>NC_058130.1:421824654-421868551 GCF_016433145.1 Gracilinanus agilis
CCAGTAGTTCTTGCCTAGGATGTCAGAGGATGTGAATCATTCAGATTACTCCAGTGCTTCACCAAGTCTCCTCCCTAATCCTGGGAGCAGCAAGGGGATGAAATGGATAGGGCAATGGGCCAGGACTCTAAAAGACCTGAGTTCAAATCCAGCCTCAGGCATTATTAGCTGTGTGACCCTGAGCTAGTCACTTAGTCTTTGTTTCCCTCAGTTTCTTTATTTATTAAATGGGGATAATAATAGCAACTACCTTGCAGGGTTGTTGAAAGGATTAAATGAGATAATGATAAATAGTGCCTGACATATAGTAGGTACTAGATAAATAATATAATATAATAATATATAATATATAATAAAAGTATGATAATAGAAAATAAAGAATATATAATATAACAAGACATAATGTAATAAAAATCTATTAATATGTAATGTATGTAATGTAATAATATAAATAATATATATAAATAATGTTAGTTTATTAGGCTGACTGTGTATCAACCAGAAACTTTATTTCTGGAAATTCCCTGATATCAGCTTGTTTTCTGAGTTTTTTTTTTTCCTCACAAAAGTACAGAGAAGCAAGTGTCAATGAAGACACCCTTGAGCAGTGCAACTTGGTTGGTTTCTACAAAATTAAATACTGAATCAGAAACCAGAGTTGCAGACTCCTGAAACTTTTCACGCCCTACCTGACACGTCCTCTTCTTCCTCATCTGCTTTTTTTAGTTTTCTTTTAATTTTCAGTAGTATTCAGAGCACCATTTATGATTTCTGCACCATAGCCACAATGCACCACTGCAATTCCTTCTATCTCACCAGCATTCAGTTTGTTGATAGGTTGTGAAGGAGAGGCATCCATTATCATTTCCAGCTTGTTTGCTAGTGTATTTTACTCCAAAGCAGAGAGATTCTTGTATGCTATCTCATCATGAAAGGACATTTGGTAAACATACCATCAGACTGTAATTTTCTCTAAGTTTTCCTTAACATTTTGATTTTCAACAGAATTCCAAGCAGAAGCAACATTTAAAATCAAATCTTTAATATTTTAAAGACACTGAAAGCCTTGTCATCATTTTTGTAACATTCTTATGAAACTCTTATAATAACATTTTCTGAAGAGGGTCTTGGTTTGTAGGGGGAATCAGTGAAGTAATCACTGACAGGCAAAAGGATCATAAAAATATCGTCACATGCTAATCCTACTTTCTCGGTGCTAGCTTAGAACTGTCTTATCACTGGAACAACTTTGCTGTCTGTAGGTGTAACTATGGCTCTGAAATGATCCTTCACTGGAATTTCAAAGATATAATGGAAGTAGAAGAAGAAATTCATCACCTATACATACATTATTTTGGCCTCTGTAACCATAAGGTAAATATGATGCATCTTTGAAAACTCTGGGGAGATTTACTTTCCACCCTCATCCTGCTTCCCTAACACCTCCTTTTGGGTGCAGTCTCAGAGGTTAGATTGTAAATTCCTTGAGGGCAGGGACTATTTTTCTTTTTATTAACTGTATCTCCAGTGTTTAGCACAGTGTCTGGTGTATAATAAGCATTTAGCAAATGCTTATTGGGATGTTTATTGATTTTCTGTTGACTAAAGACTGGATTTAATGGGAGCCAAAACTATAAGATTGCATGTGCATGCACACACAGGCATGCAGACACACAGACACACAGACACACTGTGTTCTTTTGGTCCCTCCTGGTGGAGAGTGGGGTGGGAGAGAACTTGCCAGAAGCTAATTGGTGTATATGGGCAAAATAGACTGGGTTCAAAATAATGATAGTAATAATAATTAGCATTTTGAAGAGCAAAGCTTGAAAAGCGTTTTACAAATGTTGCTTCATTTGATCCTCACAGAAATTCTGTAAGGAAGGAGCTCTATTATTATCCTCATTGTACAGATTGGAGAAACTCAAGTTGCCAGAGGTTAAGTGACTTGCTCACTGTCAAACAGCTTAGTTGGTATCTGAGGTTCAAATCTGAACTCAGATCTTACTGCCTCTAAGGCCAGCACTCTGTATGCTGCATAATCAAGTTGTCGAAGACCTCCATGAGTGCTGAGTCTTGCTCAAAAATAAGTCCTCTGAAAAAGCCCACAGGATTGTTCTGAAGCTTCATTGTTTTCATTGGCTCCACTCTTGAGGTGGAAGAGTCAGTGTTCTTTTAATATCTTTGTCACCATTAGCTTCTGTCTTCCTGAACTTCCATGAAGGAGACGTGACTTCTCTGGGTATTCAGAAACTGAGATAGCTCACCATTTGTACAATTTTTGCCAGACTCTGAGGCAACTCGAGTGGCTCTCAATCAGTGCTGAGACATTAGAGGTATTGGCCAGATATGGATATACCAGAGCCATGATGTCACATCCACGACTTCCTCAGGGAACTTCAGCTTAAAATTACGTAGGCCAAATGTGGGGAACCCTTCTTGCCTATTACAGAGTTCTAGCCTAGAGATGTACCTTGTACAAGCTCCTTTCAGAAAATGCCTGGGATATGATTGTCAATCAGGATCCCCAGAGCTGCTTCAAACCTCACAGTTATTGCTGTAAAATATGAGTCTGGGAGGAAACGGTGCTGGTGGGTTGTAACCAAAGGCTAGAGTTTGGGGCTGCCTCATTCTTCTTCCTGATTCCAGTTTGTTGAAGGTAGATTGGTCACATTCAGTGACTCTGAATTCTTGTCTCGAGGTCACCTATCATTTAAGCTTTTAGACGTCCATTCACTTTGCTATTGTAGCAGAATATAGTTCCACTTCCCAGGATAGACTCTGCTGATGCTGCTTTTGAAACATTTTGCTCTGAGTGGTGGCCTCTTCCTTTGTGCCCACTGTGCTCTTTCTCATCAGACTTTCTCTATCCTTGGATCTGAGCAGTTAGATGTGGCCTCTCGTTTTGCTTTCATGTCCCTGATGTGACGAGATGTTTTTAAACTAGCCAAAAATGATTTTCTTCATTGTTAACCTTTCTACTTGTCCTCTGTCCATTTCTGAAAAAAATGTAATTTATTCAACTGGTTATATATAATCTACCTTTCACTTTCCTCAACCCTGGCCAGGTACCCCTTTTTAATTTTTCTTTATCTGGAAACTCATAGCCTACCTGGGATAGTCTGATGATACCATTTTGACTTTTACTGTTGTTTTGACAATAAGAAATAACTTTTCTACACACAGCCAAAATTCCAAAGAGTTCCTCTCTCATCTCTAGGTTTGCTGTGCCATTTCTAAGTCACCAAAAAAAAAATCTCAGGTTTTGCAAATATTTTTAGAATCCCATGATTTACTTACTCAGTATCCCATGACTCAAATTCTGGTCCCTTGAGGCTTTCCATGTGCTTCTTCTACCTTTCCGAATCAGTTCCCTGCTACTACTATAGCATTGAGGGAATGTCATGAGTTTGGGACAGTGGATTCCTTGAATTTGCATTGGCGGTTGTGCTGGCAGCTCATCATTTCCAGCTACTACTGATGCTGACTTTTTCATTCCAGTATCTCACTCTGTTTTCAGAGAATCCCTTCCTTTTTAGAGAAGTTTTAAGGCTTCTTCTCTCCTTGCTTTCTATGGGAAGTCTAATGACCAGTTTCAGATCTTCTTCCTAAATGTTACACTTCCAGGGAAGCTGAGATGGACCCTCGATTTAGGTAATTTATTGAACGTGGGAAGGACTTTGTCTGCCTCCTGGTATTTGCTAGTGTTTTACATCTTTTCGAAGTGTCCTATAGCATCTTGTAATGCATTCTCAGTATCACTGGCCTTGAAGAAAATGGATACTTTTAAAACAAGAAGTTTCCTTTGAATATTCAAACCTCATACTTCATAGCAACATTCCCAAGATTTATATCCTAAATGCAAAAAAAAAATTTTTTTTACTATAAATCACACAAATATTTAATCATACAGCAGCATGTGATTAAGGCAGCGAGGCGGAACAATGGCTACATTAGACTCAGGAACTCGAATTCAAATTTGGCTTCAGAAGGTTATTAGCTGTGTGATCCTGGACAAGTCTCTTAACTTCCATCTCTCTTGATTTCCTCAGTTGTAAAATGGAGATAAAAATAACTACATCCTAGAGTTATTGTAAGGATCAAATGAGCTAATACTTGGAAAGCGCTTAGCATGGTGCCTGACACATTGTAGGCGCTTAATACTTAATCTCTTCCTTTCCCCATGTGTAAGTTATTAGCAACAACATAGCAATTACACACATTTTAGGCACAATGAAAATAGTTCTGTTCAGGAAGGCAGTATATCTTCTTATTTAGTTGTTTTCAGGCACTCTGACTCTTTGTGGCTCCATTTGGGGTTTTGTTGGCATAAATCCAGGAATAGTTTGCCATTTACTTCTCCAGCTCATTTTCTAGATGAGGCAAACCAAGTTAAGTGACTTGTCCAGGGTCACACAGCTAGGCAATATCTTAGGCCAGGTTTGAAATGAGGAAGATGCTCTATCCACTGCACCACCTCACTGTCCAAAGAAATTTTTTCCTCCTAGGCAAGCTTCCACTTGTAATGACCACCACAGCCAGGGGGAGAATCCAGTTATTCTCCAAGATGTCTTCTCTTTTCAATAAAATTACATCCAATGTCACTCCTGTTAGTTCCACCTACCAGGTGGGCTCTCCTGGCTGAACCTAGGGGTGTGCCTGTTTCTACCTATCAAAATCTCTCACTTGTGCTCTCATCTACTTACTTAGCCACTCCTTCCAGTTTAAGGGAACCCATTTTTTTTTATCAGTCTTTACCACAGAAGACATTTAATTAAAATGGCAATAAAACATTAGCACAAATAATATCCAAGTTCCCACCTTGAGTATCCCAGACCGTGACCTTGATTCAGTCCTTCTCCACCCCAGGAGCAGCAGGAGGGGCAAAAAGGCTGGAAGTTCAGTCTTTGATCATTTCCAGCCGGGAGCTGAGCAAAAAGCAATTCATTCACAAACAGGGCAATTGCTCAGACTGTGTGGATGAATGCAATATCGGTAGGGTGTCTTGGTGTTACTCCAGAAAGCCAGTGCAGAAACTGTTGTAAGGCGAGGAGCAGCTGTCATCAGTCTCATCTTCCCCTTGGATCCCTGTCAATCTTCTCCCTTGCTTGATATCAGGTGTGAGCCTCCTTTCCTTTAGTCCTGGAACAAAGTCAGCTGAGTCTCTTTAAAAGGAGAGCTAGTCCTGCTTCTTTGTCTAGGTCCCTTCAAAGGCAGATGGAAAGAGAGGAAAAAGTAGGCTGGAGTGGGCAGGCTGCTATCACTCCTCCCTCCGTCCCTCTTGCCTTTTTCTTTCAAATTTCCCACTCCCTCGGTCATCTGCATGGATCTACTCTCTTGGTATGCCTGTGCCTGCTGTCTAGGACAGTGATGGGCAACCTTTTGAGCTTGGTGTGTCAAAATTCACCAAAAAACCAAGCATAACTCGAGTGGTGCGTCACTTTGAGAAAAAAACACGATAATTTCACGATATTTGTAGTTTAACAAAAATATATAATTGTAACATATAAATGTATTTAATAAACCAAAATAGGTAAATTAATATAGGTAGAATTGTCATCTATAGTGCACAGAGTATCTACACTACACTACAGCAAATGTTTCATCCTCGGCATGCGGCCCCATACTTCTCTGTATGCAGCCGCATGTCATTGAAAATGCTGACCTGCCAGTGCTGACACGCCTGTCATAGGTTTGCCACCACGGATTCGAGGACATGACCACTAGATAGATGTTGTTTCCATTCTCTTCCCCCTCCTCCACTAGACTATAAACTCCATGAAAGCAGAGACTGTCTATGTATACTTTGTACTTTTCCCCATGTCTAGTACAATGCTGTGGGATTGGTAGGCTTTTGTTAAATATTTATGGAATGGATTGTGTAATTCCCATCTAAGGAATTAAAGTATTCAGATGTGGCTCTGATATGTGAAATGGGGAGCTCACTAGGGAAGCCTGAATTAAGCATTCTGTGTAATGTCATGAACCAGGGCCTCCTATTTGTAATGTTCATTGGAATGGGTTGTGATCAGGCAGAATGGAGATTGGAGGAATAAATGAGTAACCAGGAGTGTGGTAAGATAAAGGGCTCATTAGAAGAGGGAGTGTATTTCAAAGACCTTCGAGAACATCTGTGCCTTTGTAATAGGGAAGAAAACAGGGAAAATTAGTCTGGGGTGGGTCTGGGACAAAGTAAAAAGTGAAAAAGACTTGATGGAGAAGGAGGAGACTTGGAGAGGGACAGAGGTGGATGCAAAAAATAGTGGGCAAGAATCATAGAGAAACAAAGCTTTGTAGGCTGCCTCTGCTTGAAGGTTAACTAGGAATGTAGTGTGGGGCAGACCTTACGTAGAGCCAAGTCCAGCAGTCTGTCTATGACTCAGTATAATTAGAATGCTCTGGCACATGGTGCAGGCCAGTTGCATTTTGGACTTTCTGATTCTGAGTCCTGTTTGGTCATTTGGGTATGTAATCCTTGTCTCAAAGCCTATTAGTATGAGATTCTTTCCTAACTGGTATAGATTAAGGCCCTGCCTCCATTGAGGATCCAAAGAGCTCCAGCCTTCCCTCGTCCCTTTTAGGACTCTTCAAGGGCTAGTCCTCTTTGGGGATTCTTCAAGCTTGGAGTCTTCTTTAAGACTCACCAAGTGTCAAGTTGCTTTAGGAGCTTCTGGCTTCGAGCTTTGAGAGAGATAGAAGAGGCCAACCTCACTTGAGGATGCTGAAGAAAAAAACTGGGAAGACTTGAGAGGTGCATCAGTCTCCACCATGTTTCTATCCACCCCAGCTTGCTACACTAGAGACTTCAGGCAGTTTGTCTTTAGGTGGGATCAAGGACAATCTCTTTTGGTTGTGCCTGAGTTATCTCACTTCTATGGGAGGAGAGCTCTCTATTATCTGGTTTGAGTTCTCTTATGTATACTTTCTCTGATTTGTTTTGCTATGATTTGGATAAATAGGCTCCCCCCTCCCCACCACTTGCTATTTGTGTTCATTGTGGAATCGATATTTGGTGGGAGAGGGGTCAAACACTGAATATAGAACTTGAGATTTTCTCTTTCTCCCTGTTCCCAAATGACAAAGTGATCAGAAGTTAGAGTGAACCTGATCATATCCTCTAGAGCAGTGGTTCTCAAACTTTTTTGGCCTACTGCCCCCTTTCCAGAAAAAAATATTACTTAGCTCCCCCTGTCACATACTATCATCACCCCCAAATGCACCTGTGGCCATCACCGCCTCCCTGGATCGCTGCAGCACCCACCAGGGGGTGGTGCCCACTTTGGGAATCACTGCTCTAGATGAACATTTAAATGAACAAAAACATATAATTTTAGACCAGGACCTCCTGTCTCTAAGGAAAGCACAGTGGCCTCTGGCCCTAACTTCCTGCTTCAGCTCCAGTTAGAAATGAAAATCTCCTTTGAAAAAGAGTGTGGGTATAGGGATCTCCTGGTGCAGGAGAGAAGCCTCTAGAGATGCCTATTCTGCCTCCTTTTGAGCCATGCAAGGATGGCTCTCTCTAAACATGGGCCCCTTTCTACACATGAGTCTCACTGCACTCCCTGTGCATATGTGTCACTGGTCATATTATTCATGGTTTAGTTTGAGCCTCTACTAAATGCACCTATAGGGCTTCCCTCTTCTTTTCCTCCAAGTTAAACATTTTGTGGGTGGGTAAATGCAGATCGAAGTCACATTTTGTCATGACCTTCAATACCTGGTAGAAAGCACTTTGGGGTCACATGATGCCTCCTTCAATGAATTGCTCTTCCTCCATACTGTTTTGCAAGTGCTGATATAAATATTTCTCTGCCAGGATCAGATGATTCTCTAAATTTGCTGGAATCTTGTTAATGTTGACACTTTTGGTGAAGCTAAAGAAGTTCAACTAATGTAAGCAACGTCAGCTGGAAAACACAGTCAGAGATTTAAGGTTTTTTTTTTCTCCTTGTCATTGCTGTCACTTCCCAGTGATACTTTTCTCACCTGTGCTTCCCTGAAATGCCCACCCTTATAACAAAGAAATATAGTTAAGCAAAAAAAACCCAATATGTTGGCGGTGCCTGATAACAGATGTCTCATTTTCGCTCATGGCCAATCTTATCTAGCTGGTCCCAGCCATGCTTCACATTCTATCTACCCTTGCCATCATCTTGCCATCTGCCTTGCCTGCTGCTGCATCCCCTGGTCCAGATACTGTGGCCTGGGGCCTTAACCCCCTTGGCTCCAGAATTGCTATAGTAGGATTCTTATTGTCCCAATTGATGAGTACATTTCATAACCTGTAGCCCAGTATAGCGAACCAGCCCCAACTATTCTTCATATTCCATTCTGGCTACTTTCACCATTTACCCCTTCTCCCTGATTATACTCTATCCATGCCACTTCCCCTTTCCCTTGTTTTTCATCCTTGGAATCATAATTGAATCAATACTGCTTAATGGTTCTACAATCTCTGGGACTTCTGAAAACAAAACAAGCCTTCTTGATCACTTCTTCCCTACATGGGTCATCTTTTGCTGTTAGATTATTAGTTCCTTGAGGGCAGAGACTATTTTAATTTTGTATTGGTATCCTCAGTCCTTAGGATAGTGCTTGCATAATAAATGATTTTTAATTAATTCATTATAAGCCTACACTTTATAACCTTGTTTCTTCACTGTCTTGATTACATTACTGATTTCTTTCAATGATATTTTCCTTTATGTTGTCTTGGTTATTGTGGGGCTTGTTATCTTGGTTTTGTTCATTTTGCTCTGCATCATTTCATTCAAATCTTCCCAAATTTTTCTGTATTCTTCATATTCATACTTTCTTCTGGCCCAATAATATTCCATTTTACAATATTTTGATGTTCCCCAATTGATGAAGAACCACTTTTTTCTATTTTTTTGCTACATCAAAAAATGATGCTATGAATATTTTTGAACAGAAAGGACATTTGCTTCTGTGTTGGTACTCCTGAGGAATATGTGGACTGGGTATGTACAATTTAGTCATCCTTTTAGTATTATAGTCCTAAATTATTCTCTAGAATGCTTGGACAAATTCACACCTGTATCAACAAAGCACTTATATGTTTATCTTCCCCTAGTCCCTCTAATTTTATCATTTTTTGTCAAAGCTCAGAGTTGCCAGATTTGTAGTTTCTCTTACTGTTAGTGATCTGGAGGGCAAAAACTGGCATAAGAGAATCCTTGGAGTAAGACCTAGTGTTATTCTGAAGGCATTAAAAGATGAAAACAGAAAGAGACCAACAGATAAAAGGAAAATGGGAAATATGTGCAAAGAGTTTTTATAAGTAACTCTTTTCACTATTGAAGACAGCATTCATAGAGTCTGACATCACAGTTCTAGTTGTGTTTATAATGGGAACATAAATGGCACCAAAGAGAATAGAGATCAAAAAAGCAGTTGAATTGCACACTTTACATATTGGAAAAAGATGAGTTGGCATTGGAGCAAGAATGAAGGATCGGCAAATCAAAAAGCATTTATTTTATTCCTGCTAAATGTTTGTTTCAGGAGTGAGGGTTTGCCAAGACCTTTTCAAGATTGTTCTTTCAACTTTGGTGTCCACTTATCACTCAACTCTCATCTATATCTCCAAAAAGCTGTAGCACTTGTAGTGGCCAAATGCCATTAAAATATTCTCAGGAGATGGGCTAAACCAGATGGGAGATAATTGATAGACCTCAAACCCTTTGGTCAGTTAGGGAGATATCTACCCGAAGCATGTGAAGATTCCCCTGGTGGAATAGGTAGATGAGAACAATTTGTTCCAACAGCTATGAAGGTGGCTAAAGCAGGCATTGCGGAGTGCTTAGAGCTTGGTCATATCTCAAAGATGCCAAAGTCATTCACTGCATTCTGGGTCACAGCCTGTCATCTTGACTTTTGTCTTGCCACTGGACTTGAATGACTCTGGAAGAAGGAGTAAGGCTGATGGTTTTGTGCAATTCTACTTCTCTTAAAACCAATCCATAAGTGAATCATTGATCCTCTGAAAATAAAGGAAGAATGACAATAAATGTTTAAGACATTGAGTATGCAATCATAAAAATAAAACAGGTCCTGCCCTCAAGGAGTTTAAATTATATTAAGGTAGACAACATCTCTACATGTAAGTGTATACAAAAAACTGACTGTTCTCAAAAACTCATAATAACTTTGGGGACATCTAGTATATTGAAATTAAATACAATTACAAATTAAATACAAATTACAAATACAATTGAAATTAAATACAGGGTAATTATGGTGGAATTTTATATAAAGAGCAGCCAAAAGACAAATCTGACTGGACCATAATGTATTGATTAAAATTCCTTGGAGACTGTATATTAATTTATAATTATTTATTAGTAAAAGTTGAGAGAGAGGGAGAGAGAGATGGGGGGGAAGAGGGGGTGAGAGAGATCCCCAGGTTGCCCTAATTAAAGCCTCCAAGCTCTGCTGCTATGCTTCCCTGGATCCAGCTCTCAGCTAAAGCTCAAGTGTGTCCAGCCAGTAAAGAGTCCCCTTTCTTATAAGGTCAGTGATGTCACTCCTACTGGGGCTCTCTGATTGGAAAGTCCGGATCCTGAGTCCTGACTTTCAGACACTACACCTGCCAGGTAGGGGACTTCCATTAGCAGCTTCCAGAAAAAGCACTTAATGTGCAGGGGCCAGTAATATTATATTGTATGGATAGAGAGCTGGACCTGGAGTCAGGAATTCATGAGTTCAAGTGTAGCCTTTAAGATACTAGCTGTGTAATCCTGGGCAAGTGGCTTAACCTCTGCTACCTCAGTTTCATCATCTGTAACGCGGGAGTAACAATAACACCTGTATCCCAGGGTTGTTGTGGGGATCAAATGAGATAATAATAATTGTAAAGCACTTAGCATAGAGCCTTGCCTTTAGTAAACTCTTTAGAGCTAGTATTATTTATTATGTCTGTAAAGGTAGGTTAGAGCCAGATTGAACAGGGTTTTAAATGCCAGGAGGATTTGTATTTGATCTTAGAAGTAATAGGGAATTACCAAGGTTTATCAGGCAGGGGAATAATATGGAATAATAATCAGACTGATGTTTTAGAATATCACTTTGGGAGTTGTTTAGGGGATGGATTGGAGAGGGGAAAGACATCAATTAGGAATCTATAGTCCAAATAGGAGGTGATGAAAGTCTTAACTAGAGTGGATATTGTATGGTTGGCAAAAAGGAGATGGATGTAAAAGATGTTTTGGAGGTAGAATGGGCAAGGCTTGGTTCTTGATTTTTTTTTAAAACCCTTACCTTCCATCTTGGAGTCAATACTGTGTATTGGCTCCAAGGCAGAAGAGTGGTAAGTGTAGGCATTGGGGGTCAAGTGACTTGCCCAGGGTCAAACAGCTGGGAAGTGTCTGAGATCAGATTTGAAACTAAGAGCTCCCATCTCTAGGCCTGGCTCTCAATCCACTGAGCTACCCAGCTGCCTCCTCGGTTCTTGATTGATTATAGGGGAGTGAGGGGTTGGAGATGACTCTGAAGTGCCTAGATGCCTGGGAAGATGCCTGGGAAGATGAGACGCATCTTTGTGGAGATGATAATTAAGCCCAAAAGGGAATGGACGTGAGAGAAGAGAAGGACCCATAGCCCAAGTACTTCATTGTTGTCCTCATACAGTCAGCAGCAAGGCAGAAAGGTCCAGAACATTACTGGCCGATTCTGCACCTCTCCTCATCCCCTCAAACTTCTATGTAAGGGAGAGATGGGTTGCAATCTGTGTTGTTGAAAGGAATGAGATCATAGGTCCATTTGAGTATTTGAGTCAAGGAACTTAGGTCAATGCATGGATGGATGTTCTTATCATCTTTTTATTCCTTTAATGAAAGAACATTATAGATCATAGATTTACTTGAATAGAGCAGTCCTCTTGCTAGCGTGCTAGGAGAGGTCTACTAGGTGTGCAGCAGTAGTCATGCAAGTGAAGGTAGCTTCAGAGAGTGTGACCCCTTCTCAGCAGAAAGAAGGGCTTCCTATGGACTCCACAGAGGATTGAACTCTTGAGACCCAGGAGGCTGTCCACCACATCAGGGAGCTAAACCAAAGAGGAATTTCATGAGAACTGTACAAAGGAAGAAAAAGGCTTACAGGGCCAGGATTCAAGAGATTTTTCTTTAGTACACATATTCTCTCCATTTATGCCTCCCAAAATACAACTTTTTTATTTATGTTAAAAAACATTTTTCAAGTAGCAAGCATTTAAAAATTTATCTCTCTCAATACCCTCTACCTCATTAAGCAAATTAAAGAAAAGAAATCCTAAAACAAATCCCTCAATACATATCTATATTATCTAGTAAGCAAATTTCCATAAAAGCTCTGTCCAAAAATGTACATTTCTTTCTCCATTTTTAATTCATCAGCACCCTGTCAGGAGGCGAGTGGCAGGTTGTTCTTTTGGATTCATGGTTTATTTATTTATTTAGTATTTATTTTTAAATCCTTTCCTTTCATCTTAGAATCAGTATTGCATATTGTTTCCAAGGTAGAAGAGCAGTAAGGGCAAGGCAATGAGGGTTAAGTAACTTGCCCAGGATCACACAGCTAGATGTCTGAGGTCAGATTTGAACTGAGGACCTCCCATCTCTAGGCCTGACTCTCAATCCACGGAGCCACCTAGACTCATAGACTCATGGTTTATTATTGCATTGATTAGAATTCTAAAGTCTTTCAAAGTTGTTTTCCTCTAAATGTTGTTGTAATTGTATAAATTGTTCTAATTCTGCTCACTTCACTTTGTATCAGTTTGGAAAGACATTCCCAGTTTCCTCTGAAATTGCTATTTCATCATTTCTTGTGTCATAATAATATTTCATTGAATTCATATGCTAGTTTGTTTAGCTATTACCCAATAGGAGGGCATCCCCTTTGTTTCTAATTTCTAATCAAAAAGGAAAAAAATAGCTAACATTTATATAGTGGTTACTATGTGTATTGTACTAAGAACTTTGTAATTATACATCCCATTTGATACAATGGGTGCTATTATCCTGATTTTACAAATTAGGAAACTGAGGCAGAGTTTAGTGACTTGCTCAGGGTCATGCAGCTACTAAATGGTCTGAGGCTGGATTTGAACTTGGGTCTTCTTGACTGGCACTTCCTCCACTCCACCACCTAGCTGCCTCCAGCAGGAAGACCCAAGTTCATGTCCATCCTCAGGCACTTCCTAGCTGTGTAACCCTGAGCAAGTCACTTAATTCTGTTTATTTCAGTTTCTTTACCTGGAAAATGAACTGGGAAAGGAAATGTTAAACCCTCTAGTGTCTCTATGGTGAGAATTTATTTTTCATATACTATACTAATTCCTACATATTAGGGAGAATTACTATGTATTCCTGTGTCTGGGATCTGAGTCAGAGATACCATCTAGTCTACTGCTTTTTTCATTTTCTTTGTCCTTGACAATCTCAAGGAATATCTTCCTTTTAAACAGAATTTAGTTAATATATGAAGGGACCTTCTCCAACCCTGGTTGCAAGAGAGCCATGGAGACCTGTTACTTCATTGGTTATGTTGCTGGACTAATCAATAAACCTGATATAATCAATAAAGTTATATTCTTACCGAAAATCAATCTTTGGAGATAATTTTAATTGTAATACTGCTAAGAAAACCTCAAATGAGGTCATGAAGAGGCAGACATTGACTAAAACGACGACTGCTTCCTAACTTCAGGCTCAGCATTATATCCACTGTGTCATTTAGCTCTTGAAAAGAGATGCTATAAATATATTAATACATAAAGATACTTTTCTTCTTTCCTTGATTTCTTTGGGGGTATAGGTTTAGTAGTGGTTTAGTAGGGGCAAAGGGTATGCACAGATTGATAATTTCCTGGTTCTGAATGGCTGGATGAATTCAATGTTCTTCTACCAACAATGCACCTGTGTACCTGATGGCTCCTCCATCATTTCCTATTTTCCTCTTTTGTAATCGTTGTCAGTTGGATAAGTATGAAATGGAACTTCAAAGTTGCTTTAATTTGCATTTCTTTAATTATTAGTGATTTAGAGAAATTTTTCACACGGCTATAGACAGCTTATATTTCTTCCCTTGAGAACTGCCTCCTCATATCCTTGAGGAATGGCTCTTATTTTTGTAAATTTGAACCAGTTTCTTATATAACTTGGAAATGAAACATTTTTCAGAGACATTTATTGCAAATATTTTCCATAGTTATCTATATTTCCCCTCTCCTTTTTACTGCATTATATTTGCATGTGCAAAATTTTCATGATTTTATGCAATCAAAATTTCCCATTTATCTTGGAGGATCCTTTCAATCACTCATTTAGATATGAACTCTTTATCCAAAGATCTTTGTTCTTTGAATTTTCTTCTAAAAGGTGACAAAAAAATCTAAGTAATTTACCAGTTTGGAACTCATTTGGTATATGGTGTGAGCTGCTGGTCTAAATCTAATTTCTGTCAGGCAGTTCTTCAAATTTTCTCAATAGTTTTTGTCACGTATTGAGTCCTCCCCCAAATTGAGGTTTATATAATGTACTATACTACTAGGTTTTTTGCTTCTATATATTGTGTATTTATTCTGTTATACTGTTTAAACTCTCTCTTTTATAAAACCAGTACCAAATAATAAAAAAAAATAACTCTTACCTTCCATCTTAGAATTAATACTGAGTATTGGTTCCAAGGCAGAAGAGTGGTAAGGATCAGGCAAAGGAAGTTAAGTGCAAGGTGACACACCAAGCAAGTGTCTGAGATCAGATTTGAACCCAGGGCCTCCCATTTCTAGGTCTGGCTCTCAATACACTGAACCACCTTGCTGCCCCCCTCCCCCAATAATTTTAATGATTATTTCTTTGTAGTGCAGTTTGAGATATGGTATTGATAGGTTCTTTTCCTTCCCACCTTTTTCATTATTACCCTTGAGATTCTTGACTTTTTATTTGTCCATATGAACTTCTTTATTCTTTTTTCTATCTCTGTGAAATATTGATTTGGGAATTTGGTTGATACAACACTAAGTAAATAAATTAGGTACTGTCATTTTTATTATGTTGGCTTAACCTACCCATGGGCAATTAATGTTTCTCTACTTATTTAGATCTATTTTTATTTCCACAAAGAATATTTTATAACTAGTTTCATATAGTACATGAGCAAATTTTAAAAGATAAACTCCAAAGTATTTTTTGGCTCTGTTTTAAAAAATTCCTGATGGAAGCATTTTAATAATTTGATCTAAAATTCTTTCCATGAATTGATATATGCATCAATTTCCTTCTTCCCATCACTTTACACATATATTCACATATGTATATATATGGAAAACTTATTAAACAATCTTTACCTTCTAATTATCTTTTTAATTCTGTTTGAAAGATTTTGCCATTATACTTTAAATTTGAGTCTATTTTTCCCATAGATGCTGTGTGTATTTGTTGAGAGTCTGTCCCAAGATTCAGAGAAATGTTTTGTTCCAGTTGTTCTTTCTACAAGAACCTTCTTAGTAAATCTCTTTAAAAATTTTAATTTAAAATTTTAAAGCAATAATAATCTTTTTTTCTCTCTCCCCAATAAAAAATGAAAAAAAATCCTCATAAGTGCTTTTTCTAAGTTGATAGTCTTGTCTGACTAATTGTTAATGGGGAGCACACTAGTGGGGTCTTATGAGCAAAAGCATCCTCCCCTCAGTTTTATCTACTTCTAGAATTCAGAGCAGAAAAAATATTGTCTAGTATTGTATTTAAAATAGGATAGTTAGATACAAATGTGGAGGACTTGTGGCAAAGGGATACCTCCCAACTCTTGGCACTAGAGTCTTTCTCTCCATTTGGAGTCTTCAAGAAGTTCTCTTTGGTTGTATGTAGTTCCAGGCTATGTAGGGAGCTCACCCAGACCACAAAGGTCCATGCCTCTGTGGAATCCATAGCCAGCACTTCTCTCTGCCATGTGATGCCATTCTCTCTGAAGCTATCTTCCTTTGGGTGACTATTGCTTAGTGTCCATTTGTACTCAGTATTTCTCCACTTCTAATGCAGCTGCAATTGTCATCTGCTGCCATACTGGTAGTAACCTCCACTGCCATTCATTTTTGACCAATAATAAAGCCTACAGTGGGGTCTCTGGATCTCCTGAACTCAAGAGTTTGCCTGGGCATCTCACATTAGTATATGCATTTGTCTAAGACCAGAAAAAAAAGCAAAAAAGAAAGAGGGGACCGAATGTATACTCACCTGACCTTCTGCTGTACTTAGAGTCATCTTCATGCTTCAGAGTCAGAAAGAAGAGAGCAAGGGAGGGATGAGTTGCCCCTTTTATTCAACCATTTACTTAAAGAACTCTTGTTCATCACACAGGACAAACTCCTGAACCACTATAACCAGAAATAGGCTCATCCTAAGCTTTCATGGTCTGCAAATTTGGAGTTGTTTTGGTCCATATTTTTTTAATTCATGATTCAGAGTAATCTTTCATTTGGTCTTTAGTAGTTTGCAAATTTTTTCTGAGGATTCTTTGTTCATTTTCTTTGACTACTTGTTCATTAAGGAATGGCTCTTGCTATTACATGTTTGTGTTGGTTTCCTACCTATCTTGGATATTTGACCAATTTTTTGATATTTGATGCAAAGATTCAACCCTGTCCCTCACTGCAACCCCTTAGCAGTTTCCTTTCTTATCCTAGCTAAGCTGATTTTGTTCCTGCAAAGCTTCTCAATTACATGATGTTGAAATTACCCATTTCCTCTCTCATGGTCATGTCTGGTCATTGTTTGGTTAATCCTTCCTTTCCCTAGCTATAGCTATGAATGTTATGTGATGTCATTCTCTTCTTTTCTCTCTCCCTTTTTAAAAAAATTAAAAAATTCTTACATTTTGCCTTAGAATTAATACCAAGTATGGATTCCAAAGCAGAAGAGCAGTAAGAGCTAGGTAATTGGAGTTAAGTGACTTGCCCAAGTCACACAGCTAGAAAGTGATTGAGGTCAAATTTGAACCCAGGACCTCTGGTCTGCAGGCTTAGCTCTCTATCTACAGAGCTACTTCTCTGCCCTTGTCATTCTCTTCTAAACCTTTTATGGTATGATCTTTCATAGTCATCTCTTCTGCTTATTAGCTGTATGGCTGTGATCAAGTCACTTAATCTCTATGAATCTTAATTTTTTCCTATGTAAAACAATGATAAGGGAAGCTAAGAGAGGCTGCTATGAATTATAAATGAGGTAATATATCACATGCTATATAAATGTCAGTTATTATTACTTCCAATACTCAGCTGAGAGTACCTAAAAATTCAATAATTGGGATTCTTTAGGGAACATTTATTTGATGTGTCCCATTTATACAATTCCATTATAGCAGTTTTAAAATTATATGATTTATTATAAATTTAATATTGAACACCATTATGGCTCATTAAACTTTCTCAGTAGTTATTTACATTTAAATGAATTAATTTCAGTTCATAAAAGATAACTTTTTTTTCTAGTTACTTCCTGGAAGTCACTACTGGAATTCTTAGTCTGTTTTTTCTAGTTCACTTTTCTTCTCAGACTCTCATAGCATGTATTTTGTTCTTTGCTCTTTTCTTTTTTTTGTTCGATTTAATTTCATTAAAAGCATTCCAGATTTCTTTATATTCCTCATACTTGCCAGACCCAACTACATTAAGATATTCACTGACATACTGACACCTGTCCTGAAAATCTTAGTGCAAGCTTAAACTTTGATAGTTCCTAACACTGTATGAATGTGTGCATATATATATGTATATGTATGTGTATATATGTATATGTATATTTATATACAGCCATACATATATGGGATACGTCTGTTTTTATACACATATACACATTGTACATATGTATATTGGAGGGCTTTTTTTGGTGGGGGTTGCAATTATAATTAGTGGTGAAATTAGAAGTTATAAGTAGTGGTGAAAATCTTTGCATCAGAACCAATTTTTGCCTATTGAGTTAGTTTATAGTAAAGTGCTTGTGAGGTCAAGGTCCTGGGTTTGATCCCTATGCAGTTTGATAGTCTTTTTTGGCTCTAGGTAGCATCCTTAATCTGGCCCAACTCTCCTGACATATGCCGATAATCATAAGGGAATTAGGTGAGAATGGGGGTGTCTGGGTAAAACATTCACAATTGGTGGAATAACAACTCAAAGCACGCACTCTACCAGTGTGACCCAATATTGTGATCTAAATTTGTCATTCTTTTCCCACACAAAAAAGTCCACTAAGAAATGCTTTTAATTTGTAAGCATCATAACAATAAAGTTCTTTGTTTTCCTAAACAAAGATTTTAGAAAGGAAAGGATAAAATAAAACAGATGGACTTTTGAGACTAGTGAATTCTTATCTCAGACTGACTTAAGGTAAGCTGTGTCCTTGAGCTGAGCTAGCCATTTTCTGGGCTGGAAAATGATACCTATTTCAGAATTACCTTTTGTTAGGCAATTTATACCTTTTTGGCAAATAATAAATGTTTCTTCGATTTAAGTATAATGATATTAACAAAACCTAATTAACATAAAAACCTAAGGGTTTTTAATTAATATCAATATCTCCAAATGAATATCAATACCTCAGGCCAAACTAGGAGGCATTGTCTAGCAGTCCTGAATATTATGAGATCTCCTTCCTGGAAAGCCAAAGAGCACTGTAACATTAATCATCAGACACTTTCATCTGTTTGTTATTTTTTCCATCTTAATTATTATTTATTTATTTTTAAGTATTTTCCCATGGTTATATGATTTATGTTCTGTTTTTTTAAATAAGTAATTACAAAATTCCTACTGGGTATAGAACACCAAGCTAGTCACTAAAGGAAATACAAAATTTAAATAAGATAAAGCCCTTGACCTCATGGATCTTAGATTCTATATCAGGACATGGTTAAATCCCTAGAATCATGGAGTATGTCATAAGAGAATCATGGGATAGGGTAAGGCACTAGACAGGGTATCAAGTTCTAGACTAGTCTCCTTGATTTTCATCTCAAAAAGTTTGCGCTGGTTGATTATCTGATATCAGGCATGGCCAATTAGGATCCCCTTTTCCCTTTTCCTTTGTAAACACTATACTGCATCTTTACAATAATTTTGGTTTGATCTAGTTTAAGGCAAAACTCGATTCCCATTGGCTCTCTTTCCTTCATCTTCAAATGTTCTCTTTTCTTGTTTGTTACCTTTTTTCTAGCTTTGGAGTTTTACATAACTTAAGCTTTTATCTAATTTTTAAATTCTTCCCCTCTTTTTTCCTCAGTTAAGTCATACATTGTCTACTTTAAGTTATTTTGTAGATCAGATGTTTAAAAAATTTAAATTTAAATTCATTTGTTATCACTTTTTCTTTTAAAAAAAGGACTTCATTCCCTAATTTTCATTATTTGTGTTCTCTTTTGTCTATTCTAGACTTTTGTTCTTTGACTCATGACCCTTAAACTTATTTAGTCCTTTGTTAGTCTCAATTCCATTTCTCATGGAATCAAAGCTTCTAAGGGACTTGTTTTAGGTTTCCTCATCTAAATAGTTTCCAGGCCTTTTCGATTTTGCTCCTCTCTACCTTTTTCTCTGGAGTCTTCCTTTTAGAAATACCAATTATTGCAGATGGTAGAGAGGTGATTGGCCCATTATAGAAATTTTCTTGTTCCTGATTGCATAGTTCTTTATTCACCTCTGCTCTCTTAATGCCATTTTCCTCCTCATACTCCCCTCATTTATCATGAAATATCTCTGGGTCAATCCCCTCCCACTCTTTGGTGTGTCAGTAGCCCAAAGGAATGCTGATTCCTCATTTTTTGAGGTATGATGAATGATTTCATTAAGTGTTCCAAACCTGTATGTTATACCCATTTAAAAATCTCTGTCTCCATTTATAGAATATATTCTATATCTGAAACAAGATTTTCTCATTTCCCTCCCTGTGTTTTAATCCCTCCCCTTTGCTTGCTCACCCCATTTTCCTGTAAGGAAAGTATTTTTTTTCCAATCAGAGGCATTATTTTCCTTTCATTGTTAGCCTTTGATTTAATTAGGGTATATACTTCCCTCTATCTTCTTCCTTCCATCCATCATTTTATATATCCAATTAGTCTATAATTTAGTACCCACCAAAAAATACTAATTCACCTATACACAGGATTTCGTGAGGTTCATTACTCCACTATCAGTTATATTTAACTTTTGTTCATACCCTTGTCTTCTTTTTTCTTTTAGAAAGAAATCTCTTGTTTCTTTGTTGTTATTTTGTTGCAGTTTCCCTTGATAGCTATATTTTGTTTACCTTTCTTGTATTTCTATTGTTTGTGGTATTGGCAAAAGCAAAAAAAAAATTCAGATCTGGTTTTCTTTCTGTGCATATTTTAAACACCTCTTTTGTATTATAACATCTATCTTTTCCCCCATTAATAGTCAGGCTCAGGTTTTCAGATTTTATATTTTTGGATTGCATCTTGAGCTCCATTGGGTTTTTGGAATACATCATTCCATTCCTTTGTTTTATGGTGAGTACAGAATGGTTTTTGTTCTCTGAACTTCCTTTCCATTATATCTGACAGTCTTTCCCCTAGTTTCTTGCAGAATTTGTCATTGGAATTGTTAAATTTAACAATTAAATGTTGTGGAGTTTATAGTACAAGGTTATTTTTTTGTGGAAGCAATCTGTGAATTCTTTCGGATGGAACTATTTTCTGTGTTCAGACATTCTGAAATTTTCTTGTATTCTTTTGTGCATTATGGTTTTTGACATGTTATGTTCCTTAAGTTGTCTCTCTCTGAATCCTGTCTTGTAGATCAGTATGTTTTGCTTGTATGTTGATCATGCTTTCTTTTGACATTATTGTTTTTTTCTTCCATATTATCTTTCACTTCCAAGTATTTGCATTCCTTTTTTTTTATTTCTTTGGTGAGACTCACCACTGAAGATTCAAATTTTTCTATTCTGCCAACTATTTCTGCTGGCAAGGTCACAATTTTTGTTCTCATAATTCTTATTTTACTTTTAAACAATTCAGGAACATTCTGATGAGTTTCCACGTTCTTGGAAGTCCACAGGATCCTCTGACTCATCAAGCATTAATTCATTTCCCTTTGTTTTATAATATTTATTCATAGGTGTCCGGGCTCTTTTTAGGAGATCCAGAGGGCATATTCCCTTCTTTAATTAATATCTTCCACATTGAGCTTAAACTCAAGGTCTTTCTTTTATTTTTAAAAACCCCTACCTTTTGTCTTAGAATTGTTTTCTGATCACATAGCTATGGAGAACAGATAGGAACCCAGGACCTCCCATCTCTAGTCCTGGCTCTCTATCCACTGAGCCCTAATTGCCCCTATTCATGGTCTTTTAACTGAGTTTTCTTCTGCCTGAGATCATTGGTAATATCGGTCTTTTCCCCTTATTTTCTTCTATTGCTCATTTTCTGACTACTTCTCCTTTGACTATGATTCCTTGGCAGGGGGGCCAATCCTCAAAGTTTTCTCAGCTTCCTCTCATGCTAGGCAAGTTGTGTTTCAGCAGCAGTGATTCTTTGCCCCAAGTGACTTCTGGGAGGACAGAACTGGTTTGAGCTAAATCATGGGCGCTTTGTTCCAGGTAGGCAGGTATATCCTTTCATATCCTGGCATCACTTATCAATTCTTTAGTTGAATATGGTTGCAGTACAGAACATTGCTATTCTAAAGTCAGAGTAAACTTCTCCTTTTTTGGTTTTCCATAGTGCAGAGAGGAAGGGGATATGTAGTAGAGATGAGTTTGATGTAAGTTTGTGGTATGGCTTCTATAACTCTGCCTAAAGCACAGAGGCAGCTAAGTGGTTTAGTGAATAGATCTCTGGGTTTGGAGTTAGGAAGACCCAAGTTCAAATTTAGCCTCAGTTAATTTACTTAGCTGTGTGTCTCTGGGAAAGTCACTTAATCACTTTCTGCCTCAGTTTCCTCCACTGTAAAACAGGACAGTAATAACACCACTGTAAATCAGGACAGTAATAACAACTCCCATGTTGTTGTAAGAATCAAATTAGATGTGATTAGCACAGTGTCACATGCATAGTAGGTATTATAGAAATGCTAGATATTAATATTATATTATTGATAGGTGGTAGAGGAGAGATGAATTGTCTTAGGGTTAGAAATTGACCTCTACTATCAGTCTGGTGGGTCTTTTACCCAATTAAAAGTTGGGTAAATGAAATTAACAATTAAAGTGTCAGTTAAAAATTTGGAGAGAATGGTTTCTAGGAAAGAATATCAATTTATTGATTAGGCTAGCATTAACTAACAAATTAATGGTCTGTGATCTCAATAATCACAGACAAGAAAGTTTCTTCCTGCAGGTTCATAAATATAATTTTGGAGTTCATTATTCGGCTCCTCCTTTGGACATCCCAAAACATCTCTAGTTAGTAAATAGTTAATGAGGAGGTGGTTCAACTAGACTCTCAACCCCTTCCCTCCCCCTGCGTAATGGTGGGCAGTCACAGGACATCATTATCTCCCTTATATACTAACCAGGCTTTGTGGGGGGAAGCATTCCTTGGAATTCCTAAGAAAAAAGAAATGTGTACAAAGGTCAGAGAGCCTCTAATTCAGAACTCAGATATAGGAATAATTCAGTACATATTACAAATAAATCCTCTCACCACATTAGAGTTCTTGGTGTCCTAGACCTTGAAGACATCTGAAATTGCTTTTTCGATATTTGAGAGGTCATGAGAATCAGGGAGATGCCTAGCCCTTCTTCTTGGCCAAGTCAGGTCTTCCCAGATTTTAAATCAGCTCTACCAAAATCCACTACCAAATGAGATAATATTTGTACAATTGTTTAGCACAGAGCTTTGCACTATAGTAAATATATGTTATTTACATAGTAACTATATAAATGCTTACTTCCCTTTTTCTTTTCCCCATCATTAAGCCTGTTGCCTCCAACATATATTACTATACCTATTTTACAGATAAGGAAATGGAGATTCATTGATGTTAAGTTACTTGTCTAACAAGTAAGTTAGTATAGTAAGATTCAAAGTCTGGACACATGACTGTTGTTCATTTGTGATATTGATTAGCATGGACTGCCTTTTGTGTGGCTGTGACCATTATTGTAGCAAATAATTCATTAAACAAAATACTTTTTATTTTTAAATATTTTTTTGCTGATTTTTTAAATTTTTACTGATTTCCCCCCTTACTTTTTTACTGATTTTTTTTACTGATTTCCCCCACCACTTTTATTTCTGAATACAGTATTTCCTTACTCTCTCCCCTACCTAGCAAGCCATCCCTTGTAAGAAAGAATAAAAAAGAGAGAAAAAAGGCAGGTCAGCAAAATTAGCCAACTTATCCACTAAACCTGACAGTATATGTTGCACAGTCCCAGCTTCCCTAAAGAAACTGCACTTTAAAAATACAAAATATCCCCTGGATCTTTTTCTAGTACAGAAATTGCTTAGGGCTTCTTCAAAGTATTAATATTGGTGCAGTGTAATGAGAAGAGCACTGAACTCTAGAGTCAGAAGAGTCGTATTCAAATTCTGTCTCTGATACTTACCAGTTTTGTGTTTCTGAACTACATTGCTTCATCTGTAAAATAGGAATAAGAATGCTTACATTCCCTATTTCAAAGGGGTCCGCGTGAGGAAAGAACTTTGCAAACCTTCAAGCACTATAGAAATGTAAGATGTCTTAGTAAATAAGTGCTTTTATTTCTACTCTGAGGGAAGCTAGGTGGCATAGTGCATAGAGTGTCAGATCTGGAGTCAAGAACACTCACCTCCATGAGATCAAATCTGGCCCCAGACACTTACTATCTGTGTGACCCCGATCAAGTCACTTAATTCTGCTGGCCTCAGTTTCCCCATCTGTAAAATGAATTGTAGAAGGAAATGGCAAACCACTCCTGTATCTTTGATTTGATTTTAATTTATTTTTAACTCTTACCTTCCATCTTAGAATCAATACCATGTATTTGTTCCAAGGCAGAAGAGCAGTAAGGGCTGGGCAATGGGGGTTAAGCGACTTAACAGCTAGGAAGCATTTGAGTCCAGATTTGAACCCAGGACCTCTTGTCTCTGGGTCTGGCTCTCAGTTGCTGAACTACCCAGCTGCCCCCTCCTGTATCTTTTCCAAGAACAACCCAAATGGGGTCACAAGGAGTCAGACATGACTAAAATAACTGAATAACAACAATAATAACAATTTCTGCTTTGAGAATTAAGAAAATTACTGATGAACCAGATGAACTATTGGGCCCTCCCTGTTATTGTTAACTTTAATTGAGATCAAACATTGACTACTGGGGTAACTGAGTTACAGAAGGTAAAGGGATACCTTGTTTTTATTTTGCAGAAATACAACAGAAATAAAATTATTTTTTAGTATTCAAGCAAATGTAGCAAAAGAGAAGAGACTGCAGTAGAATGTCAGAACAGAAAGACACCTGAAAAGTCATCTAGTCGAACCCTCTGTGTTCTGCAGAAATGTAAACTGAGGCATGGAGAGATAAAGTCCTGCTCGTCCCTGCCCTCATCAGACCACATGTAGAGCTCTGGGTTTGGTCTCATGTGCCAATGGCAATGCCTTGTGAAAAGACATTCCTTAGCAAGCTAGCTATAGAGTACAGTGTTTTATATTGCAAAGACTAAGAAGACCTAGGTTCAAATCCCACCTCTTATTACCTATGTAAGATCTTTGGAAAATCCCTTAATTTTTTGTGGAGATGTGGAACGAACATCTGTGAAAGGAAGAGGTTGTGCTGGGTGAGCCTGTCATCTCCAAGACTCCTTCCAGTTCTAAATCTGTGATCCGATGTCTGGAAGAGAGTCACTAGCATGTAAAAAGGCCCTGGAGATTATACCATGTGAGCATCAGTTGAAAGAGCCAGATTTATTTATCTTAGAGAATAGAAAACTTAAGGGAGACACCATAGCTGTTATTTATCAGTTTATGCAGGGCTGACCTGTTGAAGAGAGATTAGATTTGTTCTGTTAAGACCCTGGAGGGGAGAACCAGTAGTATTAAGTGGAACTTGCAGAAGCAGATTTAGGCTGTTCATAAAGAAAATTTCCTAACCATTATAACTGTTAAAAATGGAATGGGGGGGCAGCTGGGTAGCTCAGTGGATTGAGAGCCAGGCCTAGAGACAGGAGGTCCTAGGTTCAAATCCGGCCTCAGACACTTCCCAGCTGTGTGACCCTGGGCAAGTCACTTGACCCCCATTGCCTACCCTTACCAATCTTCCACTTATAAGTCAATACACAGAAGTTAAGGGTTTAAAATAAAAAAAAAATGGAATGGGCTGCCTTGGACGAGAGTGGAGGTGTTCAAGGGAAGGTTGGATGAACACTGAGTGTTGGAGAAAGGATTCATTTTCAGGTACAAGTTGAACTAGATGGCCTCAGAGATCATGTCCCACACAGATTCTGTGAAATGACTTGCCCAAGGCCTTACATTTTGTTGGTGACAGAGCTAAGATTGGTTCTCATACTTCCATGACCCCAGGGCAGGTCTTTTTTTGATATATATACATGTAGAAGTATATATATATATATATGCATGTATATATATATAAATAAAATATACTTTTTGGTATATTTGTTATATACTAATATAACCATTTTATAGGGAAGGGAAACATGATTTTCTGACATTTCTGAATTTTATTTTCTAAGTCTATATCATTAATAATGTAAAAGAGAAGAGTTTCCATGTGAAATTATTTGCCTGACATTTTATTTATGAGGCAGTGGGCCAGTAGAGTATGGTAGGCTGGGACAAAATTCTTTAAAAGCTGTGAAGCTCTTTTTTCCTTTTTGGGGAGAACAAAGAGAATGTTATTGTTGGTTGGGAAAACAAAAGCCTAGATGGATCACCACTATCCTTTGGGTAAATTTAATGAAAGATAAGATAATATCCTTTAAATAACAGCTTATATATATGTAGTTTTCCTCTTAATCAGTGATTCCCAAAGTGGGTGCTACCGCCCCCTGGTGGGTGCTGCAGTGATCCAGGGAGGCGGTGATGGCCACAGGTGCATTTGTCTTTCCTATTAATTGCTATTAAAACTAAAAAAAAAATTAATTTCCAGGAGCGCCAAGTAATATTTTTTCTGGAAAGGGGGCAGTAGGCCAAAAAAGTTTGGGAACCACTGCTCTTAATAGTCCTACGAAACAGGGCATGGAAGTGTAGTGAGAGTACTTGACTCCCTATTTCCGATCCAGGCTGGCTACTTTGCCCCCTCAGGGTTCAGAGGTTATGGGAATGTTTCATTTTATTGAGCCTTGAAGATATTGCATTATTTACAAATTGAAGGTTTGTGGCAGCCTTGCATGCACCATGTCTTTACCGGTGCCATTTTTCCAACAGCATGTGCTCACATGGTGTCTCTGTGTCATGCTTTGGTAATTCTAGCAATATTTCAAACTTTTAAATTATTATGATGTCTCTTATGGTGGTCTGTGATCAGTGATCTTTGATGTTACTATTGTAATGGTTTTGGAGTCCTATATAAGAGAACGAATTTAATCAATAAATGTATGTTTTGTCTGCTCCATCTACTAGATGTTTCTGTCTCCCTCCCTCTCTAATAGGTCTCCCTATTACAAGATTCAACAATATTGGAATTAGGCCAATTAATAACCCTACAATGTCTTCTAAGTGTTTAAATGAAAGGAAGAATCAATTGATGAGGCAAATCTCATTGTTTTCTTATTTTAAGAAATTGCCACAGCCACTGTAACCTTTAGCAAGTACCACCTGACTAGTTAGCCATCAACAAGCAAGACCATCCATCAGCAGAAAGATTACAATTGCCAAAGGCTCAGATGGTGGCTAGCATTTTTTAGCAATAAAATATTGTAAAATGAAGGTACCTACAGATATTCCTTCCACATCTAGACTTTCCCCACCACAGTTTTGGTATATCTTTGGTCAGTATAAGAAATTTAATGGAGATTTCTTGGGAGTTTTGCAGAAGCCTTAGATGACACTCAAAGGCCAGAAGACAACACAGAAAAAGTTTAGAAACTCAGAAATACGTTAATATATTATATATTATATTACATATTATATATATATAGTATCATAGAATATTAATACATTTTATCCTTAAATACTATAAATATATATAATTTCTTTTTTTAAGTTAAAATAAGTAAAAAGTTAAAGTTTGTGAAAAGAATGCAGAAGCCAAAAATTTTTAATGTGGATTTTCCACATCTTGGGGATGTTGTACCCCTCACCTTGAAGATGTGGAAAGGATATTGTTTTTTTAAGACATAATTCTATTTCATACTTAATAGACTATAGTTATGAACATAACTTTTATATGTACTGGGAAACAACAAATTCACGTGACTCACTTTATTGTGGTAATCTGGAACAGAACCCACAATATCGCTGAGATATACCTGTATTCCTGAAGGCTTGGGGTGTTTCTTCTCTGCCATTGTTTGCTAGAGCTCCCATTTTGGTATGGTCTTCCCACTGTTGACTGTCTTTGACTAACACCCCAGTTCTATTTAACCAATTAATATCAATTAGGTGAGGAGGCATTACTTCTACCACTTTGGTCTAGGGGGAGAGTGGGCTCATACTTAACAGTTTCCACATGGCATTTATTCCACCATGCACATCACTCTTGGGTGGGTCCTGGTTTTAGCTTCCATGGGGCTGAGTCCTGAAGGAAAGGTCAGTTCTCAATTCATGGGGCACTTGTTGGCTATGAAATCTGGGATGGACCTGACTCCTGGACCTTTTAAAACTCACACCTCTCTTTGAAACTCCAATCTTCTTTCTCTAAAAGAAGAGCAAATGCTAAAAGATTGATGTTCTATATATAATTGAGGATCATGTTTTGGTCTCAGATTGGAAATCTTCTCTCTCATCAGTATACTGTTAGATGGGTCCAAGTCACATGAAAGGGGAAGAACAAGATGGACCAGTATTTTTTGAATGTTCCCTTCCCTGATCACCTGCCTACACTCCACCAAGTTCTGGCTATATAGCTAGAGCTAATCAGAGACTCACTTCCAAACATGGTTAGCAGATGGGAAATAGTGATAGAATGTCTGCACAAATTCCAAATCTCTCCAGTACACTTCCATTACATATCATCATGACTGAGAGGCTCCCCAGGCTCTTCCACATGTGGAATTACATTAACTGAGCAAGCTGATGCCTGTTCCTAAAGACTGTGTTCACTGGCTAGTCTCCCATTACACAAGTTTCCCTAGATAAGGAAACAGTTTCACAGGGGTGAAAAGTCTTGTTAAGTAACACAACTAGTAGATGCCTTTTGCTATCATGAAAGTTCTTTGATTCCAGGGGTGCACTGACAAATGCTTCACAACTGACTCTCCCCTCAAAAAATGTATGCACAACACGCATTTTTTTTTTAAATTTAAAAATATATCTTCCATCTTAGAATCATTACGGTGTATTGGTTTCAAGGGAGAAGAGCAGTAAGGGCTAGGCAATGGGGGTTAAATGACTTGTCCAAGGTCATACAACTTGGAAGTATCTCAGGACAGATTGAACCCAGGACTGTCTGTCTCTAGGCCTGACTCTCAATCCTCTGAGCTGCCATTGCATGACATACTTTTACATATAACCTGCATTACTAATATTTCTCTATCACTTTCTAGAATCTAGACCAGTGATTCCCAAAGCACTGGTGGGTGCTACAGCGATCCAGGCGGGGCAGTGATGGCCACAGGTGCATTTGGGGGTGGTGAATAACTGTAAAGGAGCGGTGATAGTATGTGACAGGGGGCTCTAAGTAATATTTTTTCTGGAAAGGGGGCAGTAGACAATCAATAAAGCAATAAATTAAACCTTGATTTGTAGACTTCTGAGCTTTAAATTCTCACCTTGAAAATTTAACAATGGACTCTTACAAGTTGGCTCCAAATCTAATGCTCTTTTAATTCTATTGATCAATTAATCATCAAATTTTTTTATTAAACACCTACTATATATCAAATACTATGCTAGCCACTGGAGATATAGAGGTAAAAATGAAGTAGTCCCTGACCCCTTGGAGTTATCATTCTGCCCCCAATAGATGTAGAAACATAACAAGCAGCAGAAAGAATGATGTGGTTAGTGGTATGAAACAGGATTTTGGATAGTTCTCACTTATAATTTATATACTGACCATTAATGGTGTTCTTAAGGCTCCCAATGTCTGTGATTTTCTTTGTTGTTAAGTCATTTTTCAGTTGTGTCTGACTTTTTGTGATCCTATTTGGGGTTTTCTTGGCAAAGACATTGGAGCGTATTGGTCATTTCTTTCCTTAGCTCTTTTTTTTGTATTTTTTTATACAGATGAGGAAATTGAAGCAAACAGGGTTAAGTGACTTGCCCAGGGTCATGTAGCTATTAAGTGCCTGAGGCCAGATTTGAAGTCAGAAATGACCTGGCACTCCATCCACTGTGCAATCTAGTTACCCATTTTGGTGATTACCTTCTACTCAAAGCTTTTAAAAAATAATTCTTCCAAACCATTCTTAGAATTCTCATTTCTTAGAACTGTTGGAATCAGATGAAGATCAAAGCACATTACAGTTTTATTTTGGGGTTTTGGTTTTATAGGAATATTGTCTTACAACAGTAACCAATGTAGAAGTGTTTCACATGTATAACCCAGTGATCTGGGTTGTTATTATTGTTATTATTGAAATCGTAATTGTAAAATTGTTATTATATGTAATTGGGAAAATAAAGTATCTTTGAGTAAAAAAAATTTAATAAAAAAGGATCCTTATTTCTTGATGTTGTTATGTAGGGACCCTGTGGAAGGATCTCAGGAGACTGAAATGCAAGTTCAACCTATAAGAAATAGTCATCATCTCAGCTGGTAGAAAAAAGAAAATCTGACCTCTCTCAATTTGGACTACTATATTGAGTACAATCATTGAGATTACTTATGGGTAGCATTGAAGAGTGGAGGGAAGGAGGGGAAATTTGGTGAGTAAAGACCTCAAAAATCCTCCTGGATTGATCCACCAATATTCTATTAGAGAAAAAGGTGTTTCTAACCCAGAAGGGGCCATATGTTGGTTCTAGCTGTGCATGCATGTCTGCTTTATGAACATCTTGGGATTGTTCAACATAAAAATCATTGCATCTAAGACAAACAACCTGTGTCCAGTGTGATCTTTTCCAAAGCAATAAAATGACTTTTATAGTAGCACCACATTTTTCCAGAGGTCATTTACCTAGCAAGCTTCTCAAATACACTTGAGACCCAGCAAGTAAGTTTTCTTTATATCTTTTTTTTAAACAAACCAAAGAAATCACTGTTATTTTTTTCCAAATGAAAAAAGGAAACTATGACTAGTTCTTATTTTTCATGACCTTCACCATTTCAGAATTTAATGTTTTATTGACCTGGGTTTCCTTCTATACTTCATGTTAAATTTGATGATGTTTTCTGTACAGCTGGTAGTGTTTCTTTGATTTTAATAGATTTTGGTTGTAATGTGACTCTAGGAACAGCAGCCCCAACCTAATCAAATTGATCAATCAGCAAGCATTTGTTAAGTGGTTATTGTGTGCCAGGAATAATGTTAGGTTTTGGGGATACAAATTCAGGATGCCCCAAAAAACTTAATATAATTTTAAGCTTTTAAAATTGGTAGTCAGCTGAAAGCTCTTTAAACCCTTTTTGTTTTTCAGTCGTTTTCGGTCATATCTGACTCTTTGTGACCCCTTTTTGGGGTTTTCTAGACAAAGATATTGGGGTTGTTTTCTATTTCCTTCTCCAGATCATTTTACAGATAAGGAAATTGAGGCAAACTGGGGTGTGATGCCCAGGGTTGAGCAGCTAGTGTCTGAAGCTATATTTGAAATCAGATCTTCCTGATGCCAGGCCCTGCATTCTGTCTACTGAACCATCTAGTATTAAAGACCTATTAAAGATATCTAGACCTAGTAAAAAACCTATTCCTATTAAAGTGTAAAAATGCACTGTCTTGGGACAAAAATCAAGCCATTTCCTGCACTCAAGGAACCTGTATTGTACTAACCTTTTTCTTTGCCTACTCTTTCTTGGTTTGCTTTTCTTTCAGTCTTTGAAAATGAGTGTGTTCTAAGAGTTTTCTTAGATGAATTTGGTTTTTTTAAGTTAGACATGTCATTGATAGGGGCAGAGAAGAGAAGTTATTTTCCCCTTTTACTTAGCCTACTGAACTGTCCTCTAAGAACTTTTGGCTATCTGATCAGACATCATAGAGACATAGTTTCATTAACATGCTGTTTTATTTTATGTCAAGAGGGGAATCAAAATACCTTGAGCTATGGAAAAGTGTAACACCTTAAATCTGTTACAGTGGGATATAATCATGTCCACACTCTGCAGGACTTGAACCCTTATACCTCTCACCTAATTGAATGAAATACTCCACTCTTTTGGGCTTGCCTCACTCTTCTAGCCCGTTCTCATGCTAGCATGTTTAAGTTCTCAAGCACAGATCACTACCACATCGTTACATTCAAATTCTCCCAGGTTCCCTGAGACAACTCTGTTGAGGGGAAATATACTTTTCTTACAAAATATTCTAGCTCTTGAGTCCCTGTCTAATATATTCTCTATGTACATAAGCAGTTACTCACAATCATGACCAATTTAAACCTTAAACATCACCATTTACTTAATAAGAACAATAATAACATTATAGAACATTTAGTCACTTCAGTTGGGTCTGACTCCTCATGACCTCACTTAAGGTTTTCTTGGCAAAGAGTGGATGGCCATTTTCTTCTCCAGTTCATTTTATAGTTGGGGGAACTAAGGCAAACAGGTTTAAGTGACTTGCCCAGAGGCACATAGCTTGCAAATATCTGAGGCCAGAATCAAACTCAGACCTTCCTGACTCGAAGTCCAGCACTCCATACACTGTGCCACCTAACACACACTATAGCTACTAACATATTAAATGCATAAATAATCAAATTCATCGCATTGGGCATATAAACCTGGATTGTACTTTCCCACCAAAACTCTCAATAACTTTGTCGAAGAGTGGGAATGTCCCTAAGGAACACAAGAAAGGAAACTCATATGCTTAAAGCAACTTGTAATGCTATAGATTTTTTTTAAAACCTTTACTTTTTTTTCTTAGAATCAATACTGTGTATTGGTTCCAAGACAGAAGAGCAATAAATATGAGACAATGGAAATTAGGTGATTTGCCCAGGACCATACAGCTGTTGTCTGAGGCCATATTTAGACCCAGGATTTCTGGTCTTCAGGCTTGGCTCTCTATCCATGAGCCATCTAGGTGCCCCAGAACTCTACAGATTTCAGTATTAGTGGTCTGTGTAGAAACATCTATACTGTGCAAAACCACTTCTTTGTATTTGGCTCCACTGTTCATCTTTGGCTGGGGAAATTCTTTTCTTTGCATAAAAATAGCCTTTAACAAGTTCTTTCAGTTAACCATTACCCTTAAAAGAACATTTAAAAAATGTTAGCTCTTAACATTCTCTTTAAGTGCAAAATTCATTGAACTGGCTCTTTTTGGGCTATGCAGACCAGTCCACTTGCCCAGATGCTGTGCTATGCTGTGCATTCAAAATGGAGCTCATCACTATACTCTTTGAACCATCTCTCCCAAGGGTACCATCACTGCTGCCAAAACCCTTCTGCTTTTTCTTCTCAAACCAGAGGTGGCAGCAGAGAGTAATGGTTTTCATGGAAAGCTTCACCTTTCTCCAATTCCAGATGGCGTTGGAGGGCAAGAGCTGTCACTAGAACTCTTGGCCAATGAAATCAATTCTCCCTGGTTAATGAGGAATCATTCAGCAGAAGCTCTCCACACATTTCCTTTGAGTGCCAGAGTATCAATGAGAGAGTTTCTACACTCCATTGTGGTGTCTTCTCTTGGTTTCAGGGTCTTCAACCCATGGCTCCCTTCATCCCTTGCCTTTCATTGGGTTCAGTGGCTTAAATGAGAGGCTCCTGACTCTCAATAGCTCATTTTTTTCTTAAGTCACAGCTCCCTACATTTCTCTTATCAAGCCTTTGTCCTAGAATACTTTAAAGTTTCTAAATGTTTATATTTTTTCATTTTCTTAGTTTTACCTTCTTTACTTATAAATTTTCAATTCAGTTCAATAAACTCTGATTAAGTATATCTTATGTACCAGGCACACTGAATTCTAGGAGATACAACTAAGGAAAAGAAAAATAGACCTTCCTTGCCCTCAAAGAGCTTACAATCTAATGAGGAAAGACAACAGGCAAAACAAAGCTGAACACTGAGGGAGTGGGAAATGGGACCACCAGGGGGTGGTACTCAGCAAGGGGACACCATGTTCCTTGGAGGTGAAGTTAAGCAGAGCTGCTCATGGAGAACAGTGACTACTTGGAAAATCCGAAAGTTCTGATGCCTCTATTAAAGAAAGCTTTGGGAGAATTTTATTGCCCCACCCTCCTGCTAGATACCCATCATCACACCTTAGCTCTAAAGTCGCCAAAAAGGCAGATTAGTCTGTCTCTTTGGTGTCCTTGAAACTATTTTCTTCATGCTCAAATTTCTTTAGTTTTTAATAAGTAAAATATAATTCGCTGCCTCTTTATAACAAATTGTTCCCACAGAAGTGAAGCATTACACCACATTGTTGAAAAAAAAGAAAGATCCAGTTCCTCAAATCCACACCACAGATCATTTTCACTCCCAAACTGTCCAAAACCTAATTTCAAAGCTTTGTCTCCATATAGTATATCTTAGCAGTATAAAGAAGTTGTAGACAAATTTCTTTTTCCATTTGGATTAGGTTTCCAAATACTCATCTGTAACAGAAGCTATGATACATCCTTTAAGAATCAATAAAAATCTTTTTCTTTACATGAAAACATTTCTTCCTTTTCATCATTAACTACTCCAAACAAAAAGGGCCTTAAAGAGACAGCAACATTGCTTTAAATTTAAAATGAAATTAAAATTTTATTTTTCCAATCTTAAGCATTATTTTTGTCCCTTTTGCCTCTTCCTCTCATCACTGAAAAAGAGAAAAATGAAGTCTTTTAAAGAAATAAGCATAGTCAAGCAAAAAAAAATTCTTATAAGCCCTGTCCAAAAAAATGTGTCTTTCATTCTACTTATGTCAGGAGATAGGTGGCACTCTTCATCACTGCACCTTTGTAATTAGATTTGATTATTGAATTGATTGGAGTTCTTAATTCTTTAAAATTTATTCATTTTTTACAGTATTGATGTCATTGTATAAATTGTTTCTCTAATTCTATTCTCTTCATTTTTCATCAGTTCATCTTTATCATGAAGTTCCATCATTTTCATCAGTTCTCAGGTTCCTCTGAAAAAAAATTTTTTTTTTGTTTTTTATTTTAAACCCTTAACTTCTGTGTATTGACTTATAGGTGGAAGAGTGGTAAGGGTAGGCAATGGGGGTCAAGTGACTTGCCCAGGGTCACACAGCTGGGAAGTGTCCGAGGCTGGATCCGAACCTAGGACCTCCCCGTCTCCAGGCCTGGCTCTCAATCCACTGAGCTATCCAGCTGCCCCCTCTGAAAAGATTTTGAAAGAAACTTCTTTCTTTCTTTCTTTCACTATCCTTACCATTTGTCTTAGTATCAGTTTTAAGACAGAAGAGTGGCGAGGGCTAGGCAATTGGGGTTAAGTGACTTCCCCAGGGTCATAGAACCAATTAAATGCCTGCGGCCAGATTTGAACCGAGTTTCCTGACTCCAGGCCTGGTACTCTATCCACTGTGATTACCTATCTGCCCCTCTTTCTTCATTTCTAACCTTACAATTGTATTGCATTAAATTCATATAATATAATTTGTTCAGTTATCACCCAATTGATGAGCACTCCTTCAATTTCTAAGTCTTTGCTGTCACACAAATAGTTGCTCTATGATGTTATTTATTTTTGTATATATAGGAGCTTTTCCTTTTTCTTGTACCTCTTTGGGGCATTGGTCTTCTAGTTATATTACTACATGTTTTCTTTCCTATTAGAATGTAAGTTCCTTGAGAACAGAGACTGTCTTGCTTTTCGTTTTTATTTCTAGTACTTTGCACATATTAAGCACTTAATAACTTCATTCATTCTTAGAAATGAGATCTTTATCAGAGAGACTTGAAGCAAAATTGTTCCCTAGTTAACTGTTCCCTTTCTAATCCTAGTTGCATTAGATTTGTTTGTGTAAAACCTTCTTAATTTTCTATAGTTAAAACTGTCCATTTTATCTTCTGTGATGCTCTCTATTCCTTAATTGGTCATGAATTCTTCCTCTACCCCATAGATTTGAAAGATAATTTCTTCCTTATTCTTCTAATTTGTTTATGATGTGACCATTTATATCTAGTTTATGTACCATTTGGAGATTATCTTGGTATATGGGATGAGGTGTCATTCTAAACCAGTGATTCCCAAAGTGGTTGCTATTGCCCCTTGGTGGGTGCTGCAGCGATCCTGGGAGGTGGTGATGGCCACAGGTGCATTTATATTTCCTATTAATTGCTATTAAAATGAAAAAAAATTAATATCCAGGGGGCTAAGTAATATTTTTTCTGGAAAGGGTGTGGTAGGCCAAAAAAGTTTGGGAACCACTAACCAACATTCTATCAGACCATAATTTTGTTTTCAGAAGAGTTTTTTTTTTTAAAATCAAATACTGATTTTCTACCTCATGAGCTGGAGGTTGTTTTTTTTTTTTTTTTGTTTTTGTTTTTTTTTTTTTTTTTTTGGCTTATTGCTGTGTTAAGATTCATTTGTTTTATTATGTTGGGTATGCCATGTTTTTTTTTTTAACTTACCTTCCTTCTTAGAATTAATACTGTATATTGGTTCCAAGGCAGAAGAGTGATAAGGGCTAGGCAATGGGAGCTAAGTGATTTTCCCAGGGTCACCCAGCTAGGAAGTGTCTGAAGCTAGTTTTAAACCCAGGACTTCTTGTCTCTGGGGCTGGCTCTCAGTCTACTGAACCACCTAGCTGGTCTCTGTCATGTGGTTTTGAAATTATGCTGTTACCTCTCAAAGCCTGGGATCAGAAACTTGACATTGTTTAGGAACTCTTTTCTCAGCTTTTGTCTCAGGACTGTTATTTGTGGGTGGTTGGGGAGGGTCTTCCTCCATCACCATCCAAGCCACAGTCTTCACTCTGCTATTGTCTCAGGAGTTCTCTTGAAAAGGGAGGAAGGTGAAAGACAGAAAAAAATTTTATTTTGAGTGTTAATACATGTATAACCCAGTGGAATTGCTTGTCAGCTCAGGGAGAGGGGAGGAAAGAAGGAAGGGAGAAAACATGAATCATGTAATGATTCATTACATGTAATGTAATGAAAAATATTTAAATAAAAGAAAATAAAAATTATATAAAAAAGAAAATAAATTTTATAAAAAGATCCTTGAATAGTCAAAATAAATGTTCAAAGTCCAATGATTGACTAAAAGAAATTAGCCCCATCTCTTGCAGTTTAGATAAAAGGAATCTGGCCCCACTCTGTCAGGTATTTCTGAGGAAGAGTTCCTCTTTTCCATGGAATCTCTTATGGAGTACAGTCCGGGGTTGAGGAGGATGGGAAGAATCTTTCCTTCTCTTTCTTCTTTAGCTGCAGTGTTTTGCATCAGAAACCAGTGGAGAGAGCCCAAATACAGAGTTGAGTAGAGTTCAATCCAATCTGGCCCAGTAGCAATTGGTGAAGGAAGAGATATCCTGGTGCTTGAAGCCAAGACCCTGATGCTTGGCAGATGGTGGGCATCCAAGCTAAGTCTGAAGGAAAAAGCTCCTACTGATCCTATGGTAGGAGAACTGATTCTTATCAAAAATTGGCCAAAATCTCATTGGAGCCAAAAACTGAAGATGGTGGTTGTCATGGCCAACCAACAGTCACTTGGTGCCAAGGTATATAAGTTGTCTTGGTCACATGTGTTCCTTGTCTTTCTACTTATGAACTCTATGGATATCTCCTCTGATACTCTGAGTGTTTGTATGAGAGGGTGTTCTGGTCTTGTGGGGAGTTATATTGTTACCCTTAGGCCATTTTGGCAAATTTTTTACTTTGAGCAAATTGTGTCCTTTGTTTGACTAAAGGTAAATACACTGGTTGGGGTTCTTGAACTATAGTTTTAGGAATATACACCTGTGCTTTGTACCTGGGGTAGTCATCCTTCAGCACACCCAACTTGAAACTGCTAGTTCTAGGGGAGGAGATGGGGAAGGGTACAAATGGAATAGCTACTTCCCTGAGGATGTCAGATAAATGATGTGTTGCTGCTCTGTTGAGAGAATGTGTGGTCAGTATATTGAATGCTATTAAATATAGACTTCCTCACATATAATTACTAAAATTATTCAAATGCATCACTAAAGACTACTTATAATCCCCTCTCCATCTTAGGAATTTAGGAGATACACCTGGCCCTTGAATCTTTCATCTTTTCCCTTCTCAATGGCTCTTACCACAGATAATTATGATTGAGTATGTGTATCAACAGGGGAGCAGACCTCTTATCTTAGTCTTAGGTATTTAATTAGTGCTATAAGTCAAATTATTAATAACTTTACCCAAGGAGAATAATATAAGCAAAAGCTTTTGAGTTACTTAATGGTTATACTATGGATACAGTAGGGGGGAAAGTAATTTCAATGATACATGGGGTAATTTTGACAGAAATAATGAAATATTCATTCATTTATTCACTCAGATATTTGCTGAACATTTACTATATACACATCATTGTACTCAGTGTGGAGATTACAGAAATAGCTCCTTTCCTCAAGGAGCTTCCACTCTAATAAGGAGGAGAAGAGGAAGGAATCACAGTTGTAGTGATCAAGGGGCTACTTCAAAGTTCGAGGAGGCATCAGACATTTCAGTAGAGACCCTGAGGATAAATCAAATTTTGGTGGCTAGAAATGAGGAGATGGCATTCGAGGTAGGGGCAAGGTAAGAACAAAGTTACAACAGTAAGAAACATTTAGAAAGGCTGGAATTTAGCCTTTAGAGAATGGAAGCTTCTCAGGGGAAGGAGCTATTTTTATAATCTCCACAGCACCTAATGCAATCATATATATATATATACATATATATATGTATGTATATATATATATAAAATAGAGAGGTGATAAGTAGTCTTTAGTGCTCCGTTTGAATGATTCCAGTAATTATTTGTGAGGAAGTCTATATTTAATAGCATTCAATTAACTGATGGATAGATGATAGAAAAAATATTTATTAAACATTCCCTATAAACAAGCATAAGGCAGCTAATTATTGAAGTGAATAGAGTGTAGGACTTGGAGATAGGACAACCTGAGTTCAAATGTTACCTCAGACATTTGTGAATTTTACCATATCTTAGTTTCCTCTGTAAAGAGGGGATAATAATTGCACACATCTCACATGTACACAATTGCACATATCTCTTCTTGTAAAGATCAAATGAGTTAACATATGTATAGCATTATGTGAATGCTATCAATAATGATGATATTGATGATGACATAAGGTACATTGTGTTGGAAATAGAAATAGAGAAAGTAGGACAGTCCCTGACTTCAAAGCACTTACATTTTAATACAAGAAAACAACTTATATAAGGATGTGGTGGTGAAGTAGGGACATTTTAGACTGCGGAATCTCAGGGATGGTGAGTGGAGTTACATAGCAATTGCCATGTCCCTTGCAGGAATGACTGTATTGATGTTATTACTGTGCCCAGGGTTAGAGATGGAAAGTAGGATAAAGGTGGTCTGAATATAACCTGTGGCTTTGGAGCTTGCTAGATGTGGAAACAACAATTATTCAATTTATAATTGACCATTTAATTTTATTATATACTTACTAACCATCAACAATAACAAAAACATTTAAATTAACAAATTAAAAAATTACATGCAAAACCACAAATTACACATTTTTTACAGTTTGTTTTAAAATGTGTGAATTATATATAATATAAACATCCTCTGCTTTTGAATTCCCTTTGGATTTCTTTTACTTGGATACTTTTTCCCTTCATTTTGTGGCTATTTTAAAAAAAATGTAATCATAATATGTTTAGTTTTTCTGTTTCTTTTTTTCCTAATAGGAAAGGGGCAGGAAGTAGGGAGAGAAAATAGAGTTCTGTTAATTGAAAAAAAAAAAGAAATTAAATCCATAAGAAAAAAAAGGCAAATCTGGCTGGAGAGTATTGATTTTATCTTATGAGATGAAGAAATGTTAAACAAGAGAGTTACATGATTGATGGAGAACTTTGGGGAAATTATGTTGTCAGTGAAAGAAAAAGATAAGGAGAGGGAGACTAGGTAGGAGGAACTTATAGGAGTAGAGGTATAAGACCTTAAACTAGGAGAGAAGTAGCTTTTTATATAATACATTAAGGTGGTTCATAGTGAGTCTATATATATGATGTCCTACAGGCAGAGTAAAAACATTGTTCATTGGGAGTCTGTAGTATGCTGTCTTTAAAATTGGGAAGACATGAGTTTAAATCTCACTTCAGTTTTAGTTTGTGTATATAATTTTTTTTTAGAAATGTGTTCCCTAATATTCTAAATAAATAAATAAGCTAAAAACAAACAAAAAAGAAATGTTTCTTGTAAAGCAACAGACTGTAAAGTTTTGTTTTGTGATCCAATCTGTCATTTTTTTATTTTATTGGATTGTTTAATCCATTTACATCTAAAATTATGAGAGTTAGCTTTATATTTTTCTCCATTTGTTTCTAATATTGAGTTTTTTCATGTTTTTTTCATGTGATTTTCTTCCTCTTTCACTGTAAACATAGTATTTTGTCTCTTTGGTTACTTTAGCTTTTATAAGTGGCCCTATTCCCCACTGGTTCTCTTCTCTTCACTTCCAGTCCTCTCTCCCATTTGTTACTTCTTTCTCATTGGAGTTTTGTATATTAGTTCCTTTTTCTTTCTTGCTTTTTCAGGTTATTTAATTCTTCCCCCTCTTTTTTCCTTTTAGTCAAATAGATTCTTTCTTCCTCTCTTCCTCTTCAATTTAGTCCTATTTGTTAGTTTTTAAACTTTTATTTTTTGTCCCCCTTTCCAGAGATGATTTTTCTAACTCATTTGATTACCCATCCCCTTTTTGGTCTGCTCTAGACCCACCTTCTTTGGTTCATGACCCCCACTATACTTTCATAGTTCCTCTCTATTTTCTATATTCCTCATGTGACACAAAATTTGGAGATATTCATTCTGTGTTTTCTCCTCTAAGCAATTTGTGTTACTGCCCTGTAGATTCCCCTCTCTCACTGTTCCTCTGTCCCAGAAAAAAACCCCCAAATCCTACAAAAGTCAGGGGAGATACTGCCCCTTGGGGGAGATTTCCAACCTACCTTTTACTTATATTCTCCCCCTAATCACCAACCTTTTCCATTTGTCTCAGAATCTTCCCTTTGGGTCTATATCCTCCCACATCTCATGGAGACTCATACTTCTAAGAATTCCAACTACTCCTCTTCTAAGAATGTATGGCCTTTTTCAAACATCAGCTCCCTAAAGAAAATATCCAGGATGTAGTTCCTATCTCCCTTCTCATCTATAAGAGTATTGATTACTGGAATATGACACCACCAAAACAAAACCTTCTTCTTTCTCCCAGCCTCTAAAAATCCTTTGTCCTTCCTCTTCAGTTACTTCCCAGCTGGGTCTTCTCTTCCTAAAAGACCACAGGTTCAACCTTCCCCTCATTGCTAACCCTCAATTTGACCTAGGTAGATCACACACTTCCCTGAATTTGCCTATTCCTCTCCCCTGCTTCCATTTAACCTTATTTTGTAACGTAGTAAATGAAGAACATCAATGAACCTATAAGCTAAACATCACAAGGGACCAATGTACAACTATGGTCTTTTTTTCTGGAGGTAGCCTATCTATTCTTTCAACCGATATTTCCTTTTCTGTGTTCAGAAGTTCTGGGCAGTTTCCTTGATTATTTCTTGCATTAGAGTGTTTGTTTTTTTGATTTGCCATTGTCTTCTGGGAAACATTATCTTCATAATCCTTAGGTTGTCTCTAGACAAACTGTCTTTGTGATCAACATATTTTATTTGAATAGAGAACATATTTTCTCCTAATGTTATTGCCTTTAATTTCTCTTCTTCTAGGTTGTCTTTACAAAAAATAGATGGCTCCTCAACCATAAACTCTAATCCATTTCTACCACTTTGGATTCTATTTTGATCTTTTAAATTATGCTGACATATTTGTGTGCTTAGCTATAGTCAGTAGGTACATACTACTTTGTGTTCTACTTTAACTCAGCATTTATTTCATAGGAGCATTTCCATCTGGTGATATAGTTCACTTAACCATCCTTTTTAATGAACAGATAATATTTCATTGGATTAATATAGCAAAATTACTTAGCCATTCTTGTATTGTGGGACATTGATGCTTTTCTCTTCACATTTTTGTTCATATTCATAGTATGACTAGGAACATCTCACTGTCTAAACTTTTCCTCCCTGCCCCCTTTTTAGAGCTTATAGTGAGTTTTTTTCTTGTATATTCCTTAAAAAGACACTAATAGGGGGCAGCTAGAGAGCCAGGCCTAGAGACAAGATGTCCTGGGTTCAGATTTGGCCTCAGACATTTCCTAGCTGTGTGACTCTGGGCAAGTCACTTAACCCTAATTACCTAGCCCTTATTGCTCCTCTGTTTTGGAACCAACACTCACAATTGGTCAGGGTTTTTTTTAAAAAGAGAGACATAAATGAGTCAAAGCTCATTGCTAGGTTGCTTTCCAGAAATCTTGCATTGGCATTAACAATGTGGACTTGTTTCTCTGGGACTTCGCCAGCATTGAGTTTTATCCTTTCTATTTAGGTGTGCTGGGGCAGCTGGGTAGCTCAGTGGATTGAGAGCCAGGCTCTGAGACAGGAGGTCCTAGGTTCAAATCTGGCCTCAGATGCTTTCCAGCTGTGTGACCTTGGGCAAGTCACTTGACCCCCATTGCCTAGCCCTTACCACTCTTCTGCTTTAGAACCAATACACAGTATTGGTTCTAAGATGAAAGGTAAGGGCTTAAAAAAAAAAAACAACTAACCAACCAAATAAATAAATAAATCTATTTAGGTGTGCTGGCTTAATGGGTATGTGATAGTACCTTAAAATTGTTTTAATTTGCATTTCTTTAGTTTCTGGTGAGTCTGAGTATTGTTCCTGTTATGACTCATGGTATGTTATTTCTTGAGTGTAAATTATCCATCCCTCCTCACCACTTATCTAGGGAAATTTGGGTATTGACTTAAAACAATATATGTAGGGGAAAGAAGACTAGATCTGAAGTTAGAGAACTTGGGTTGGAATCCCAGCTCTCCTCTCAAGAGTTTTACATTTAAGTTCTGAAAACATACTCCTAGGAGGAAGGGAGGGTAATAAGAATCAGTGGGCTGCTAGAAATACAGATAAAGATACCTCTGAAAGTCATTCTTATCAGAGCCTTAGTCCTTGTTTGACTCAAGTTCATCACCTGATACTTCATGAAGTCTCTTTTCTCCCTCATCCACACCCAATGTCAGCTCCTAGGAAGCAGGGACTGTTATTTAAAAACAGCAACAAACACTGTGGTAAAATAGAATGTAATGGACTTCAGTACTAGCAGCAATGCAATGATCCATAACAATTCTGAGGGATTTATGGAAAAGAACGCTACCCACATTCAGAGGAAGAACTACAGGAGTGGAAACACAGAAGAAAAACAACTGCTTGAACACATGGGTTGAGGTGGACATGATTGGGGATGTAGACTTGAAATGACCACACCAATGCAACTAACAACAATTTGGAAATAGGTCTTGATTAATGACACATGTTAAAACCAGTGGAAATACGCATCAGCCATGGTGGGGGGTGGGTGGGAAATTGAGGGGGGTGAAGGGGAAAGTAAGAGCATGAATTATGTAACCATGTTAACTTTTCTAAAAATAAATATTAATAAATGTTTAAAAAAATAAAAACGGCAACAAAACTTCTGTAACTGGTACATTAAATAGGTGCTTTATACACATTTGTTGAACTCTGACCCATTGCTACCAAATAAAGCCATAACATGTCAGGCGAAGGGAAGGGAAGGGGCACAAAGACGCCAACTCTCCCCTTACCTCTTTCCCATGGGTCATTGTATCAGGGAAGAAACATAAAGAGCCATTTCAGGGCTGTGCTGGTGCCCTTCCTATTCTTTGTAGGCATTAGTGAGTATTATGCCTACTCTATGAACAAATCAGGTCATTAAAAGGCACAAAAATGGGCCCGTCTAATTAAACATATCATCCCTAGCAATAGCATAGTTCTTTTCTCCTTAAATATCCCTCTTAATGCTGTGTGTGTGTGTGTGCATAAAACAAACAGTGCATCCAGACTGCTCAAGGTCCTCTGCTGCCTACTACCCTTAATGCTGAAACAACCCTCAATTTCGGTGGTTGTCAATGAAGTTGTGGTGTTGGAGTGGACAATCTCAAGTTCGGTAAAATTCAACAAATATTTTCTGAAACTCTTCCTCCTAGTTCTAAATCCTGAGATCCTAGTTGTATAGATGTCCCTCAGTGAAATACTTTTTGATACTTGAAAGATCTGTTTTTCTTGGAGTGGATACTCTTTCCTCTGATGCAGATTGGAACTTTTCCATGCTTCCCTGAGGACAGCAAAACTTTGTATGCTATATTTGTTACATATATTTTTCACATTCTGTTGTTTCCATTTTGATATTTACTTTGCTACATTTTCCTATGTAGATGTTTCATTTTTATGTTTTCGAGCAAATCATCTTGTCCCTAATGATAACCTTCATTTCTTTGTTAGTCACAAATTTATCTCTCCTCTTGAAATGGGATGAATAGGCTCTCTCTCTCTCTCTCTCTCTCTCTCTCTCTCTCTCTCTCTCTCTCTCTCTCTCTCTCTCTC
>NC_058130.1:421868918-421897795 GCF_016433145.1 Gracilinanus agilis
TCTCTCTCTCTCTCTCTCTCTCTCTCTCTCTCTCTCTCTCTCTCTCCCTCTCCCTCTCCCTCTCCCTCTCCCTCTCTCTCTGTCTCCTTTTTATTCTCTCTTTCTCTCTGTCTCTGTCTCTCTACAGATTGATTTTGCTTTAACTCCTTGGCTCATCTGGGGTTTGCTGCAGTGTCTGGCATATGATATGGAACCAAGTCATTTTTCTCCAGGCTGCTGTCCAGTTTTCCCAATAATCTTTATTAATGATTCATTTCTCTATCATGGGATTACTTATAGTTTGTCACATATTTATTTCTCTTAGTTGTTCAAACCAATTTCTGAACTTTAATAATAATAATAACTGGCACTTAGATATCACTTTAAGGTTTACAAAACACCTATACATCTTGTCTCATTGAATCTCTTCATCATCCCTATAAGGTACGTAAAAAAAGTATTAACCCCATTTTGTACCAGAGGAAACAAAGGTTGAGGAAAGTTAAGTGATCTTTCCAGAATCAGATAACTAATACATACAGAGTCCATCCCATTCCTTTTTTCCCCATTTTTATATTTTGGTTTAACCTCATACAATGTTTTTTCAATCATTGTAATTGTTGTTCATATGTTTCAGTTGTATCTGACTCTTCATTATCCCATTTGGTATTTTCTTGGCAGAGGTACTAGAGTGGTTTGCCATTTCCTTTTCCCAGCTCATTTTATAGAATGAGAAACTGAGGCAAATAGAATGAAATGACTTGCCCAAAGTCACACAGCTAATTAGCATCTGGGGTCAGATGTGATTTTAGGAAGATGAGTCTTCCTGATTTCAAGCTCAGCACTCTATTCTCTATATCACCTAGTTGCCCTTTGATCACTGCTACTTTATGTTATATTTTAAAATCTGGTGTGGTAACTCACCATCATTATTTCCTATAAGTATAATCTTTGCTATCTTTGCTTGTTCTTCCAAATAAAATTCCCTATCATTTTTGTGTTTTGCATTATTTTTGCACTTCAGGAGATTGTTAACTTTGTTGTCCTTAGTCTCCCCAAATGGGAGCAAAGTATATACTCTCTTATTCTTACCTTCTTTTGATTCTTCCATTAAGGATTTATAATTTTCTTTTAAGAAATTCCTTCTCTTCCAGGTTAAGTTAATATCCAAGTGTTTAATAATTTTGTCATTATTGTAGATTGAATATTTCTCCCATTGTATTTTCTAGTGTCATGCCATTAATATATAGACAGGCAATTGAATTTTTTATCTTTATCTTATATCTTGAATCTCTGCTGAGCTCATTTATTACTGCTAGCAATTTCTTGGTTGATTGCCTTGGTTTCTAGGTACACAATTATGACACTTGCAAAAAATGATATTCTTTTATTCCTTCCTGTATTTATGCCTTTACCTCTCTAATAGCAATTTCCAGCATATCTTTACTACATTAAATAACACTGGTGACAAGGTCATCATTATTTTGTTCTTGCTTTAAAGGGCTCCAAATTTTTCCAATTCTGCCTGATAACAGATCTTGATTTTTAATATACACTGATTTCCATGTTAAGAAAGAATGCCTTTGTGCTTCCCTATTTCAATGGATCTGTGATCTCTCTAATGAGGCTATACCCTGCTTGGAGTAGTGGTCTGTATCATTCATGCCTTTTCATTTTATGGGATTCTGGACCATGGTCTCCACTAATCCTCTCTTCCAGAGAGGAACCCCTCAACATGGTGGAGATTTTCCTCTGGGTCTTTTCAAATTTTATGTGTTACAGAAGAGCAGCTGACCTTCTTTTGCCATTCTTAGTAAATGACAAACACCTCTTCTTTTTTTTTTAAACCCTTACTTTCTGTCCTGTAATTGATAATAAATATTGGTTCCAAGGCAGAAGAGTGGTAAGGGCTAGGCAATTGAGGTTAAGTGACTTGTCCAGGGCCACACAACTAGGAAGAGTCAGAGGCCAAAAACTCACCTTGTCTTTTGACCATACATTTCCTAGATATCTTTTGTGTCATTTCTTCAGTGTAGATCATTATTGGAATTATTATACCTTACTTGCACCCACCATGCCCCTCTCCATTGCCTTTTAGGCCATCTCAAATATTGATTCCTTAGAGTTTTTTCCAAGATTCACAAATGCTAAATGGTGAGTATGTATGTTAACAGGATGGATCTTTGTATGGGGTAGCAGTTTAGGATTATTTAATAGTGGGCAGTTTACCAAGGGCAATCTACCCTGCTCTTTTCTGCCTATTCAGTTCTGGGTGCAACTTAGTGTCTATTTACACAGCCTATCCTAAATACAGGTTCTGGTGCACTGACTTGATGGACTTGCCACACAGTTGTATGTTATTGTCTATAAAATGGATATTTTTCATCCACTTAATTTCTTGTGTATAGATTATTTGGGCAATCTCCTTTGAGGTTAAGATCTTAGTGTCCTCCTTTCCTAGCCAAGTCATATTTGTTCTCTTTATTACAGGTTTATATTATTCCTCCTGATAGGATACAAATTCCACAAAAGCTAGGATTGTTTCATTTTTGTCTTTGCATCCTCATTATCTAGCAAATTGCCTGTTTACATGGTAGGCATTTGATAAATACTTGCTAATTGACTGAATAATCAAAGAATTTATTAAAGACAACCTAATGTAATGTTATAGGGCTCAGTACAATCAGCACAATACTGACTACAAAAAAAAAACCAAAAAAACACAAAACACCTGGAGGATGCTATAGGCAATCCATCTTTCATTTGGACCTCATTTAAGACATTCTCCATGATAATGGCAATCTCCTTTGGTGAATATGCATCCCTATTTTATGTCCCTCTTGTACTACTAATAAGGGGCCAATGACCAAAGTTATCTCTGTGGTCATATTTATCAGAGTCTTGCATGATCTTAGCATATCCACTCTTTAATGGAGGAGGTCTTTCAAGCGTGTGTTTTGCTGCAATGAGTCAGATGCTTTTTTGTGATGAAGCAAAATACAGACAGAGTTCCTCATATTCTCTGTACCAGTCAATTGTGGAAAAAATCGAGATATGGTAATGATCTGTTGTAAAAGATCATTTAGGAAAACCTACCTATTCCCTTCTCATATTTTCATTTAGAATACTTTTGATATGCTTGTAAATTATTCTTACAAAGATTGCACAAAGGGAAAAAGCCCCTAGGAATGTGAGGCATTTACATTTTATTTATTTAACCATTTGCTTGTTTATTTATTTATAAAACCCCCTACCTTCTGTCTTAGAATTAATACAAGTCTCAGTGCCAAGAAGAGTGGTAAAGGATAGGCAATTGGGATTAAATGGTGTGTCTAGGGTCACACAGCTAGGAAATGTCTGTTGTCAAATCTGAACCCAGTTCCTCCTGACTCCAGACATTTTCTAATGATGTAATCTCTGTTGTCCTTGATTGTCCAATATTTTCCCCATCCTTTTGATATCTCTCTCTTCCCAAGCTATCTCATCTGCATCCCTGGATGCATCCAAGATTGTCTTCCTTCCAATGTGAATTTTATCAATGTGGATTCCATTCAGTCCAGTAGCTCATCCAGATTTTGTCTCCTTAAGTGCCCTTTCTACTTCTTCAATTAGCATATTGGGAACTGAAAGGTTTGAGATCAAAAGGAGTATCACCTTCATTAAATCCCTCATCATATCTGACTTGGACTTTTGCAAAAGTGTCCTAATTGGACTCCCTGCTTTCAGTACCTCTCCTCTCCAGTCTGTCTTCCCCAGAGCTGCCTCAAAAACCAAAAAGGGCTGTCAACTCTGCTGGAAAAACTACAGTGACTCCTTCTTACTTCAAGGATAAAAGGTAAAATAACCAACCTGACATTTAAAGACTTCTACAATATGTCTCTCCCCTGACTTTTCAGACTTATTCTATACTATTCACACTGGTTTGCTCTGTATTTTAAAAAAATAACAATCGCTAGCATTTATTTTGCACTTTAGGATTTGCAAGGCATTTTACAAATATCATTTCCTTTATGCTCACAACAGCCCCATGAGGTAGGCACTATTATTATCCCATTTTACAGATGAGAAAACTGAGGCAGACAATAGTTAAGTGACTTGCCAGAGAGAGGTCACATAGTAAGTGTCTAAGGCTGGATTTAATCTCAGGTCTTCTTGACACTATCTAGGTGCTCTGTATTCTAACCAAATAAACTGCTAAGCTTTTCCTCAACCTTGATGTTCCATCTCTGTTTTTTATGCCTTTTCACAGGCTGTTCCCAAAGCCTAGAATGACTTCTACCTTCACTTTCACCTCTTAGAAATGCTAGTTTTCTTCAAGGATTAGTTTAGATGCCATCCCTTATACAAAGTCTTTTCTGATCCCCTTCATTTTTAATATTGTCTCCTAAAATTATCTTTTATTTACTTATCTCTGTGAATTCCTATTGGAATATAAACTTTGGGTGGTGGGGTGGGGATAGGAATTGTTTAATTTTTTTCTCCTAAATTTATTAATTGGATCATTTCATTTTTGTCTTGAGGTTAAATGACTTGCCCTGGATCACAAAGCTAGTGAATGTCTGAGGCTAGAATCGAACTCAGGTCTTCCTGACTCCAGGCCCAGTGTTCTATCTATTGAGCTAGCTAGCTGCCTCCTATATTTAGAGTACCTATAGTTAAATTAATTTTTATAGATGGTCTAAAAACTGCATGAATCCTAGCATCTTCTCTCCCCTCTTCCTATCCCTTAGCCATTGTCACAGCAGAAACAGAAGGAGACTGCTCAGGACTAATCACTATTTTTAAACTTTCCCTTTGTGTCATGGCTTGCCTTTGGAGAGCAAAAGACTGTATTAGTTTAATATGATTTCAATAACTTTCTTATGCTTGTTTTTTAATTTTAATCAAGAAAATTTTAAACTTTTTCAAATTATTTCTTTACACACAATAGGATAAGCATATATAAATTCCTGATGTGGCCAAGAAAGCACTGTTCTTATGATCAGAAGCCATGAATCTGAGTCTTAATTTTACCACTTCTAAGCTGTATGACCTTGGATAAATAACTTCATTTGTAAAAAGGATATATTAGTATTTGATGTACCTACCTCACAGAAATATTTACAGGATAAGTCCTTTGAGAACCTTAAAGCACCATATAGTTATGTGCTGGCATTGTAATTCCTTTCTTCACAGAGTTCTGAAGATCAAATTAAATAAAGAATGGAGAGCATTATGAAAATATAGGTATTATTAACTTGTGAGTTATGTTGTCACTTTTCCTACTGTTTCCTACTGTTAGTAGGTCTGTGTCTGTTGAATAAATAAATGAATGAATGAACGAACTTTATTCTTGTGGAGAGTACTAAACTTGGAGTTAGGAGATGGGACATCAAATCCTGACCCTAACAAATTAGCCAGCCACTTGTCCTTTCCAAACCTTTGTTTCCTTATCTTTAAAATGAGAGTAATAATACTTGGAATTGTTTCTTCCCAAGGTTGTTGCGAAGAAAAGATTTTGCAAATTTTAAAGCATTATATAAATCTGAGTTAGTAGCAGCGGTACGTTTAATAAAATTTTATTGAAGATTTTTGTATCCATGTTCATGAGTGAGATTTTGTTTTGTGTTATTGTTGTTGTCAAGTTTGAAGATGAAAATATGATTTGCAATATAAAATAATTATATAACTTACTGTTCTTTTTTGTATACTTATAATATTGGGATTATTTTTTTTTAAGCCTTTGAAAAATTTCTCCAATCAATCACTTAACAGTTGCCTTTTTAGATGGTAACTATTCAATACTTCTGCCTATTCCTTTCTCTGTTTTTGTTCTATTCAAGTCTTTTATTTTATGTGATGTCAGTTTTGGAATTATTGCATTTTTGTAGGTAGCTATTTCTGTTTGGTTAATAAGTATGTTAGCATATAGCTGAGGATATGATTATTTCCCAGTTGATAGCTCTTTTTCATTAGCTTTATATTCTGATTTTTATTCTAGTTTTCATTAATTTGTTTTTTCTCTTTTTAATATTTTATTTAATAATATTTTAATATTTTATTTAATAATAAAATTCTCTTTTTAGATAAGTTTTGCTAATAGTTTTGTTAATTCTTTTAAGGATTAAATACTTCCTTTTGCGTATTGATTCTCTTATTTTCTCTCCATTTTCTTTTGCTCTGTTATTTTCCATTTCTTACTTTTTTTTTTTGGACTTACTTTTTTGTTCTCTTTTAAAGTCAGTCAAGTGGAGACAATTCATTATACATGGTAAAATGGGGGAATGGTACAGGCTAGGCGTCAGGATGAGCATCTCACTTCTGACCCTAGGACCTTGAACAAATCACTTTAAGTCTCTGGCCCTCAGTTTCTTCATCTGTGAAATGAGGGAGTTGAACTAGATGATTTCTAAGGTTCCACCTTATGGCTCTGATATTCTGGGAACCTCATGATTCTGTAATTTTATGGGCTTTTTCTTTCTTAGCAATGTTGGCCTTTTAGAACAATACGTTTTCCTCTAAGGACTGTTCTGACAGCATCCTATAAATTCTGATATGTTGTATTTATGTTTTCATTGTTTCAAAAGTATTCTGTTAGTGTTTTCTGTAGTTCCTCCATAACCAAGGCATTATTTAGGAGGGTATTTTTTTTTACTTAAATTTTCCTGTGGCCGGGCACATTTTAAATTCTGTTCTTGTTATTCATTTCTGATTTTATTACCCTGTGGTCTGAGAACATGATATGTAGAACTGTACATCTTTTTTATTTACTAAGGGTGTCTTTTGTTTTCTAGTATGTGATTATTTTATTGTGTGTGAATGTCCAATGTACAATTGGAAAGAAAATGCATTTTCTTGTCATTATAGAGAGTCCTTATCATATCAGTCATTTCTCCTTTATTTATTATATTATTCAACTCCATAGTTTCTTCTTTAATCCTTTATCTCTTGGATCTGTTATAGTTTGATAAGTGTTTTGACATTGCCAATTACAAATATCTTTGTCTATTTCTTTTTTCTTTTGTTTAGAGAATATTTTTGTTTTTATGCATTCATTATTTACTCTATTATTTTTTACCAGCTTGTAATGATCTTGTTTTACCTACTGAATGCTCTGAGTCCTGTTTTTAAAATTTCCTAGTTATATGACCCATAGCAAGTCACTGAGTCTCTCTGAGACTTAGTTTCCTCATTTGTTAAATGAGACTAATAACTTCACTTGTAGGGATTCATAAATGACAAAATATGATGTAAATGTTATTATTATCATTATTACTGTTGCTGTTGTTACTGTTATTATTGTTTGGCTATGGCAGGTGTTTCTCTAACACTATGATAATGCCTTTTCTATTTTTATGTAGGAATGACAGACATTCTTTGGTCTGTTTGTGGCTTTGGGTTTTATGTGTTTCTTTTAGACAATGCTTGTTAAGATTTTTTTTTACAAATTTTATTGGTGTATTTTGTTTTTGTATCACTTATATTTCTTATTACGTCTTTTCCTTTACCTAACACTCCCAGAGAATAACACTTAATAACAAAGAATAAATGAGAGGGGAAAAAACCAGTTGAAAATTGCTTCGTAATTTAGTCAGTCAGTCAGTCACTTTTTATTTTTATTTTATTTTATTTTTAAACCCTTAACTTCTTTGTATTGGCTCCTTGGTGGAAGAGTGGTAAGGGTGGGCAATGGGGGTCAAGTGACTTGCCCAGGGTCACACAGCCGGGAAGTGTCTGAGGCCAGATTTGAACCTAGGACCTCCCATCTCTAGACCTGGCTCTCAATCCACTGAGATACCCAGCTGCCCCTTCAGTCACTTTTTAAAAGGGGATTTGGAACCATGTACACCGAACATTGTAATTGACACATTAGTATTGTCACTCATTGCCCTGTTGGCATATCTTTGTTCTTCATTTTTCTTTTGTTGATGTCACTTTGTCAGCTGTGTGGAGGATGTAGGGTTAGACCTGACTTTCCAAGCCTACTCATACTTCATAGTCTTTTTTTATTTTAACTCTTACCTTTTGTCTTAGATTCAATACTAAGTATCATTTTCAAGCTAGAAGAGCAGTAAGGGCTAGGCAATTGGGATTAAATTACTCATCCAGGGTCACCCAGCTAGGAAGAGTCTGAGAGCAGATTTGAATCCAGGACCTCCCTTCTCTAGACCTGACTCTCTGAGCTATCTAGCTGCCTCTAGTCTGATATCCTTTTGTGAAATTTTGTGTGTTAAGAGAGAAGGCAGAACACCTTCTTGCATTTGGGCAATCATAGAAGACCAAGTTAATTAAATGTAAGGGTGGGCACCTGAGATAAGGTTTAAATAGGTAAACACATTGCATTTACATCTTATGATCTTCTTCGATTTGGTGAAGAAGGGAAGGACCCATTGGCTATGTAGGTGGGCTACCCATGCCCTTAGTGGGGGAGGTCTTTAAATATTTGTAGTAAGTTTAGCAGTCTCACAGTTGGAGAGTTGGAGTCAGAAGTGGAGGAATGACCAGGATCCTAAATGGGAATCACTTATGTTATAAGAGGTACTAGACAGCTACTAGAAAATGCACCTGTCTAGAGTAGAGGATTATACTGAGGACAGGCAGAAATGCAGAGGAAGGAGGCTACTTCAGGAAGCTTGTGATGGAGAGGAGTGACAGCTAAGGACTCAAGAAGGAAGCAGAGGGGCAGCTAGGTGATTTTGTTGATTAGATTTTCGCCAGCACAAGAGGTGGAAGTTTCATAGCCAGGGTGATTTAATTGCACTAGTTAATGCTTTTTCCTAGGCAAAAATAAGATGCCAGTTTATGTACTTATGGCATTTTTATGAGTTTAAATTCTACAAACATCTCTTGTTTCTGCCTTTGAGAACATGAGCTCTTCCTTAGGAACTTCTTTCTCTTTTTCAGAAATCTTTTTTTTGTGTGTGTGCAAATTCCTTCAGTCTTAAAAAGGAAGAGACATGGGGTGATGGAGACTACGGTTCAGATCTTGACTCTGCATACACTAGCTATGTGATTCTGGGCAAATAATTTTACCTTTCTGACCTTCAGTTTCCTCATTTAAAAAATGGATATAATTATCCTCATACAACCTGTTGAGGAAAACACTTTGCCATTCTTAAAGTGGTCTGTAAATTAAGTTATTTGAACCATTTTTTACTTTTCCATTCTCCCTCCACATAGCTTTTGGAGAGTTTTAGGATACAATTAGTGGCTTACCTAAGATATCCTGCTTGCAATGAACTAGAGTCAAACACTTCATTTTAGGTCAGTGTGATAATAACCAGCTGCCCCTGCCCAATCTGACACCAAATGGGCTGTTTTTTAGATAGTGAGTACGCAGGTCAGAAACTTTGGTAAAGCCACCTGCCAGGGAATATCAAGAAACTGATTAACCCCAAACTCCATTTATTATAATCGTTCAAAGGTTAGGAGTTTTTAAAATTATGACTACATTTTCTCTTTATGATAGGTTAATATTTGATGATCGTATCTATCCTTACAATCATGAGGTTGTGTTTCTCAGTTTTCTTTTCATTAAAGGCTGGTCACTTGGGAAGAGATTTTAATTCTGCACTTTTTATCTAATCTCTGTTCCTGCAACTAAACTCCACATTGCTCCTTGAAAGCCTCTGAATGAACAAAGCCAATATGCCCTGTTTTATTTGAAGTAGATATGAAACAAGAGACTCTGCTGAGCAGAGTAACATGGGGATAGTTTTCTTTAGTCTTTCAGCCCAAACTCAACAGTTGAACAGATTGCGGGAGTCCTGATTTATCAGAGGGCTGCTGGAGGAGAGAGGTCACCTTTGTCAAAATGGCAGTGGAGGGCACTTGGTTCCGTGCCACACTGATCTTTCTTCAGAAAAGCAGGCTAAGAGCCTACAAAAGTAGAACTCTTGTGTCCATGCCTATGGTAAGAAGACCTGACTTATCTGGAGACCTGTTTCATGATTCTCCTGACTTGAGCCCCAATGCAGAAAATGGGGAAAATCCCTACATTGAATATCCTAAAAAGCTGGCATCTTTCTCCCTTTTCAGTCCATAGATAACAAAATATCAGAGGAAGATTTTAAGGGTAGGAAAGGAATTCAATGGGCAAATAGCCTCCGAGGCAGAAAAACAGCAAGGATTAGGCATTGGGGATTAAGGACTTGCCCACAGTCACACAGCTAAGAAGTAGCTGAGGCCAGATTTTTGAAGCCAAGACCTCCCATCTCTAGACCTGGCTCTCAATCTACTGAGCCACCCAGCTGCCCTTGAATATCCCCTTGATGATAGATCCCATAAGAAGGTTCCCCTGGCACTTAAAGTCCTCAAACCATCCCTTTGTGCTAAGGAGCTTCATGAGTCCATAACTGACTATTAATTCTTCTTTTAATTAAATTATTATTATTTAAAGCTTCTCAATTCACCTCTGCTGCCACTATGGTGTTTTACTGGTTTCTCCTCACGCCTATAACTAGGGTAAAGTGATGAGGACTTTGCTTAAGAGTCCCCAGATTTACAGGACTTGAAAATTTTAAATAATGATTCTATAAAATTGTGTCATTTTTGAAATTTGTTAGCTTTACATTTTGACAGCACATTCATTCTTTCAGCATTTCAGTTAGCAAGAATGTAATTAGGTCAATTAAGAATCTATCAGATGGCATGCTTTTCCCACACAGTGGGTGAGTTCCTTCTTAGCCTGATCCTGCTTTGATTTTTCCTGGGTAGCGGCCTTCCTATTAGGGGCTTCCCAGTGTGTCTGTCTGCCCATCATGGGCCAGTGTAGATCTCTTTCTACATGGGTGATTTGAATGCACCTTAGTGCTGCTTGCCCTGTGCCAGGTTTTTAGCATATTCAATGTAGAAATTTCCCCCATTTTTTGTGTTGGGGCTCAAGTCAGGAAAATCATGAACTAGTCACAGCTCTTTGTGTTGTGAATTCCTCAGCTAGGTCTATCCTTTACTGACTAGTGGGTGACTCCTCTTTCAGAGAGGTCACTCCTGTTATTGCTGCTTTCTGCCGGCAAGGAGGAGGAGATGAATGCAGAGAGGACTTGGTAGTTCTCTCCTGGTCTGGGGAGGCAGAAAGCTCTCCTTTCAGAGCTAGTGTCTCTATGAATGCCATTTTAGATTAAGGGATGGCCTCTTCCTGAGGAATTCTGCTGGATAGAGAATCAGAGACTATGGGTTTGAATTCTGGTTCTACTTCTGACCTCCTGTGGGTCCTTAAGCAAGTCACTTAATTTCTTTGAGGCTCAGAAAAGTGAAGGGGCCAGACTAGATGATCTCTAAGATCACTTCTAGCTCTACATCCCACAATCCTTTATTCTTTTCTAAAATTCCACCAATTCAGGAATGAATGAATTAATGAATAAAAGGAAGAGAGTCTTTGCATGACATTTTCCCCCAGAGACACTTCTTTCTTTTAGTGCTTACCTCTGCCTGTACCACCTGAAGTTTTGGCTCCATGGACGTCTCTAATACATTTAAGTTTTTAAATACTTTTTTATATGGAGAAACCAGAATTATCTTCCAGCCCTGAATGTTCTTTTGCATTTTTGTTGGCCAGTTCCTTCCTTAGACTTCCAAAAGTGGGCAGCTAGGTGGCTCAGTGGATAAAACATGGGGTCTGGGGTCAGGAAGACAGAAGTTTAAATCTGGCCTTAGACTCTAAGCTGTGTGATCTATGGTTAGTTACTTAACCCTATTGGTCTCAGTTTCTTCATTTGTAAAATGAGCTGGAGAAGGAAATGGAAAACCACTCCAGTGCCTTTGCCAAGAAAGCCCCAAACGTGGTCATAGAGTTGGACATGACAGAAAAAGACTGATAGCAAACTTTACCATTGCTACCCAAATCACTCTGCCTAGTTACAGGTGAGATTATGTAAATCAGATAAAGTGTAAAGATGCATTTCTCAGTAAGGGCTACAGTGTCTATGCCCTTGCAGTCGGCTTAGAATTTTTCTATGTAATCCTGGGAGGCAGGGGAGGCTCTGAGTTTCATACTGAGCTAGCAAATATATTTATATATAAAGCTTTTAAATATATTGACTTATTTGATCCTTTTTTGCTTTTCCTCACACACAACATTCCATGTCTCATTTCCATGCCTTAGCACTGTTTGGCTTGAATGCTTGGGATGCCTTCTATTCTTATGTCTCCTTAGAGTCCCCAGTTTCCCCTAGAACTCAGCTGGTATTCTTACTACCTTTTTTTTTTTTTTAAACCCTTGTACTTCGGTGTATTGTCTCATAGGTGGGAGAGTGGTAAGGGTGGGTAATGGGGGTTAAGTGACTTGCCCAGGGTCACACAGCTGGGAAGTGGCTGAGGCCGGGTTTGAACCTAGGACCTCCTGTCTCTAGGCCTGACTCTCACTCCACTGAGCTACCCAGCTGCCCCTCTTACTACCTTTTAAATGAAGTCTCTGCTGGTTCCTTCAGTCGCTAGTGCCTCCTCTGCCCCTTATTTGTATTTATTTTGGATATTTTTGTATGGACTTACTTTGTACATACTTAAATGTGTGCATCTGGTCTTTATCTCTAGAATGTAACCTCCCTGAAGGCAAGGTTGGTTCATTAATATATCTTCAGAGCCAAGCACAGTTCCTAACTTACAGCAAGATGCTTATTAAATGCCTTTTCTATGGATTGCTGATTCTCATCATCTTGGGAAGATGATAAAAACAAGTATTATTACCTCTGTTTTAGAGATGAGAAAACTGGAAAAGTTAAGTTAATTTTCCAGGATCACAAAATTCTTTATTAGAAAGAAATAGTCAGTTGTGCTACGGTTTAAAAAAAAAAAAAGACTGGCCTGGGAGTTCGAAGATGTGGTTCTGAGTCCCAGTTTGGCCATTAACAAGCTGTGTGGCATTGGGTAAGGTACTTTACTTCTGACTAAAGCACAGGCCTTAGTTTTTTAATCTATAAAACAAGGAGGTCAGAATAGATGGTCTCAAAAATCCTGTCCAGCTCAGATATTCTAAAGAGAGTCTGGGCTTGAGGCCAGGTCTCTGGATGCCAAAACCAGTGAGCTTTCCATTTTCCCCCAGCTGTCTCTCTGAGTACAAGTGCCTGACCAAGAAGAATCCAAATAAATATGAGATATAAGAATTCAAGAATGAAGATAAGTAATAAATAAGCAAAAAATTCACTATACACATATTGCAAAGAGGTAGCAATAATCTTTTGTTTACTACCTTACTCCCAAAGTGCAGATATTTATTATAATTCAGGGCAATTCATTGCACTACATAGGCATTTATGAAAACTCATTGCATTATTATAGTAAGAACCTATTTCCCAGGAAGTATTGTTATAATAAACTCTAATTAGTGGTTTAAAAACAACAATATTTTGCATTTCTTTTTAAAGGGAAAGGAATGTACACAACTTATACTGGACTTGTGTATAATATTTGATTATATCTGTGAAGCAGCATGGGAAAGGAATGAGAATACTGGGCTAGCACTTGAGAGATCATTACATTAGCAGGCACAGTGCTAAGTGTTTTGTAATTATTATTGCATTTAATTCTCACAATGTCCCTGGGAGGTTTGTGCTATTACCGTCCCCTTTTTACAGATGAGAGAACTGAGGCAAACAGAAGTTAAATGCCTTGCCCAGGGTCAGACACAACTAATTAGCCTGGGTTTTACTCATGGCTCTGCCACTGCTTTGCTAAGTAGACTTGAGAACCTCACCTCTTCTCTACTGCCCTCAGTTTCCTTCTCTTCAAATTGAGGAATCAGGATAGCTAGGCAGCACGGTGGATAAAGAACCAGGTCTGAAAATGGGAGGTCCTGGGTTCAGATTTGACCTTAGATACTTCCTGGCTATGTTATCCTAGGCAAATCACTTAACCGCAATTGCCTAGCCCTGTCTGCTCCTCTGTCTTAGAATTGAATCTAAGACAGAAGGTAAGGGTTTAAAAAAATGAAATGAAGAATGATCTTTAAGATCTTAGCTGCTGGCTAATACGATTATATCCTGCTTTGATAAGCAGTCAACAAGCATTTATTAAATATTAGGTACAGGGCTAGGTGTTGGAGATGCAAAGACGGAAGTGCACTCTAAGATCTTACACTGTAACAAAAAAGAGACAACACACACAAGTCTAGAAGAGAGAAAGGTTTCCCATAGCACAAAGTATGTAGAAGGTGCTGTCCTGGGTGCTGAGGATACCCAAAACAAACAAACAAACAAACAAAAAAACCAAACCCAAACATCCTCTACCTTCAAGAATACTACAATCCAGCTAGTGGAGATGTGTTTATATGTAGATGCATATAAAATACATATATAAGGGAGGAGGTCCCACCCCCAAAAAACCAAACTCAGTTTCTATATTTGTAAAAAGACTAAAATGTAATCACAAAGTGTTAATAAGGAAAGAATTAACATTTTTCTTACTGAATCAAAAAGGGAATAAGGGTATTGTCTCTGCAAACAAAGGAACCACACCTGAGGGTTTTAAAAAGCTAAATCCTAGATAAATTTCATCAGGTTAAGCAATTGTAAGTGGAGGATTAGTCTATGGAGGAGATACCTACGGAGAAGGAGAAAAGAATTTCTATCTTATATCCCACTCCCCACATCTGCCCTGTGGCTTCAAAAGTGAGATATTCTAACATTTGGAGACAGCATCTTATCCAGTTGAGAGAAGAGACACACATACTTCAGAAAAACATAAATATAGATAACCTAGGGGGAAAGCAGCTATAAGGAGTGTGACCCATGGCTACAGAGAAAAGAGTCAGATTATGGAGGAGCAGACCTCGAAAACCCAGCTGAGTACTCAGCCCAGCAAGTGACGCTGTGTCCAAGGGAAGCTGTGCAAAGAAAATTGACTTCCAGGTGGGAGTTACTCTTGTCCCATGTGTATCCTTTGTGTGTACCTCATTACCATAGTGTTCTAAATCTGAGCTTATTTTTCCCCCATGGATTTTACAAGTATTTGTGGGAAAGTGAACTTCAGGTTTATGGGGGGAATATTTTGTAGCTATTGTTGTTGCTATGACTTGTAAAAGCTACTTGTGTCTATTGGTTTATGAAGAGGCTCCAATGGGGGCTCCAAAAATGCAGTTTTGGAAGAGTATTGCCACAGAGTATATGTCTTGAGCTCTGAAAATAGGTGTCTCTTCAGACTTAGCCTGAGATTTATGATATGACATGGTATGGTAAACATTTATTAAGGCTTACTATGTGCTAAGCACTGGGGACTAGAAAGACAGTTCTTGTTCTCAAGGAGCATATAATCTAATGGGAGAATTCAGTACACAAAAGGAAACTGAAAAGTAGGGGCATGGAAGAGAGGAATACCAGAGGATACTCAGTGTGTGTGGGGGGCATGTTGAAAATAATGGGGGAGTTGAAACAAAAGAGAAGAGCTGGTGGCAAATATAAAGATAGCTAGAGGATTTTGATACCCCTGTAAAGGGATTGTTAAACCAGGTGATTTTTCTAGAAGAGGTGCTACATGTAGAAAATAGAAACAATAAACATTTTTTTGAAACCATTACTTTCTGTCTTACAATCAATACTGTATATTTGTTCTAAGGCAGAACAGCTGTAAGGGCCAGGCAATGGGGATTAAGTGGCTTGCTCAGCTAGGAAGTATCTGAGACCAGATTTGAACCAAGGACTTCTAGGTCTGGCTCTCAATTCACTGAGCCACCTCACTGCCCCCAACCCAAAATAATTTTAAGAGGAAGGCTTTAGCAGTTGGAGGAATCTGGAAAGGATTCAAAAAGTGGTACTTAAGTTGAGCCTTGAAGAAAATCAGGGATTCTTATGGAATGGCAGTGAGGATATATGCATTTCAGGCAGGGGTTACACATCCTGCATAGAGGAACTAGGCAGGAGATGGAAGACATTTGATTGATCAAATTGAAGGTTGAAGGAGCTGGGAAGACATGAGAACTATCTTCAAGAACTTGATAATCTGTCTGATGAAAGGGGAAATTGTTCTTATTCTGCATATCCCCAAGTGGGCAGAAGCACTGGTGGAAGTTATAGAGAAACAATTTTCAGTTTGGTACAAAAGAAAACCCTTCATAACAATGAGAACTTTCCCAATGTGGGGTGGGCTGCCTTGGGAGGTATTTGGCTTCCCCAACTGGAAAGGGAAGTAGAGACTACATGTTTTAAGAAGAGGTTGTATGTCCATTTACTGGGTATACGGTAGAGGAGATTCCTGTTCAGGTATGAATTGGGGCAAGGTGGACTCTGAGGCCTCTTTCAATTCTACAATTCTGTAGCCTGTGACTAACATCCTCATCAGTGCTGGCTTTTCATAAAGCACCAGCCAGGCTGCCCAAGGAGTGCACTCAAGGCTCTGGCCCAAAGAGCCACATGGAGCTAAAGTCCTTGACTACAGGCTGTGGATGCATGCTCATTTCCCCATTGGTAACTGTGACCATAGCAACCAAACCTGGTGTTATCTGCATAGCTGGACCCATGAGCCAGCCATTGACAACAAACCCCTGGTGACTCTATTTTAATATTTCCCTTTTCCAGATGAGTGGAGAGCTGGAGTCCATACCTTGAGTGGAAGTCATTTCTGAAAGGAGCCCCCAATGGCCCTCCATCAGGAAAGGTTTGTCATCATGTATTGTGAGACCTCTGGCTACAACACAGGACACGGGAGCTTTTCTGAACCCTCGTGTCTTGTGTTGCAGCCAGAGGGGCACATCTTTTCGGCAGAGCCTCACTTTGCCATTGTGGAGAATGAGAGGCATGGAAAGGAAGACCTAAAGAAAAGAGTACAGACTCCGGTGGAAAATCTGGCAAGATAAACCTAATAGTCGGTGCTGGTTTTATTTCTGCAGTCTTTTTCAAGGGCCAGGAAAGAATCCAATTTCACAGCTGAGCTAGAGCAAACCGAGGAATCTGGCAAAGGTAACAAGCATAACTAACATAGTTTGTTCTCATCCTTCTTCCTGCCTGACCTCATGCCACTGTTGGTTTCTACTTTGGATCAGGGCCAGCTCTCTAGTGGTGGGCATGGGGGCGCATGTCATATCCATGCCCTGAAGGTAGGCAAGACTTTTTATTGCTGAGGTCTGCCTGCCAGCAGCTCTTGCTTTTTGGTAAACCTGGAAGGAAATACACCAGAGATTTAGCCAATCTTTATGAGTCCCTTGCTTAGTGCTCTTTCCCAGGGGTACAAACATAAACAGAGACCCAGTTCCTGCCCTCAAGTTGATTACAGCTTAATGGGGGCAGATGGCAGCCACATAAATAACTCTGGTGCAAAGGCATGTGTGAAGACAGGGAAGATGAGATCAAGACTAAGTGTTTTCGGAAAATGTGAGAAGGGAGAGAATAAGATAGATATAAAATCATTTAAATAGAGTCAGGGCCAGTTTTAAACCCACTGCTAGTTCCTTCCTTCAGAGATTGCCTTCCTTCTGGTATGTCTATCCCTTATGTACATAGTGGATGTATGTTGCCTCCCCCATTAGAATCAAAGTTCCTTGAGGGCAGGGAAAATGTTTTTGCCTTTCTAGGCATCCCAGGCACTTAGCACAATGCCTGGAACACAGTGAGCACTTACTAAATGCCTGTTGATTGCCTGAATAGATGACCTCACATGGGATGTAGCTCAAGAGGTCCTATAAAGGCCCATCCCACCTCAAAATGCCTCCACAATGGTCTGCCATAGTCATCCGGGGGCAATTTCTCATTTAGGGATAACTGAACTCTGGCTGGAAGTCTGGGCCCCCTTTTTCTCTTCTGCTTTTCCCCTAACCTCCATATCTGACAATTGACTCAGGAGGAGGTGAATGAGGTACAAACAGCAGCTGTTGGGTTTAGTCAGGGTTCCTTGTTGCTCTAGGCAGCTAAGTGATGCCTAGGGCATAGGGTGGCAGGCCTGGAATCAGGAAGACATGAGTGGAAATGCTACCTCACACTATCTGTGTGACCGTGGCCAAGTCACTTAACCCTGTTTACCTCATTTTCCTCATCTGTCAAATGATCTAGAGAAGGAAATGGCAAACTACTCCAGTGTCTTTGCCAAGAAAATCCCAAATGGGGTCATGAAGAGTCAGACATGACTGAAAAGGATGTGCTGCTCTAGTGTTTCATTAACTATTCATTAACTATTTTCAGGGTTCTCTTCTCTCTCCCCTTGTCTAGCCCTCATTCTACAATGCTTCCATGCCTGCTCCTGGGCTGTTATGAGCTCCATCCTTGGATTAAGGCAGGAAAACAAGCTAATCCTATGCAGTTCCCTGAGACCCTTAGTGTTTCCTGACAATCCTTATCAACTCTCTTTGCCACTGGCCACAGAATCTGCCCGACATTCTACCCTCTTTCATCAACCATGTCCATTCCTCCCATTCCCAATCCCAAGCAGACAAACCTAGGCATCCATTTCACCAGGAAGATTTAGGCCACTCTCTGTGTTGTATGTCAGCTTCCTTTCTGCAATCACTGATCTCTAGTCACAAAAGAAGAGTTGACCTTAATACTTGCTAAAGCTAATCCTTCTCTAGGTACTCTTAATCCTATTTTCTCCCACCCACCTCTTTCAGACCTATGCTCCTGCAGTCATCACCATCTATCTCTCCTGCAGTTTGAAGAGAGAGAATAAAGTAGTGGAAAGAAAAATAGGCCTGGGAGTCAGGAGACCTGGGTTGGAATTCTGAAATACTTATTAGCTGTGAGACTATAGGCAGTTTATTTAACATTTGAATCCAACTTTCCTCATCTGTAAAATGGGAACACTAAGCCATGTGTCTCATAGGATTGTTGTGAGAAGCAAGGCAAGAAGCATTTAGTAAACTCTTTCTGTGTGTCAGGCACTGTGCTGACCATTATTGCAGAAAGTGCTTTATTAATGGTAAAGTGCCATATAAATATGTTATTATTATCTTCAGTCTCTCCCTGGTCAGTGACTTCTTCTCATCTCCCTACAAACAGGCTCAGGTTTTCCCAATCCTTTCTTTGATCAGCTGCCAGACCACCTCTCTCTCTTTCCTTCACTGTTAAACTTCTTCGAAAACAGCTGATTCTTTACTTTTCATCCCCCTAACCTTTTTCATTTGGCCTTTTTCTATCCAAACTACTCTACTAAAATTGCTCTCTCTAAACCCAACAATATTCTAGGTCAAATTGCCAATTCCAGTGGTAATTCTTCAGTATTCATGCTCCTTAATATCTCTGACTTTTTTTAAACCTTACCTTCCATCTTAAGATCAATACTATGTATTGGTTCCAAGGCAGAAGAGCAATAAGGGCTAGGAAATGGATATTAAGTGACTTGCCCAGGGACACACAGATAGGAAGTGTCTGAGGCCACATTTGAACCCAGGACCTACAATCTCCAGGCCTGACTCTAAACCTAGCTGCCCCTAACTCTGAAATTTTTAACAGATTCTGAATATGTACAAGATAAGCTTAAGCTGACTTCTGCTTCCCACTATATATTCACTCCTACCTTAGCTCTTGCATATTTCCCCCTCTCTCTGACCCTGTAACTAGCCCGGCAAAAACCCCCATTACTATTTTTTTAAATGCTACCCTTTAAACTTTATTTTTTTTTACCATTTATTAATATTCATTTTTAACATGGTTACATGATTCATGCTCCTACTTTTCCCTTCACCCCCCCCACTCCCCCCACCCATGGCCGATGCACATTTCCACTGGTTTTAACATGTGTCATTGATCAAGACCTATTTCCAAATTGTTGATAGTTGCATTGGTGTGGTAGTTTTGAGTCTACATCCCCAATCATGTCCACCCCGACCCATGCGTTCAAGCAGTTGTTTTTCTTTTATGTTTCCTCTCCTGCAGTCCTTCCTCTGAATGTGGGTAGTGTTCTTTACCATACATCCCTCATAGGTGTCCTGGGTCATTGTATTGCTTCTGGTACAGAAGTCCATTACATTTGATTTTACCATAGTATATCAGTCTCTGTGTACAATGTTCTTCTGGCTCTGCTCCTTTCGCTCTGCATCAGTTCCTGGAGGTCTTTCCAGTTCGCCTGGAACTCCTCCAGTTTATTATTCCTTTTAGCACTGACCCCCATTACTATTGCAACAGCATAGTTGGTCTGCTTGCCACAAGTCTCTTCTCACTTCAGCTCATGCTCCACCCAAAGTACAGGTCTCTGTATGTTACTCTTCAGCTCCATAAACTCCAGTGGCTCCCTATCATGTGGCAATCCCTTGTACTGCCAGAGCTTCAGTCACCACCTCTGGGCAAATGACTCCTTAACCTGTATGCTCCTTCCTTCTGAGCTGTAGACTAGCACTTCCAATGCTCTACAAGATGTCTCCACCCTAATGTTCCACCAAGATCTCAAATTCAATCCTGCACAATCAAACATAAAATCCTCCTTTTAGCATTCAAAGCCCTTCATAACCTGTTTCCCCAACCATTCTAGTCTTCTTATACCTTCTATCCCTCTTTGCCCTCACCCTCCACTCACTGATCCAGTGGCCCTGGCTTCCTTGCTGTATCTCAAACAAGACAGTCCATCTCTCAACTGTACATTTCCTTTGGCTGCCTCCCATGCCCAAAAACAGCTTCCCTCTTGTCTCTGCCTCCTGAATTTTCTGATTTCCTTCTAGTTAAATCCCACCTTTGACAGGAAGCCTGTCCCGGGTTCCCTTTAATTCTAGTGCTTTCCTTCTAAGGGTCATCTACACTTTATCCTTTATATAGCTCATTTGTACATAATTGTTTTCATGTTGTCTCCTTCATTAGTCCGTGAGTTCCTTGAGAGGAGAAATTGTTTTTCTGTCTTCATAGCTTCACTATTGAGCATAATATGGCACCACAGTAGGTGCTTAAAAGATGTTTATTAGCTGACTCATGCTTTGTCCCCTTTGTTCTCATTTCAAACCACTCTTTTTAAAATTTTCTTCACAGTTTCTTCATCCCCCTTTTAACTCATGTAGTTGTCTACCTCTGAGCTATCTTTTGCCTCTTTTTTCCTCTCTACACTCTCTCCTATAGTAATCCCACATACTGCCAGAGCCTCATCCACGACCTCTGGGTAAATGACTTCTTAACCTGTATGCTCCTCCCTTTCAAGCTGCAAATCAGCACTTCCAGTGCTCTACAAGATATCTCCATCCTAATGCTTCACCATGATCTTAAACTCAACCTGTCCAAAACCAAGCTCATCAATCTTCCTCGTAAACCAATTCTTCCTTTGGACTTACCATTTCTGCCAATAGTACTACAGTTTCTCACCTCCATTGTGAGTTGCCTTTGGCTTTTCTATGATTTTTTTCCCTTTCCTTACCCTCATTAGTCATTAGTTAGTTACTAGATCCTATCTATCTCTTCGAGAATTCTCATTCTTTTGTCCTTATCTCTCTTCCTGACCAGACCACCATAATGAAGGATCTTATTATCACCTCCTTGGACTATTGCAGGCTTCCCAGATTTCATTCTTTGTTTTAATGTAGCCTTCAAGCCACTTCCAGAGGGATCTTCCTAATATATAGACCATAGAATCATAGACTTAAAGGTGGGTATGCTACTTTTATTTTCACACACACACAAAATCACCCCCCCCCCAACCTGGCCCCAAAACCCTTCAGGAGATCCCTTTTATTTACTGAATAAAGTTCAGACTCCTTTGCCTGACACCTACATTATTCTGCCATCCTACCATTTTGGCCTTATCTTATATTTTAGCCTTCCGTGAACTTCGCACTTTAGGCAAGCTGATCAGCTCTCTACCTGCCTCACAAAATATGCTCTGTGCTCTTATTTCCCAGTGTCGTTGCTCAGAATGTTCTGATGCCTATGGTGTCCCTACTCCTCTCTGAATTTGAACTTCTACCCATCTTTTTTTGAATAATATTCCAATTATATGCAAACATACTTTTTAATATTTGTTTTGCAAAATTCTGAGTTCCAAATTATCTCCCTTCTTTCCTTCTCCCCTTCCCAAGATAGCAAATAATTTGATGTAGGTTATATTTGTTCTGTCCATCTTTTAGAACCTATCTTAAATACTGCTTCTTTAAATAAGGTATTCTGGATCTCTCTTTTTCACAGGTGATAGATAACCAGCTCAGGCTTCATATGATATTTTGTTCTAGAAACTTTTTTTTGTTCTATAGATCTTTAATGAATATATCATGTAATATTGTATGTTTTAGTTGCCAATAGTGTCTTTTTTTACCTACTAATAGATTATAAATTCCATGAGGACAGGAATCCATCTTATCTAAACTATATTTCTTCTCCAGTGTCCTGTATTAGCAGTAACTTAGTCATTCTTTGTTGTATTGCCTTTTGTTTTATACACTTTGCTCCCTTGGGAGTCAAGAGGACCTGTTTGTGAATCTTATCTCTCCTACTTACTCCCCCTATGGCCTTGAACAAATCTTGTTACTTCTTATGGCCTCAGTTTTCTTATCTATAAAAAGAGGGATTTGGACTAGAGGACTGTTACTGTGGTTTTCTCTAGCCCCAAATGCTATGAGCCTAAAAAGACTGCAGCCAGGGGCCTTATTTCATTGAATTGATGGAAGAAGATGGGACATCACTGGTTGGTTGAGCCTTTGAGACAATTAAATCTGGCACTGGCAGGTCTGATGCTGACTGACAGCTCATCAAGTCTGGGAAATTGTTGTACCTCTTATTTCTCTGGCCCCATTAGTAAAAGTTCCTATGTTCAACTCTAGACCTCATTCCTAAAATTATACTCTTAGCACATTATTTCTGTAGGTTAAGGTTTTACACATCTAGGAGAATTCTGTTAAAATGCAAATAACCTAGAGAAAGTAGCTCATTAAACAATTATTAGTATTTAATACCTTATCAGGGATTCAATTATCACATTGCTTTCTTAACCTGACAGCTAACCAAGAGGAAATATGATTCAGAATTGGTGAGTTTTAATGGGGAAATAAGCTAGGAAAGAGAAAAGAGACCATAAAAGGAGAGATGGAAAGATGCTAAAGACAGACTTTCTTATCTTGCAGTGGATCTGTCAATTGGTTTTGTAACATTAATTATAACTATAATGATAGAGTATGACTTTAATTCAGAGTGGACCTCTTAGAATTTTAAGGTGGCAAACTGATCAGGGGTGCTCCCCTTCCCCAATCAATTTGATGAGCAAAACTTTCTCCCTATAGAATATGGACAAGAAGTATACATCTTCCCTTATTGTATGAACATGATCATGGAAACTTTGTGAAGAGGGAAAAGACAACTTCTAACGGGCTTCCAGCTATTCCTGTAGCTGGAATTCAGGAACATAGGTTTCTGTAAAAGGTCTTTTCATTCTTCCTTGTTCAAAGACAAACCAGAATCTCCTCTAGGAACCAAAATGTGATCTCAGATCAGAAACACATAGAAATTAAATTGCAGCTATGCAGCTTTTTGAGAATCTTCAGGACCTGGAGACCTGACATCAGTCTCACATAACATGAGATAGCAGCAGCCAGGACACTGAAATGGGTTTCCTTCAAAAGCATGTACCAGAATTATACTTGCCTTCTTGGTCCAAAAGGGGAATTCATGGACAAAGGTACTGAACTCTAATCAGCCTCTTTGATTTTCTAAGCAATGTCATCCCAGAATCTCTAATCTTCTTGCCATTAGAGAGACTTTTCTTGGATAATCCTACCTTTGGGGTTCATCTCAAGAATAATTCCAAGTTTGAGAGTTTGGGCTTGAACTTTATGGAGAAGGGGATTCCTAAGCAACATTGCCTTTTGGAGAAAGAAGTGAATCACCAATGTGATTTCAGAACTGAAGAACAAAACTTTTTCTGTGAGGTGAAATAAAAGCTATCTTCCACATATGCATTTGTAACTTTGAGTGCTTCTATAGGAGCCAGGGACCTGTTACTCAAATTTGTGGAAACCTAGACATGAGTCACTAAAGGAGTTAGATGGTTCTATGGATAAAGTAACAGACCTGGAGTCAAATCTGTCCTCAGATACTAGGGACACTAGCTGTGTGACCCCTTTTGCCTCAATTCCTCATCTGTAAAATGAGGATATGCTGGAAAATGAAATGGCAAATCACTCCAGCATCTTTGCCAAGAAAACACCATGGATAAAATCTTTGGGATCAAATAGAGTCAGATACAACTGAATAACAACAACAACAAATATGAACTATATTTGGAGATTTTTCCTGAGAAAACTCTGGATGTAACAACAGGTCAAAAAGACAAAGTTAACCTTCTTTGGAGTCCTCAGGATTGGACTTAGTCCATGTGAGCTCAAAATCTTGGAGATATAGGGCCTGCGCCGCAATATTACAGAATATTATAACAAGAAAGGACTGATTTACTTCAACCCTCTCACTTTGTACATGAGAAAACATGTCCAGAGACCTGGCTTATTCACTCAGAAAGTTAGTGGCATAGCCAAGATTTGAACCTAGGCTTCCATCATTCTTAGTCTGGTGTGTGCTTTTTTCATTAAACCATGTTTCATCTGTCAGCACCACTGAAAAATACTGATTTATCTTTGCATATAATTCTTACGGTTGTTTTCAGTGCAATGTGTTATATAGTCTAGTCAAGCAGAAAGAGAACTTAGAAGACCTGGCTTTGAGCCCCTGTAGCTGTGTAACTATGAAGGAATCATTTATGGTCTCCTAGTCTATTTTCTCATCTGTAAAACTGGCATCATAATGCTTAGGTTCCCAGCCATACCAAGTGGCTGTGAAGTTATGTATATTTAAAACTTCCTATATCTGACTGGCCTGCAGACTGTCCTTGACTTCCATCCACCCTGTCCATCTTTCCATGTGTCTTGCTGATGTTCTTCTCTGTCCACAAGCATCCTCAGGTTCAGATCTCCGGAGCTTAGCCTGTCCTGTCCTGATGGGTGAGCAAGGAAGTAGACATTGACCTAATCCATTGTACCTAGCTGCCCATAAAACTATATTTTGTCTGGATCCACCCACAATATTTTGCTCTCTACCTTATCTCCATAATTCAATCTTCTCCTCTCCTTACATCCTTCACCTTGTTTCCACCATTCTTACTCTGAGAATAGTGATTAAATCAATACCACCATTGCTTCTGGAAAGAGAATGACAACCAAGTGTCTCAAGACAGCATCTTTGATTCCCAGAATAGTCATTGGTGACCTTTTGGAACCCCATTTGGGCTTTTCTTGGCAAAGATACTGATGTGATTTGCCATTTCTTTCTCCAGCTCATTTGACAGATAAGGAGATGGAGGCAAACAGGGTAAAGTGACTTGCCCAGGATCACATGGTTAGTACAGGTTTGAACTCAGAAAGATGAAGTCTTCCTGACTCCAGCCTTGACATTTCTATCCACTGTACCATCTAGCTCTTCTGCTTCATACATAGTAGATGCTTAATAAATGCTATCTATATTCATTCATTTATTCATCTAAACTTTTGGTATTCATTGCACTCTCTTTCAAAGAAAGACCATAGGATTTTGAATGGAGCTGGCCCAGCAAGGTTAGTTCTAGTGATTCATTTCAAGAAGAATAAAATGACATTGGGGAGGATTGTGAGATGACCTGTAAGGTGACCAGTTCTGTGTTTTTGAAGTGTTTCTCCAAAGTGCGTAAGTGCTGCCATTATCATTAACGTTAGTTCCATGTCTCAGAGGAGCTAAATCTCTCCATGCCAACGTAAGGGTCCATTTTCTATGTCATTTTCTAGGAATGATACCCTAATGATAATAAGAGAGTATAGCAATATGAAGTCATTTTCTTCCCAGGAAATCTAGACCCCTTGTCAGTTGTCTGTTCCACTTTGCATCTGCTGCTCTGTCTGGTTTCTGCTCCAAGGAACAAAATACCCCTCCCAGAATAAGCTTATCACTTCTAAATTCAACATGATGCTATTAACTCATGCCTTGATGGACTCCCCCTTCCCCAGCCTCCTTCCCCTCTGAGTAGAGAGCAGAGTACCAAACTCTTCCAGTCCCTTCCTTTATAGAGGGCAGAAGCTGAACTCTCAAATCTTTCCATTTTTTGCATCTGCTGTCCTGCCTGGTTTCATCTCCACAGTACCAGATGTCCCTACACCAGATATCTCCTGAGGTTCTATTCCTCCATCCTCTCACCTAATTTTCCTGCCTCCTTTTATGCTTTTTCCCCGCTGTTGTGTAAACTCATGGAAGGCAGGGGCTGTTTCTGTTTTTATTAACTGTATCCTCAGCACTTAGCATAGTGGCCACCACATCTTAGACAATAAATGTTTATTGGGTCATTACAACATTCTGGAAGACAGATCTCAGACCAAAATATAAGAGGCTCTATAGCTCAGAAGAATGAGAGCTGAGCTTGTAACCAGAAGACCAGACATTAACTAGAATTCAAGTCCTAGTTCTGATGCTTACTAGGTTTGTTATTTTAGATAATAAATCATTGAAGTTTTCTGAGCCTCAATTAGCCCTTCTGTAGAGTGGAAAGAATAATACTGATATTAATTGTCTTATAAGTTCATTATAGTCTCAAAGAATTATTTAAAAATGGATTATTAAACTATTTACTGCCTTGTGGGGGCAGGGAGGGAGAGAGACAATCTGAACTACAAAATGTTAGAAAATAATTGTCAAAAATTGTTTTAAATGTAACTGAAACAATTTTTAAAAAGTTAAATGGAAAAAAAAGAAAAATGGACTCTTAGTGATTAAGGGAGCTGGTCTGGCTGGGGACAGTGGAGCTGGGTACTGAAACCCTGTCTAAGTTATTAGCCATCACAACCATTGGTCTTGCTCACCAATTCCCCTGTGATGGGCATTGCTGTTCATTTAAAAGCTAGTCTGGTCTGGTTCCCCATGATGAACTAAGAGAATGGCAACAATCAAAAAGAATGGATTGCTGGTTGTTGAGAAGTGACTAGCCATGTTGAAAAGATGAAAGGAAGAGTTTGTATTCAGATCCTGTTTTGCTGATAAGGGTCTTCATTTGGTCTTTGGCCGAAGCAACAGCTTCACTAGCTATGCGCTTTTTTTCATTATCCACGCTCAGGGCTTGATGCTAGGATCTGAAAGCTATTAACCAGGCCAAATAGGCACATATTTCAACTTCAGCAAAAGGCAATGAACTTTTAGGAGGTGCAAAGCAGGGGAAGTTCTTGCATTACAAAGTAAAGGCTTTCCCTCTAAGTTACATACAAGTCATTATATTTAGATGAAATAGACTAAGAGAATCCTTAAGAAGAAGAGGAAAAAATGGATAGAAAATATTGAATCCTTTCTGTCTCTGGAATAGCCTTTTTCCATCTTTCTTCTGCTCATAAATTCTTATCCTCTTCCTCTCACTAAGGCCCAACTCAAACATTACCTCCTCTATGAAGATTTCTTTTATTTTCTCAAATCAATTGCATTTGTAGTGTCTAGGACAGACCCTTAAGTGATACTTAGAGTTAATGGATGTGACCTGGCTAAAGGACCAATGAAAAGGCCCATAGATGTACCTGGTTTTCAGGAACGTCTAGCCTCTGTGGTGTGAGGCCTTTTCAGGACTGCTTGTCCACTTTTGGTGTCCACCCTCCACCCAACTCTCACTTATGGCTCCAAGAAGCTGTAGCCCATGCAGCGGCCAGACCCAATAATCTGTCTTGGTAGACAGGCTAAGCCAGATTGAGGGTAACAAAAAGGCCACAAACCCATTGGTAAGTTGTGGAGTGTCTAGCCCAAGCAAGGGGAGTCTTTCCCTGGTGAAAGGAGTGGATGAGAACAATTTATTCCAACAGCCATGAAAGCAGCTAAAGTGGGTGTTATGGAGCACTTAGAGCTTGGTCAGACATCCAAGACTCCAAAGCCATCCCCTGAGTCCTGGGCCATCACCATTCATCCTGACTTTGATCTTAACCCTGGACTTTGATGGAAGGGAGAGTGAGCCTGATAACTAGGTGCAGCTCTGCCTTCCCTAACACCAATTCACAAATAAGTCATTGCATGACCCTGTAATGTCATCAGCCCTTCTTGAAAATGAAGAACAGATGTTGCCTTCCTAGTCAGACTTTGAATAGCACTTTGAAGTTTCTTTTGTGTTAACTGGTTTTTTTTTGGTAGTGATTTGTATAGTTGTCACATCTCTCTGCAACATCAGTGAGGTGCCATGAGACAAGGGATAATATTGTATTTCATCTTTTATCTCCTCTAGAGCCAAGTACAGTGCTCTCTTCAGAGTAGGAACTTTAAAACAAAATGATTTGTTAAAATTGTAAGGATAAGGGCAGCTGGGTGGCTCGGTGGATAGAGAGCCAGACCTAGAGATGGGAGGTCCTGGGTTCAAATGTGGCCTCAGATACTTCCTAGTTGTGTGTCTCTACTCAAGGCACTTATCTCCCAGTGCCTAGCCTTTACCACTCTTCTGCCTAACTAAGGTAAGGATTTAAAAAAAAATTATAAGGATGCTTCCCTCGAGGCTTAGCATAGAGGCCATCTCTTCCATGAAGATCTCTTCCTGCTGAAAGTTCTTTCTCCTTAATCTCTCCTTTGTCTCATATCACATTCCAGCTCACATCTTTGCTTCTGTCCCTCTGGTTGGAGTGCTGGAAGGTGGAACCAAAAAACCAGAAAGAAAAGTAATTTCTGCTACGAGTCAAGAGGGGAGCCAAGAGCCTTTCATATTATGCTGGTGGCAGAGAATGAGACTTGTAAAATGTTCATTCAAGTGTTTTGGTCTTGTTGTTCAGACTCTTGGTGACCTTGCTTTCTTGGTAAAGACACTAGATTGCTTTACCATTTCCTTCCTTCCCCTTTCTAGAGGGTTCAAAATCCAGATAACCTCTTCATTTGCCACTAGCCATTCTGCTAGGATTTGATTCCATCACCATCATCTTCATTATGCCCCCCTCTGCCTTCTGTAACCCCTATCCTTTTGTTACAGATCTTCCATAACATCTTCCTTTTGTATGATCTCCCCCATTAGATTGTAAGCTCCTTGAGAGCAGGCACTGTTCTTCCTTCCTTCCTTCCTTCCTTCCTTCCTTCCTT
>NC_058130.1:421898184-421907248 GCF_016433145.1 Gracilinanus agilis
TTTTCTTTTCTTTTTAAGACCTAGCACAATGCACCTAGTAGGCACTTAAGTGTTTATCATGTCATATCAAACTTAATTTTTAAAATTTAATTTAAATTTAATTTTATCTTCATTTTAATGTTACTGTTAAATGTGGATACATTTTATCCACATTCGATTTTAATTTTTTGAGGGAGAATCACATTGAGTTGGCAATGACCTCAAGGGATCATCTCCTTGAAGGTCCCTCACTCTACAAGTAAATTAAGATTATGGGCCTTGCCCAAGATCACACAAGCAGGAAGTGGCAGTGCTAAGATGGGGGCTGATTCCAGATTTATTTCTTTGCACCATGATCAGTGGGGACAGGACAGCGCCAGTTTCATCTTTGCATCCTCACCAAGTCCCCAGCATGGTGCCCTCAGTTTAGAGGGCATTTAAATGTTTGTTGAATTGAGATGAACTGGATTTGTAGGCCATAAAGACAACACTTCCAGCTCGAAGTTGATTCTGAGTTCCATTTCAAGGGTTTGAGAAATTCTGTGCTAGATAACCATTAGATTGAAACCAAACAAGCTATTAATCCCCTCCTCCCCCAGCAGTTAATTATAGTAAGAACCTATTTCCTAGTAAGAATTGTTATAATAAATTGTAATTAGCGGTTTTAAAACAGGAATACTTCATTTTTTTTTTCAAGAGAAAATGTCGTTTAGCACAGCTGAGTGGCTTTGTTAGAGCTGTCAAGGTCTGAATCTGAAAAGAGCCAGGATGGAAAACTGGTTATTTCTTGGCAGCTAAGAAAGAAAGTACTTTCTGCTACAAGTCAAGAGGGGAGCCAAGAGCCCTTCATATTATGCCGGTGGCAGAGAATAAGACTTGTAAAATGTTCATTCAGGTGTTTATGAGGGTCTTGGAGCAATGAGGAAGGTTATTTGTTTGTTAATTCCAAATGCCTAATTGAAGTCGCTCCACTTATGGCTATGAGTTTTAAAGATCTATTCACATTAGGCATTCTCTGCCTCAGAAAATATGGGCGATTAAAATGTGCTCTAATATAATTGATTATGGGCCTGGGAGTGAGCTCAAAGGAGTCTCGGAGAGCCCATTGCCTTGGCTGCAAATAGGAAGATGCAGCAAATGCTGGGGAGGAGGCATCCTTTTCCTGAACCAATCTGGAAAAATGTCTACAAGCTCCTAAATTGGGAATTGTTCAGGGCCGCTCCCTCCATCTATTATTTTACCTTTCTCCTCTCTCTTTGAAGTATTTTCTTCCTTTCTTATACAGTTTTTTAAAATGAAAAAAAAAATTTTTTTTTAATCCTTACCTTCTATCTTAGTAACAACTCTCAGACAGAAGAGCAAGGGCTAGGCAAACAAGATTAAGTGACTTGTCCAGGGCCACATAGCTAGGAAGTGTCTAAGATCAGATTTGAATCCAGGTCCTTCCAACTCCAGACTATCTATGGTGATATCTAGATGCCCTTCTCTTTTTTATTTCCTTTGGCAGCACCATTCCCTCCATCACTAGTTTATTAGGATCCTCTAATTTATAGAGCAATGAGCTATCAGATCTTTTTTTTTTTTTTTTTGTCCATATCAATGATGCAAAGAATTTCTGGTAAGGAAACTTCCTCTCTCAATACATGTTGGCAACCATTCAGCACCTTAGACAGTTGCCTGAGAGCACTGAGGTTACTAAGGCTTTATATTGTACCAGAAGCAGGTCCAGAGCCCTGGTTATCTTTTTTTTTTCATTTTTATTTTTATTTTGAATATTTTCCCAATTTTACATGTTTCATGTTCTTTCCCTCTCCTCCCCTAGCTCCCCTTAGCTGATGCACAATTCCACTGGGTTTTACATGTATCATTGATTAAGCCCTAATTCCATATTATTGATAGTTGGGCTAGAGTTACTGTTTAGTGCCTACATCCCCAATAATATCCCCATCAGCCCATGTGTTCAAGCAGTTGTTTTTCTTCTGTGTTTCTCCTCCCACAGTTCTTCCTCTGAATGTGGATAGTGTTCTTTCTCATAAGTCCCTCAGCCTTGCTCTAGATTCATGCATTGCTGCTAGTAGGGAAGTCTGTTGTGCTTGATTGTACCACAGTGTATCAGCTTCTGTGTACAATGTTCACCTGGTTCTGCTCCTTTCACTCTACATCAATTCCTGGAGGTCATTCCAGTTCACATGGAATTCCTCCAGTTCTTTATTCCTTTGAGCACAATAGTATTCCATCACCAACAGATACCACAATTTGTTCAGCCATTCCCCAAAGGACATTCTCTCATTTTTCAATTTTTTGCCACCACAAGGAGCGCAGCTATAAATATTTTTGTACACGTCTTTTTCCTTATTATCTCTTTGAGGTATAAACCAAGCAGTGCTATGTCTGGATCAAAAGGCAGATAGTCTTTTTTTTTTCTTTATTTTTTGGTTGAAGTCTTTTTATAGAATTTTACCCCGAAAAATGTGTTTTCTATCAAGTTGAATCATTATATCATCCAGTGAAATGTTGCTCTTATTAATACTAAAGTGAAAACTGGAGAGCTAGGCCTCGATTCTGGCTTATACATGACCCTTCTTCTCATTAAATAGCACTAATTAACCCCGTAAATGCATGCCACTTGACTTGGCATTGACTCACTTCCCATAGGGCATTCAGGCACTTGTCTGGTGGCCTGTTGGAGAACCTGACCTTTGGACATTGTTAAAAGAGAGGGAGGTGGAGCAGCAAGCAGCTAGTCCCATTAATGCTGCCTTCTGGGTCTAGTGTTGTGGGAATTGGCTCTGTGAAGATGACCCAACAGGAAATGAGGAAAGTATAAAGTGAGTTAAATAGATAGCCACTGCCCTCTGGGAGGGCAGATAGTCTTTTTTTTTTTTTTAAACCCTTGTACTTCCATGTATTGTCTCATAGGTGGAAGAGTGGTAAGGGTGGGCAATAGGGGTCAAGTGACTTGCCCAGGGTCACACAGCTGGGAAGTGGCTGAGGCCGGGTTTGAACCTAGGACCTCCTGTCTCTAGGCCTGACTCTCACTCCACTGAGCTACCCAGCTGCTCCTCCCCCCTCCCCCCCCCCCCGGGGCAGATAGTCTTTTAAAGCCCTTTGGGCATAGTTCCAAATTGCCATCCAGAATGGTTGGATCAAATCGCAACTCCACTAGCAATGCATTAATGTCCCAATTTTGCCACATCCCCTCCAACATTCATTACTCTCCCCTGCTTTCATTTTAGCCAGTCTGCTAGGTGTGAGGTGGTATCTCAGAGTTGTTTTGATTTGCATTTCTCTAATTATTAGAGGTTTAGAATACTTTCTCATGTGCTTATTGATAGTTTTGATTTCTTTATCTGAAAATTTCCTATTCATGTCCCTTGCCCATTTATCATTTGGGGAATGGCTTGATTTTTTGTACAATTGATTTAGCTCCTTGTATATTTGAGTAATTAGACCTTTGTCTGAGTCTTTTTTTTTATAAAGATTTTTTCCCAATTTGTTGTTTCCCTTCTAATTTTTGGTAGCATTGGTTTTGTCTGTACAAAAACTTTTTAGTTTAATATAGTCAAAATTATTTATTTTGCATTTTGTAATTTTTTCTAGCTCTTGCTTGATTTTTAAAATCCTTCCATTCCCAGAGATCTGAGAGGTATACTATTCTGTGCTCACCTAATTTGCTTATAGTTTCCTTCTTTATGTTCAAGTCATTCACCCATTCTGAGTTTATCTTGGTGTAGGGTGTGAGATGTTGCGCTAGACCCAATCTCTCCCATATTGATTTCCAATTTTCCCAGCAGTTTTTGTTAAATAGTGGATTTTTGTCCCCAAAGCTGGGTTCTTTGGGTTTATCATAGACTGTCTTGCTGAGGGCGCTTACCAACCCAGTCTATTCCACTGATCCTCCCTTCTGTCTCTTCGCCAGTACCATATTGTTTTGAAGACTGATGCTTTATAGTCAGAACCCTGGTTATCTTGACTTAAAAGGTCACCCTCCATCCATTATTCTACATTTCCTTTTCATGTGTCAGGGATTAATACTCATTTGAATATATGACAGATAATCTCTGAATTAGATTTGGTTTTATCCTATAGAAAGTAAATTCCTTGAGGGCAGGAACTATTCCATTTTTGTCTTTGTATCCCAAGAACCTGACACAATGTAGCATTAGTATAAATAATGAAATATATAATAAATATGAATAAAATAGAATTAATATAAATGTAGCATAGAGTAGACCCTTAATAAATGTTTTAACCCTTACCTTCTGTCTTAGAATCAATACCATGTATTGGTTCCAAGGCAGAAGAGTGATAAGTGATAGGCAGTGGGGGTTCAGTGACTTGCTCAAGGTCACACAGCTAGGAGGTATCTGAGGCCAGATTTGAATCCAGGACCTCTCATCTCTGAGGCTCTCAATCCACTGAGTCACCCAGCTGCCCCTGGGTTCATTGATTGTTAATGCAAAAACTTATATCCACTTTCAACAAAAGACTGAGTAGTATGGGAAGCTAACCTTGGAGATGGGATACCAAAGATAAACAGATGATTCCTTTCTCTTTTGGTTGCTATGACACTGTATACTTCTGATTCTACTCCCTCTCTTTATCTTTTATTGGCTTCTCCTCCCTCTTGTTTCTTTAATGGAGCATTTCCCCCAGGCTCTGTTCTCTGTCCTTTCTTCTTCTTCTATAGTTCCCTATACTCTCTCTGTTAGTGACTTCATACACTCCCGTGGCTTCAATTATCACCTCTATGTGGATGACTTCCAGACTGTTAGCTCTAGTCCCAACCTGAGCTCCAGCCCAGCATTTCCTACATTCTCCTGGCACTGCCAAATCAACATGGCCAAAACCAAACTCATTTTTTCTCCTAACAATCTGTTCCTCCTTCTGACCTCCTTATTTCTGGCTGTGGCATTATGATTCATCCAGGCTTGAAATCCAGGAGTCAACTTAGAGTGTTCTTTCTCTTGCCTCCTCTCCTCAATTAACTGTACTAGCCAAGGTCTGTGAATTCTGTCTCTTCAACATCTGTAGCATCTGCCCCCCTCCTCATTCTTCCCATTGTCACTACACTGGTTCAATCTTTCATTACTTTTTAAAAAATCCTTAGTTTCTGCCTTAGAATCAATTGGTTCTAAGGTAGAAGAGTGGCAAGTGTTGGGCAGTAGGGGTTAAGTGACTTGCCTACGGAAATATCCGAGGCTGGATTTGAACCCAAGGCTTCCTGTCTCCAGACCTGGTGCTTTATTCACCGAGCCATTTAGTTGTCACTCTTTTATTGCTTCTTATAGTCAAGTCAATAAGCATTTATTTTTTTAACAGTAATTTTAAAATTTTAAGTTCCAAATTCTCTTCCTTCCTCTATGACAACTCCTTCCCCCCATATGAGAAGTCAAGCAGTATGATAACCTCAATGAGCATTTAATAAGCACTTACTCTGTGCCTGGTAAGGCAGCTAGGTGGTAGAAGGGATGGGGTACAAGGCCTGAACTCATTTTCTTGAATTCAAATTCAACTTCAGATCTGTACTAGCTGTCTGACCCTGGGCAAGTCATTTATCTCTTCTTGCCTCAGTTTCTTCATCTGTAAAATGAACTGAAGAAGAAAATGGCAAACCATTCCAGTATCTTTGCCAAGAAAACCCCAAATGGGGTCATGAAGAGTCACACATGGCTGGATAATGAGAATGTGCCAGGTATTGTGCTAAGCTCTGGGGGGTACAAAGAAAAGCAAAAGCATAGCCCTTTCTTTAAAGAAACTCATTCTAATGTGGAGACAATATGTAAAACAACTATGTGTATTTAAGGCATAAACAGGGTAAATAAAGGGAGGTAATCTCAGAGGACAATGTCAATAGGACAATGTTCTTTCTTTTCCCCCTCACCTTCCACACCTTCCCCAAGAAGCTGGAGTCCTTGACACTTGGAATATCAGAGTCTGGCCTTAGAGAAACATCCCCTCTATCCCTTGGGGCGGGGGTGTCTGATAAATGACCAACTGCCTTCTCTCTCACTGCTGCCAGCAAGGGGAAAGGTGCCTCTCTGAATCTCCTGAGCCAGAATTATAGCATCTCATTATTGGATAGGACCTAAAAGATCATTTCATCTAATTCTCCCCACTTCCCAATTTTACAGATACGGAAATTGAGAACCAGAAAAGTAAAGTAGCAATATCCCATGGGTCACGATCAGCATAGATGGGACAAGGGAGCCATGTGACATGAACAAGAACTACACATCCTTCCATCTCCCTCAGGGAAATGACCATCAGCCCCAGGGGTGTGCTTACAGGATGTGGCAGTCCTCTCACCATGGTTGGGCTGGCAAGGCTCTGGAATCTCTTGGGGGGGAGGGTGGCTTTCTTAGTTTATGGGAGACCCTGGTTGTTGCAATCACAACTGCTGCGACCCCTGCATCTTCCTTACTGCTACCCTTTTTTTCCTCCTCTATTGTTCAGTCATGGCTAACTCTTTCTGAGCTCATGGATCACAACACGCCAATATTCTCTACAAGGTTTTCTTGGCAAAGAAATTGGAATGATTTGCAATTTCCTTCTCTGGCTCATTTTACAGATAAAGAAACTGAGGCAAATGGGGTGAAGAGACTTGCTCTCGGTCACATAGGTTGGAAAATGTCTGTGGCCAGATTTGAACTGGGGAGAGAAGAGTCTTCTTGACTCCAGGCCAGCACTCTATCCACTGTACTCCCTAGCTGTCCCTAACTGATGAGTTGGACCCTCATAGCTTGATTTATTGAGTGGTAGGAGAACATATACAAACAGTGGCTTGAGTGTTAGAAGGATAGTATGCCTTCAAAAGACACCTTTGGTCTGGATAATACCAAATGAGTAATGAAAATAGGATGATAGATCCAGCCATTCTATAGCTGAAAGACACCTTAAAGGTTGTCTGATCCAATCCCTTATTTAATGGATGAAACACTGAAGCCCAGAGAGGTTGGTGGCTTGTCCAAAGTCATACAATAAGTGACAGAACCTGAATTAGAACAGGTCTTCTGTCTCCAAATACAGCCTTCTTCTCATAGAACCATGCTGCTTATCAGCTTATTTTTATATGGTTTACACAACAGATTTATGAAGGAGGGAGTGTATTTTTATTTTTTTTATTTTATTTTATTAAAAAGATTTTTTTAAAAAACCCTTACCTTCTGTCTCGGAGTCAATACTGTGTATTGGCTTCAAGGCAGAAGAGTGGTAAGGGTGGGCAATGGGGGTCAAGTGACTTGCCCAGGGTCACACAGCCTGGAAGTGTCTGAGGTCAGATTTGAACCTAGGACCTCCCATCTCTAGGCCTGTCTCTCAGTCCACTGAGCTACCCAGCTGCCCCCTAGGGAGTGTATTTTTAGTTCAATTTTATGGATGTGGAAACAGAGTCAGAATAAGAGAAATGACTTGCGTGGGGTCATATTAGTAATAATTATTAGAACTAAGACTTGAATCAGAGCCCTCTGTGTACTTGTTTGGGGTTGAGCCTCACTCCAGCCAGTCTCCTGGTAGTTAAGGTCTAATATTGAAATAGAAAAAAAAGTGAACCAGAACACTTATTAAGAATCTACTGTGTGCTAAACACTGTGCAATAAAATATCACAAATATTCTTTCATTCCAACCTCATAATAATTCTGGGAGGAAGGTGCTATTATCTTCATTTTACAGTTGAGGAAACTGAGGTTAATTGATTTGCCCAAGGTAACATAGCTAGTAAGTGTCTGAGGCTGGAATTGAACTCATGTCCTTCTGACTCAAGGCTTAGCACTCTGTCCATGGCACCACCTACCCCTATTGTAATGGAGGAAGGGGGAAAGGGAACAAGCCTTTCTTTGGTGCTTATTATATGCCAAGCACTGTAGAATTTTTACAAATATCTCATTTGATCCTCAAAAAATCTTGTAGAATGAAGTGATACACTCATAGGTCATTTGACAGTTAAAAGATTTACTTAGACATAGCAGAGGAAGAATATTCCATCAGGAAATGCATTGAAGGCACTGTGATTTGATTCAGTTGAATGAAGCTCCCTTGACTCCAAGTTGCCAGTGGTGGTCCACCAGCCAAGCATTAATCAGACAATGCCTAGAACGCCTCATGATTGTTTTGTGCTTAGGAAGTGGTAACCGTCTAAGCCTTTAGTCCCCTGAGCCTGTTAAGTCTTGAAAATGGTTTTGATGCCTTTTGAGAAAAAACTAACCTAACTTGCATGTGGGTTTTAAGGGGGAGGGGACTGGATATTGCTCCCACCATGCCACTAAACCATGCTTTGCTGGAAAAACTTTTCAGCATTAGGTGTAGTCACTTGGAATTCTGAAACCAGGTCAGGTCACTAGAGGTGTGGCTGAGACTCTGGGGCAAGGAGGGAGCACTCCTGAAAATAGCTCAAATCAGTTCTGATTCTCTTGGGGTGGAAGGGGAGGGTGACATGCCAAAGCCAGAAGCTCTTGGACCTGATTAGAGCCCAACACTAAGATGCTGCAAGAATGGAAAGTACCTGACACTGAATTCCACAAGCATTTATTTATTTGCTTTTTTAAACCTTCTCTTCCAGTCTTAGAATCAATATTGTGTATTGGTTCCAAGGCAGAAAAGTGGTAAAAACTAGTGAATGGGAGTTAAATACCTTGCCCAGAGTCACACAGCTAGGAAATGTCTGAGGACCTCCCATCTCTAGACTTGGTTCTCAATCCACTGAGCCACCCAGATGCCTCTCCACAAGCTTTTATTAACCACATCCCATGTGTCAGGCATCAAGAATTTTACTGTGGTCACAAAGACAAAAAATAAACAGTCACTGCCCCCAAAGAATTTGCATTTTCCTGAAAAGCAAATGTGCTTCATAGGAGTCTAGGGGGTCCTCAGTAGAAAGGTTGAGGACTCAGCAAACAGTAAACTTTGTCTCAGGCACTGAGTATTCTAAGTTGCTAGGCCATGCCTTTGGCAGCATGAAGAATGCAGAGACCCTCTGGAATTTCTTTTTTTTCCTTCCTTCCTTCCTTCCTTCCTTCCTTTCCTTCCTTCCTTCCTTCCTTCCTTCCTTCCTTCCTTCCTTTCTTTCTTTCTTTTTTTTCTTTCCTC
>NC_058130.1:421907330-421938035 GCF_016433145.1 Gracilinanus agilis
TCTCTCTTTCTCTCTCTCTCTCTTTCTTTCTTTCTTTCTTTCTTTCTTTCTTTCTTTCTTTCTTTCTTTCTTTCTTTCTTTCTTTCTTTCTTTCTTTCTTTCTTTCTTTCTTTCTTTCTTTCTTTCTTTCTTTCTTTCTTTCTTCCTTTCTTTCCTCTCTTTCTCTCTTCATCTCTCTTTTTTCCTTACCTTCCATCTTAGATCAATACTATGTTTTGGTTCCAAGGCAGAAGAGTGGTAAAGGCCAGGCAATGGGAGTTAAGTGGCTGCCCACCTTCATGATAAATTTTCAAAGACTCTAATTGAATGTGAGAAGGTCTCTAATTATATATAAAGGCAAGAGAAGCTACCCCAGAAAGAGATGATGGGGGTGGGGCTGCTAGGTGACACAGTGGATAGAGCACCAAGCCTAGAGTAGGGAGAACCTGGGTTCAAATCTGGCCTCAGACACTTCCTACTTGTGTGGTCCTGGACAAGTCACTTAATCCCATTTGCCTAACTCTTGCTCCTCTGTCTTAGAGGATTTACTAAGACAGAAAATAATGGTTTAAGAAAAAGAAAAGAAAAGGAAAGGAAAAAGAAATGATCTAGGGGATGGTAATGCAAGTGATTTCAGAAATCCATTCTGGTGATAACTGGCTGTTCTGGAAAGTTCAGCTGAGAAAAAAGACCTGTCCACCAGGTATCTAGTGGATTGGGCTCCAAGAATCTTTACTGCCCAGATTTTTCACTTGCCCACCCAGCAAAGAAGAAGGGTGGCCAATGGAGGAGAGAGCCAATGGGCTACTATACATAATCCCTGGGATTGAAAATTCTTTGTGACTGGAGTTAGGATACCTTGGAGTGGGCAAGGGCTGAAGTGTCTAGTGAGGAGTATTTCTCAGGTTTGGGGGTAGGGCTCGAGCTGAGAGAATGAGGCAAAAGGCAACAGAAAAATCAGATGAGATGGGACCTTGAGAGCCAGTGACTAGAAGGTAGTTTAGACTTGGAGTAGAGAGACTCCCATCCCCATCCTCCATAAACTTTACATGGGGAAGAGGGAGGTAGCTGCTGTTCTGACTCAGTCTAGGAATTTGGTCTAGTAATGAGCTAACTGCCTAACCAGTCAGTCAGCCCAGTAAGGTGCCTTGAGGCAGTGTGTAAAACAGTGAGGGGATCACCAGACCTGGAGTCTGTCAAATGTCAATTAAAGGTGAGTTCATATTCTGCCTCAGATGCCCACTATGTGACTTTTGTCAAGTCACTTACCCATTGCCTGCCTCAGTTTCCTCATCTGTAAACCAGGGATGGTATTATAATGGCTCTTACTGCCCAGAGTTGTTGCAGCGGTAAAATGAAATATCTTTCTTTCTTTTTAAAAAAATAATATTGTGTTTATTTATTTATCAGAAAAAACTTTAATTAATTAAGAATATTTTTCCATGGTTCCATGATTCATGTTCTTTCCCTCTCCTTTTCCCACCCCCCCATAGCCAACGAGCAATTCCACTGTCTTTTACATGCTTCAAAATGAAATATTTCTAATGTGCTTTGTAAACCTTAGAGTACCCTATGAATTCTAGGTATTATTTCATTTAAGCTAGGATCTCCAACATCATAGTAGTTGTGTGACCTTGGTTAATTCACTTAACTTCAAACTGAACCTTAGTTTTTTTTGTCTCTAAAATGGGGGTAACAGTGCTTACCCTCATTGCATCCCAGGGATGTCGAGAAGGAAGTACTTCCTAAGTCTTAAAGCACTACAGAAATAGTGTGATGATGATGATGATGATGATGATGATGATGATGATGATGATGATGATGATGATGGCTCTCAGGTGTTTCCAGCACAATCCAGAAAGAATCTTATGGAGGTCGCCGGGAAGCTCTGAACAATGTACTCCCCAACCTCTCCTACTCCATAATCATCAGGTAGACAGGGCGGGGCGTCCCGATGGCTTTATTTTTTGTGTCTCCTTTTCTTCTCCTGGAGCGGGCCCCATTCTGTCTTCCCCGATGACCAGTCAGGCGCCTGCCCAGTTGCCTCAGAACTCCTCTTGGTGGAGCTGGAAAATGTACTGTGGGTGTGACGTGAAAGCCGTTTTTCTTCCTACCAATTATTTAATTTCTCTAATAAGCTTGCTGGGCTGGCGGCCCAGTGATTACCTTACCATGGTTAGGCGCTCAGCTCATTATTGAGGGGCTGCTGGCTGATGAAAACCAAATCCCCAGGCTGAGTCAGGATGGCAGCTGCCAGCCCAAAGTGATTTCTCTTGGAAAAAAAAAAGGTGTTGGGGATATGGGAGGAGAGAGGCAGAGGGGTGTATCTTGAGGAGGAGGTTGTTCCATTTCGGAAGCATTTTTTTTTTCTGCTTCAAGGAATTTCTACTGTTTTCAGGGAACATACAAAAAATTTGCAGAAAACACTTTTAATTTTGAGAAAATAAACAGCAGATGGGGTGTTTGAGGAACAGCGACATCATTGGCAGAGGAAAAGTGAAATGTCTATGCAGGGAGGCTGATTTGGCCTAGAGAAACCATCCCCCTCGGAACATGCCCAGAGCTGCTATTTCTGGTTCCGGATGACCACGAGGGAGCTTCAGGGGCCCATTTCCAGTCACGTGTGAGCAGGAATAAACCTGCACTTGGAGATAACAAAGAGTTCATGACTCAGTGTCTGTACAAAAGAGAATGACCCGACCTTCTGCTTCTCTCCTCCTTTAGGCTGCAAATTGGGTCACTTGTTTGGAGCTGCTTTTCCAGATGGGGATCGTGGGAAGAGGAACAGGCCTTTCCCTCACCGAGGACTCCACGAGCCCATGCGCACATGGCGGCCAAAGAGCACGAGCCTGAGCTTGAGTTTGTTCTTTCCTGATTTTAGGCGAATGAATTCTTATCCTGAGGTGACCCTGTGAATCCGAAAGGTCCCTGGGCCCTGTGTGTCCCGTCAGGTTGGAGCTGGCTTGTGGACCAAGTTGTCAGGAAAACTTTAAAGTGAAAACATATCCCCATCATCTCAAAGTTGTCAGCACCGTTTGGTGTACTGCTGGTTTTACTGAGGATGTCTGGAACTGGAGCAAAATTTATATATCTTGGACCAAAAGGCTCTGACAGCAAGGCCTAGCTGGTTTCCCCTGAATTAGCACTTCTTCTTTTTTCAAAAAAATATTTATTTCAGTTACACGTAGAAACAATTTTTCAAAGTTGTTTTTCTGACATTTTAAGATTCAGATTTTCTCCTTCTCTCTCTTCTCCCCATCCCCAGGTGGTGAATATAGATTATATCAGTGCTTTCATGTAATACTTGTGACAGAAGATATATATCACATATATAATTAAAAAAACTCAAGAAGGAAATAAAGTAGAAGATAATACACTTTGATCTGCAATCAGATTCCAATAATTCATTTTTTATTGTGGAGAGCAATTTCATCCCAAGTCCCTTGTGATTATCTTGGAAACTTGTTTGTGGATAATGTTTTAGTCCTTCACAGTTGATCATTGTATAATACTTCTGTTACTGTTTATAATTTTCTTTGGTTCTGCTCACTTCACTTTGCATCAGTTCATTTAAGTCTTTTTAGGTTTTTCTGAACTCATCCTGTTTGTCATTTCTTATGGTACAGTAGTATTCCATTACAACTTATTCATCCATTCTCCAAATGATGGACAATCCCTCATCAGTTTCCAATTCTTTGCCACTCCAAAAAGAGCTGCTAACAATATTTTGGTGCAGGTGGGTCCTTTTCCCTTATCTCTGATCTCTTTGGGATACAGAGCAGTAGTGGTATTGCTGGGCCAAAAGGTATGTATAATTTTATGGTCCCTTGAGAGGGGCTCCACATTGCTTTCTAGAATGGTCACACAATTCCACCAACAGTGTATTAGCGTCCCAATTTTCCCACATCCCCTCCAACATATATCATTTTCCTTTTTGATCATGTTAGCCAGTCTGATAGATGTGAGGAGGTACCTCAGAGTTATTTTAATTTGCATTGTTCTAATCAGTAGTGATTTGGAACATTTTCCCATATGACTGTAGTTAGTCTAAATTTCTTCTTCTGAGAATGGCCTATTTATATTGTTTGACCAGTACTAATTCTTAAGATATGATTTTTAGTTAATATATGATACAGTTTGCAAATTATGCTCTTTTGATCTTTGGAGTGTTCTGTATGTGACTCAAGGTTCTCCTTTTGCAATTTTATTTCCTGCTTTTGCTACTTTATATTATATTGACTAGAAAGGGGGAGTGGTGATTATTGCAAGATAAAATTTTAACACACTTCTTGTATGAGAACCAGGAGTTAGGATGGAGAGGGAGACTTTGACTCAGGCACTGAAATCATGAGAAAGGAAGAAAACTAGCCTGAGAATCAGTATATAATGGCCACCAGGATCTGGAATTGGACAGGAATTTGGATAGAATGACCCTCCAAGGACAAGAGGCTGCTCCATGAGAGAGATAGAGAGAGTCTGGAATTGGGACTAAGGAGCAAGAAATGTTCTGATTTTTCTACAAAGACTAGTGAGTCAGGCACTATTCAAGAAGGTGTAATTTGTCCTGGAAAAAAATGTCTAAGTGTGACATGTTATGAGGGAATCCAGGTCTCAGCAAGGACCAGAAGCTGAAAAAAAGCAGGAAAAGAAGAGGTCTAAAATGAAAGTAGCCTTGCTAATTATAGAGAGCTCTAGAGTGCACAGTGGAAGAGTGGGCAGCTTTGGAGTGTACCATGGGGAGATAGCAATGAGGTGAGGGGGACAAGGAAGTGGTCAGCAGAAATGAGGAAGGGGACTTTAATCTTCAGCTGTCGTTGGCTCAATATTACTGGGCTGAGGAAAGGACCAGGGAGGTGTAGGATGCTAGCCACTGGGAAATGAATCCCCAGAGATTATCCATGAACAGGAGGAACTTCAATGAAGGTTGATCATTAGAAGGTTCTAAGCTGTCTTGAAACGGGCTTCTAAAGATCTGTTGTTAATGTTGCTTTGTCCCAGGAATCTGGAAGGCAGGTCAGCAATCAGGAGATGTTGCTATGCTCCAGAGGTAATTGGAAGCCTGACCTCATTGCAAGTGGAATCATTGCCTCCAGAAATGATTTTTTTCTGTGTTCAAGGGAACTCCAGAAACTTGCCAAGTTTAAGCAGAATCTAGCATTGTTGGGTCCAAACTTTGAGCTTCTGATTAATGTATTCAATGGAAATTTATTAAGCACCTACTTTGTGTTTTTTAAAAAGAAAATTTTAAAGAGTTGCTTTCCCTCAGGGAACTTATATTTTACAAGGTAGTTTGAGGTGGAGAAGCAACATAGATTCAGATAAATATAAAATCTCCTTTGTCTAGCTAGGCATTCTCTCCATTGCACAATGCCATTTTTGTCTATTTAGGTTATTCCCCCATGTTCCACATTCTCATATGAAATATTTACTGTACTCCTGCATTACTTTTACTTTTTTTTTTAATTTTTTTTAAACCCTTAACTTCTGTGTATTGACTTATAGGTGGAAGAGTGGTAAGGGTAGGCAATGGGGGGTCAAGTGACTTGCCCAGGGTCACACAGCTGGGAAGTGTCTGAGGCCGGATTTGAACCTAGGACCTCCCGTCTCTAGGCCTGGCTCTCAATCCACTGAGCTACCCAGCTGCCCCCCATTACTGTTACAAGCCCTATGGGATATAGAGCCACTCGAAAAGGTGAAGAAGGCCAAGTGGTATAGGATTCCATCCTACAAAACAAGGATAATATTCATTCATTTTACTTCCCAGTGGATAAGTCAGAGATGTCTGTGTGCATGTGTCTGATCACCAGGAAGTATATTTAGCTTAAATATATCTTCCCCTACACAGTCCCCCAATTAGAAATTAATTTGATTTAATGTGTTCTTAGGAAATAGAAGCACCCTTTGGAAGGTTAAAGCTGATCAGGCATTCACCCTTTCATTTTAATTGCTTTAATTAGATAATTGGATCAACATTCAAGAGCATCTTCAATGAATGGGAATTTTGATTGAGAGAAGGGCATGCAAAGCCTGATTTTGGAGTTTGAGTGTTGAGTATTGAAGCTGAAATGGGGAGACATCACCTAATGAACACAGTGAGCTAGAGAATTTAATTCAAGGTCCTAAAGTGGACCTAATGGGTCTCACTGAAACAAGAGCAGCTAGGGAACTCAGTGAATACAGAGCAAGGCTAGGAGGCAGGTAGTCCTGGGTTCAAATTTGGCCTCAGATACTTCCTAACTGTGTGGTCCTGGGTAAGTCATTTAACTCCAATTGCTTAATCTTTACCACTCTTTTGCCATTACTTAATAGCAATTCTAAGGCAGAAGGTAAAGATTTTAATTTTTAAAAAGAAGAAAAAAAGGAAAATTGGTAGGATATGACTCTTGACTGGAATATGAGCAAGGAAGATTATGCCTTATTTGGAAAGAGTGGATGAGATTAAATAAGCAGTGGAGTAATATTGTATATTAAGAAAATGTATTCAAATGAAGACACAAATTGTTGGGGAGAAGCATAGGGATTTAGATAAGGATCAATAGAGGAAGAAACAAAATGACATTTTACAAGAAACATGCAACAGAAGGAAGGAATAAACATCTATTAAACACCTTTTACATGCCAGGCTCTGTGTGAAGCCTTTTACAATTATCACCTCATTTGATCCTCACAACAACCTTGGGAAGCAGGTGCTATTATTACCTTCATTTCACAGTGGAGGAAAGTGAGGCAAATAGAGGTCAATTGACTTGTCCAGAGTCACACAGATAATTGTTTCAAATCAGATTTGAATTCAGGTCCTCCTACCTCCATGCCTAGCATTCTGTCCGCTACTGTACTATAAATATAGACCACCTAGTCAGACAAGTTCAGGAAACACACCATAGACCTGTCATGGAAGTACAATCTAGTGGTGACAGCTTTCTGTATATTTGCTGGAACTCTGCCCAAAGCAGGGCAGCTGACACATTTCTGACACATCTCCTTCACAGGAGTCATTCTTCAAAAGAAAGAAGTGATGAAGAAACTATTCTTCACCTGGTTTTGACCAATAAGGAGGAATTGGTTGCCAAAATAGAAATGATAGGGACCCTCAAGAGGAACTGACCTTTCCATCTTAGACTTGACAATAGGTTAGGAAAAGAAAGCACAGCTTGACATGCAACCTAGAAGAATTTTAGGGTGTAGAAAAAAGAAAGGTGGGCCCATGACCTAGAATTCTGCGGGGGAACTTGGGCAAAGAAGGATGGGAAACTCTCAAGAACAATATTCTGATGACACAAACAGACAATGCCAGTGAGGATGGATAAAGGATCCCTGGATGCCTAGGAAATCTACTTTGATTTCTAAAAGTCACAGAAGTGTGGGAAATTAACTGAGAAGGAATACAAAAAGGTGACCAAGGGCTGCAATCAGAAGTGTGCTGATAAATTTTTTTAGCAATGTACTTTCCAGAAAAAAAAAAAAAAGGAAGCTGGATACACCTTTAAGTTTAATCTGCATTATTACAATTTTCTCTATTGCTTTCTTAAATCTCCAGGGGTCAGCAAACTACTCTCTCTTCCTCCCAATCCAGTTATTGCTTGTTCTTGTACTGCTTAAGAGCGAAGAATGGTTTTTACATTTTAAAATAAAGTTATTGAATTTAGACTTATAAAAAACCATTCTTAGGTCCCAGGTTTTCCAAAAACAATGGGACTGGGTTTGACCAAAGCCATAGTTTGCTGCACTGACAAACAACAAGATAAATCAAAGCTTGATTTGTAGAATTTGGAAGGTGTAGATGCTTCCCCTGAAAATTTCACAATCAGCTCTCACAAGCCAGTTCACTGGTTCCCACGCCACTTGCCTTCCAGAACATAGGCGCTCAGAATGCTAAAGCTCTGATTGAGATATGACTGGTGTTGGGTACTAAAGATGAGGGTGGGTACAATTGGGTGATCTAAGAAGCAGGTCCACTGATCATGATAGACAAGATGATGATAATGGAGCATAGACAGGAGGCATATGTATATGTGTATGTATGTTTGCTTTTGTTCTCTTTACCAAGGAAAATGATTTAAAAATTGGAAAAAAACTCCAAAATTGGGACCAAGGAGTTAAGATCTAAACTAAGTGAGGACATAGTAAGTAAGGGTGAAGTGGATGACCTTCAATGAGTTCAAGACATCAACCTTAGACTGAGTTCTAGGCTACTAAAAAGATTGATCGTAATTGCTGCTGAAGATGATTGATGGAAAAAAACATGTTAAGAACATAATTTTAAAAGAGAATTTGAAAACAGAAAATTGGGACAGTTGGGTGGCATAATGTATAGAGCACTAGACATGAAGTCAGGAGGACCTGGGTTCAAATCTGACCTCAGATAGTTCCTAGATGTGTAACCCTTAACCCTGTTTGCCTACAGACTTTGCTTTTCTGCCTTAGAGTTGTTATTAGGACAGAAAGCCAGGTCAAAAAAAGAGAACATGATATGTTCCTTAGGTTTGAAGATGAATAAATATTATCCTGATTTTTTGAAAAGGCAAGAGGAAAGTTGTTAAAAATATAGGCCAGGGAGTTTGATTTGTGAAAAATTCTAGAGCATGTAATTAAAGCTTATGAGCATTTAGAAAGCGGAAGAGTAATCATTAAGAACATCTTCAGGGCAGCTAGGTGGCACAGTGGATAGAGTGCCAGAACTGGATGATTTTTCTTTGGAACTCAGGGTTCCAATATGGCCTCAGACACTAGCTGTATGACCCTGGCCAAGTCACTTAAGCATTTTTGCCTCAGTTTCTTCATCTGTAAAATAAGCTAGATAAGGAAATGGCAAACCACTCCAATGTCTTTGCCAAGAAAACCCCAAATGGGATCATGAAGGGCCAAGAAAACCCCAAATGGGATCATGAAGAGACATTACCTGTAATGACTGAACAACAGCAAAGAACATCTTTATAGGTTCATCAGGAACAAATCAAACCAGATTAACTCTATTTCTTCTTTTAGGAGGGTAACATCTTTATAAGTATGGGGGCGACTTGGACTATCTGTGTGGTTCCGTGGATATAGTACTAGACCTGGAGTTAGGAAGATCTGAATTCAAATTGGACCTTGGACAAGTCTCTAAGATAAAATTCCTTTTTGTTTGCCTCAGTTTTTAGCTATAAAATGGGGATAATAATAGCATTTGTTTTGAAGAGTTGTTATGAGGATCAATGAAGTAATATTTTCAAAGTGCTTAGCACAGAGTATACATTTTTAAAATGTTTGTTCCATTTATCTTTTCCTTTCCTATGCCAAGAGATCACAACTTCTGTCAGATTTGACCATGTTGGGAAGTCTTCAAATGCAGTCTTGGCTACAGATAGAGTCTGCTTTCTGAAGACCAACCTGGTCAAGAGGGAAAAGACTCATCAATAAGTGAAGATTTCTTTTATGTTTCAATAATCAGTAAACACTTATTAAGCCTCTACCTGGTGCCAAGCACTTGGGACAAAAAGATAAAAGACAGTCTTTACTCTCAAAGTTCACAGGTGAATGGGGGAGACAAGATGCACCCAATTATTTACAGATAAGACCATATACAAGACGATTTCTGGAGTATCAACAGAGATGAAGCTCTAGCGTTAATGGGATTAGGAAAAGCTTCCTGTAGAAGGTCAGATTTTAGCTGGAACTTCGAAGGAAGTCAGGGAAGCCAACAGGAGGGAGAGCCTTCCAGGAATGGGGGACAACCAATGAAAATGCCCAGAGTCAAGAGATGGAGTTTCTTGTTCGATGAACAGACAGAAAATGACTCATGATTAGTGTGGAAGTCATTACTGAATAGTTTGACCAGCAACTTATTAGAACAAAGATTAAAATTAGTACAAAGCTAAAAGGAAAAATAGAAATGAGAAAAAGATATGATGTGAGAGGGAAACAAATCTGTCTTGACCTATTTGAAGTCATTGATGATGAAATATGTAACTTGAATAGAAGAAAAAAACAGACTGCAGTAATTTCATGCAGAAGCTTTGTCTATGGAAACCATTTGCTATAAACAAGGAGACCAAAAGAGCCTTAAAAGAACCTTAGTCAGCAAACACTTGACTTATTTGCCGAGTGGAGAGATACATCAGCCAAAGGCAACACTGGTTTCAAATATCAATTCATTTTTAAATCTTACAGAGAAGGATTATTGAAGCTTATAAGCATAAAAACAAAGAATCATAGAGGGTAAAAACATACTAAAAAAGATTCTATGAGTGACCCAGCCAAACAAAGTCAACTCAAGGGCATTTAAGGATGAAAAGGGAAAAAGGATAACAAATAGGAAAAAACAGGAAAGTTTGGCAAAGATTTTTTTATAATCTAAATGAACACTGCATCCTCCTCCAGTTCTGGGATTCTATATTTCTGGGATTCTTTTTTTTTTTTCCCTGACTCTTATTAAAAGTAGTCCTTTTTCTGAAATGTGACTGGGATATTGGAGACAGATGGCCACTTTAATCATAGGTCAGGTCAAGGTAAGGTAGATCAAAATCAAGTGGAGGACCTTGGAGGGGCTGAGATCTTGTGATGATGGCTAGCTGAGGAGGGAGATGGGAAAAGGACTGGGGAAGCGTTTTTGCCTATTTAGCAATTTTAATTAGCAGCTGGTGTAGCTAATACTTGGGCAACATTTTCAAGGTCTAGCCCAAAGCCTATACTTATAGTCCTCAGCCTTGTGTATTAGGGGGAGAAGAGGAAAAGGTAGAGGGGCCCCTATGTATGACATTTGCCAACTGGTGAGAAAAGGAAGGTCACATTCCCTTACTCTTATATCAACATCTTCTCCAAACTCTAATCTTAATCTTCTAACTCTGAGTTGTATGTTCATAATTATCATGGGGATTTTCATAATCCTGCTCACAGGGATCTCTAGAATTGATCCACAAGGGCCTTTTTTATTTTTATTTTATTTTTTTATTTTTTTATTTTTTTAAACCTTTACCTTCCATCTTGGAGTCAATACTGTGTATTGGTTCCAAGGCAGAAGAGTGGTAAGGGTAGGCAATGGGGGTCAAGTGACTTGCCCAGGGTCACACAGCTGGGAAGTGTCTGAGGTCAGATTTGAACCTAGTATTTCCCATCTCTAGGCCTGGCTCTCAATCCACTGAGCTACCCAGTTGCCCCCCTATAAGGGCCTTTTTAAAATATATATGGGTGCACAATTTTTTTTTTGTCAGTGTGACATCTTGGGGAAAGAAAATGGTTTTTTTCCCCCTTTGGAACAGACATTTTGTCTCATGATCAGGGATTTTTCCTTATGAATTACATATCAACTAAAGAAAATAATGAATTGAGGACCTACAAGTAATAAAATCTATTGGACTTAGTTCTTTTTTTTTTTTTTGAGGGACATATAAAAAGTTGAGCTTGCCTGATTTTTAATAACAATAGGAATTATAGATTTACCTGGTAAATATGCTAAATAATTGCAATTATAGAACAATGTGTAGAGAAAACCAACTCCTGAGTCAGGAAGACCTGACTCTGTGGTATAATAAATTGGCCACTGGATTTGGAATCATGAAGACCTAGGTTCAAATCCTGGACTATATACTTTTAAAATTCTGTGACCCTAGCAGTTTCCTCATCTGTAAAATGAGGTGTTTGGATTCACTGGGCCTCTAAGGTACTTTTCAGTTCTAATTCTATGATCTTATAAATTCTGGGTCTGATTGCTTGTGTGACACCAGGCAACTCAATTAAGTTCTCAATGCCTCCAGACAATTCTTATAAATTACACAACTACACAGATTATAAGTTATACACAGTTTGCTTACTTTCAGGGCTAAGCAAAGATTAATTATAAATGTATTTTAACTGCATAGTGCCACCATTTAATGGAGGTGGGAGGGAAAATGAGGGAATAGTGGGGAGAAAGAAAACATTGGGAGATAAAGGAAGATTGCAGGAAAGACAGAGAGACAGAGACAGAGAGAGAGAGACAGACAGAGACAGAGGGACAGAGATACTCAGAGAACAAGGGAGGGAGAGAGATAGAGATAGATAGATAGAAAGAGAGAGAGAGAGAGAGAGAGAGAGAGACAGAGACAGAGAGAGAGAGACAGAGAGAGAGAGAGACAGAGAGAAAGGCAGAGACAGAGACAGAGACAGACAGAGAGGGAGGGAGAGGGAGACAGAGATGGGGAGAGAGACAGAGACAGACAGAGAGGGAGGGAGGGCAGTCAGAGAGAGAGAGACAGAGACAGAGAAGGAGGGAAAAGAGAGAATAGTTTTAATCAGGTAAAGAAAGTACTTGCCTACCCCCTGTAGTGAATGTTAGCATCACTTACCACTTTCCTTTAAAATGCTAATTAATGTATTAGCCATTGCTTTAAGCAGTCCACTGGGGCTGCGGCTGCATTGTCCAGAACACTATTACCCTAGGGGCCCGAGGAAATCCAAAGGACACTCACCCCGGAGCTGGAGGTTAATAGGATGGAGCAGGCACTCAAAATTACTCCGGTGTCCCCTGGGACCCTCCCTCCCATCCCCTGCCGGAGCTGCTGACCCCTCTGATGGAAAGACCATCGGTAATGAGAAATGAAGCCCCACCACAGCCATTCCGGAGGAAGGTTCCCGAGTTAAGACTAGGCCAGGAAAGGGAGGCTTTCTTTGCAGCGCTGAGCGGTCCCTGGGCAGCCTGCTGTTGAGGTGACTTTTTCCTTTCCCTGCTGCGGTTGCCCTGAGCTGTACCGGCCCACAGTACAAAATGGATAACTTTCCAACTTACTGAACTGTAGCGAACACCGAACGCCGAGGAATTCTGAATTTCTGGTTTCCTAGGGCCATTTCATGCTATTGATTTGTCTACTATTCTTTATTTTTGGCCTCTAGTGTGGGTTTGTCTTCCCCCTAAACCCTTTGCCACGCGTCTGGCCCGGCTAGCTGAGTTGTGGTTCCGAACTAGTTCCTTTTCAGGCTCAGCTCTCTTTAGCCGATGAGCTCCCAAACAGTTGGTGTCCACCGCCAAAGCAGAGGATCTAAGTCTGTTTGATGCTGTATTTGGCCGCCTGGGACTGTGGTAAATTCAGATCACAGCATGGAAGGACAGACACTCCAATCAGTGGTGAAATTTGCTAAGGAGCAACTCCCGCCCCCTCTTCTCCGCCCCCCCCCCCCCCCCATCAAATTGACTAGATTCGGGCTGATTAAGAAGCAAAGGAGAGACAGGACCTCAGTCTAAGTCTTTAGAATCTCTCTTTCTGCAAACCCAGGCTCATTTAGCTGTTCTCAGAAAGCCGGATAGTGAAGAGAAACCAAGTTCCTCTGATGTCAATGGCCAAAGAAGGGAGAATATCCCCTCTTTGTTGTTTCCTACCTAATGGTAGCTTTTAGCTTTCCTCTAAATTGCTTTCCCTCCTTACCTAGGATTTGCTAACAGACAGATTGCAAAGTATAATTTTTTGTTTGCTTTTAGTTTATTTGATTAATAAGCCATTGAGTATGTCATTTCAGCTCTCCCTGCACCTCAATTTTCTTATCTGTTAAGTACAGGAAAATAATACCTCTTCCCTAACACTCCTCACACAGAATATTCTCAGTAATGAAACGAGGATGGCTTTTATGGTGGTTTAATTGATTTACATTTTTTTCCTGAAGTAAGAAAAGGACAAGAAACAGGAAAACAGCTTTGCCATCCTCCACCTCCCTTCAACTCATCTCTCCATTATCTGTATAAATAGAAACTGAGTCATGGTATGGATAATCCAAAAGAGTTTCAATTCCCAACTCAACTCCCAACTTGCTTTGGCATTTTGAGATGTATCATTTGATCTCTTCCTGGAAGAATTAATTCCCTAATTGTACTTTTCTTTGTTATCCATCTGGGCAATACATAATATATTACTATTTATTTTTTAAATTTATTTTTCTTTCAGTTCCAGATTTTCTCCCTCCCTCCATCCTTCCCTTACCTATTGAGAAGGCAAGAAATACAATGTCCATGATTCATAGGAAGCCATGCAACATAGTTATATTCTGGGGGGGTGGGGGAAGCAAGAGAAATAAAGAAAAAGTACTTAATAGCTTGATAAGCATAACACTGAATAAGCAAATTAATTAACTTATAAGGCAGTATTTTGATTTTTATTATAATAGGGGGCAGCTGGGTAGCTCTGTGGATAGAGAGCCAAGTCTAGAGACAGGAGGTCCTAGGTTCAAATGTGACCTCAGACATTTCTTAGCTGGGTGACTCTGAGCAAGTCACTTAACCCCTACTGCCTAGCCTTTACCACTCTTCCGCCTTAGATCCAATATAGAGTATTGATTTTAAGACAGAAGGTAGGGTTAAAAAAAATGTTTTTTTTCTTTCATTATAATGGCTCCACCTGCTTATGAAGAGGGGAAGCTACTTGGCATAGTGGATAGGAGACTGGCCTTGGAATGAGGAAGAATCTTCTTCCTGCATTCAAATCTGGCCTCAGGGATTTAATTAGCCTGTGTGACCCTGGGCAAGGCACTTAACCTTGTTTGCCTCAGTTTTCTTATCTGTAAAATGAGCTAGAGAAAGAAATGGCAAATTACGCTAATATTTTTGCCAGAATAACTCCAACTAAGGTCACAAAGATTTGGATGTGACTGAAGGACACCTATGAACAATAGCTATTCCTCAAATTATTTAGATCTGTTTTCATTTGTTGAAGAGTGTTTTGTAATTGTGTTCATACCATTCCTATGAGGAATGACTATAGTCAAGTAGACTTCCAAGTATTTTATACTATCTACAGTTATTTTTAAGTTAATTATTAAATATTTAAAGTTTTAAATTATTTAATTTAATTATTTTTATTATATTTATATGAACATGTCTTATATTATTTATATAATTATTCTTATATTTACATATCACATATAAGAAATAATCTTATGTTTCTTTTAATTATAATATTATTTTATTATAATAATTTAATGTTACATTTTAAAAAGTTAGGCTAATCGTTCTGCTTTCTGTCTCTCCCTGCTGGGTTTTGTTGGTAATATATTACTGAGTTAGTATTAAAGTGTTTTTTATTCCTTAAGAATGCCCTGTACCTTGTCTGATGAGGTGGTATATGCCTATAATGCCTGTTATTGAAGAGAGTGAGGCTGGTGGATCCATGGAGCTCAGAAGTTCTGTGCTGTGGTAGGGCTAAGCCGAATGGGTGTCTGCCCCTGTCTGGCACCATGGCGACTCCCTGAGAGGTGAACTGGCAAAGGTCAGAAAAAGAGCAGGTCTAAGGTGCCATGATGATCAGTAGTGGAATTGGCCCATGAGTTGGCCTATGGGCTTCCAGCATGGGTAAGACAGGGAGTGCAGTTCCAAAAACATCTTGTTTTGATGCTTGTTCCATCTGACTCTTCTAATGCCAGAATTCCTGCTTCTCCCTCTATGACCACCAACAGATGATGGGATGCCCCATTTTCCTTATTCACTCCCTCCTGGAGTCAGGAGAATAAAGCCGCCTACTCAAAGCAACTCCTCTCTGAGTCCCTTCTCAGATTCTCCTTCCCTGAGGCTTGTGATCTGGCTTCTTCTCCTCCCCTTGCATTTGGAGGCCCACACGGCTGCCTACTTAGAAACTAGCAGTTATATCCCAAATTTAGGTGGGTAGCTTTACCATGTGGGTGTTTTAGGAGAAAAATAGATTTCTTTAAGCCACTATTAAGTTGATAAACTGATGAACACCCCCGGTTTTGTTTCCGAAGGCATTGTGGTGCTTCTGTGTATTTGTAGTGTCACTGAAAACCATTTGGAACAACAAAAAAAAAAAAATCAAGTCTTTAAAAAAAAAAAGGCCTCCAGGCAGCTTTTTAGTTTATGGATTCATTTGGGGACCTAGAGGCAGAAACCTCCAAAAACCCCTAGGCTATTAGGGAAGCTTCCACATCCGGCAGTGCTCTATTGGATGCTGGAAGCTCCCAAACCCAGACTGCCCTGTATTCCATTTCCTATTTGCAACCAAAATTAGTTTCCACGCCCCCTAGAACCTCCAGTTTACCATTAGGAAAACAACTCCCCAGTCCCACAAGATTTTGACACCTTTCTGAAATGCTAATTGACTTCTCGGCCTCCATTGTTCACACCTACTCAATCCCTGCCCCGGGCATTTTTGCATATTTGATTCTGGCAATCTCTAAAGAGAGTAAGAGTAAACCCCAAAGCAAGGAGGATGCAGAAATCCTGGGCTCTGAAAAGCTTCTGCCAGATTTCTGCAGAAAAATCCAGAAAAGACAAAGTAACCTCCAAACAAAAGAACTCTGCCCTCTTAGGCCCACGTCTCTATCCATAGGGCTAGAAATCAAATTGGCTGTGTAGAGAATTGCCAGGTGAGAAATGCTTCTACCAGGCAGCTTGGGATAGTGACCGCAGCTTACTGGGGTGCTGAGAGGTTGGGTGAGTTCTCCAGGATGGCCAGTTAGGTGTTAGAGGTAGAAGTTGAATCTGGGTCTTCCAAAGTCAGAGATCAGCTCTCCATTCACTACATCACAAAAATATGACTTGTCATGAGGTGATTTACAAGCGTATGAATGACACAAATGAACCCCAAAGGCAGGGCCATAGAGTAGAGACTGCTGCTGGCCTTCAAGTCAGGAAGACCAGGGTTCAAGTGTTGCCTCTGATAAATGCTGTCTATAACCACCCAAGAGTCACTTACCAACACCATGGGTAGCTCTCTCAGCTAGGAAGCATCTGAGGCTGGATTTGAATTCAAATTTATCCTGACTCCAGTACATTTAAAAAAAAAATACCCTTCCCTTCTATCTTCATTATTTACTTATTCAGCTATTTATTTATTTATTCATTTATTTATGGTTTTTTTTAAAACCCTTAACTTCTGTGTATTGACTTATAGGTGGAAGATTGGTAACGGTAGGCAATGGGGGTCAAGTGACTTGCCCAGGGTCACACAGCTGGGAAGTGTCTGAGGCCAGATTTGAACCTAGGACTTCCTATCTCTAGGCCTGGCTCTTAATCCACTGAGCTACCCAGCTGCCCCCTATTTATGGTTTTTTTTAAGCGCTTACCTTCCATTTTAGAATCAATATTGGGTATTGATTCCAAGACAGAAGAGTGATAAGGGCTAGGCAATGGGGGCCAAGTGACTTGCCCAGGGTCACACAGCTGGGAAGTTTCTGAGGCCTAATTTGAATCTAGGATCTCCCCTCTCTAGTCCTGACTCTTAATCAACTGAGCCACCCAGCTGCCCCCTATCTTATAATTCATATAAGTTTTGGTTCTAAGACAGAAGAGTGGTAAGGGGTAGTTAATTGGGATTAAGTAATTTATCCAGGGTGATATAACTAGGAAGTATCTGAAGTCAGATTTGAACTCAGGTCCTGACTCTCTGTCCACTGAGCTACCCAACTGCCCCCAGGGCCCAGTGCATTTAGCCAGAGCCACAGCTCTCTTCCATCCTACCAACCCTTACTGAAACCTGCTGACAGAGCCTTTTTGGCCACCCTTTTCATGACTGGCTGCATCTTCACTAATTCTTTTTGGCTCATTGTTTGAGGTGGGGGAGTTGGAATATTCCCTGTTCCCCACTTCTACTTCCATTTCTCTCCCTCCATCACTCCATCACCTGGCTTCCTTTGTGGTCTGTGCTCTTCATATCCAATCAAAGTGTTGGAAGCTGTTGGCTGTAGACTTCTCCCCTCTCCCCCTGGTCATTCTTCCTTCCTCAATGAGTTGAATGCCTGGCTCACAATTTTTCTCCTCCATTCAATACTTGTCCTTATACTAGGGGACTTCAACATGTATAATTGATTTCTCCATCAAATACCCTAACCATTTAGTGAACTTCTCCTTTTTCCCACCTAGCCAGACACAAAAATGGCTATTTGCTTGATCTTGCCTTCCTGTTGAGGAATTCTCCTATTCTATCATAATCTATTGGTTTTTTGCTTTTCTCTTTGCCTTTCCTTACCCAAGTCCCTTGATTCTTCAATTCTCTCCCAGGAAGTCCTCTACTGGACACTCTCTTCACCCTGTCTTGAATGCTTAGTGAATCAGTTTAACTCTAGTGTCTTCTTTTCAATCTCTAGCTTCTTATCAGGGTCATCTAGGTGATGGAGTCAGGAAGACTCATCTTTGTGAGTTCCAGTCTGGCCTCAGACACTTACTAGACCCATGGCAAGTCACTTCACCCTGTTTGCCTTGGTTTCCTCATCTGTAAAATGAGCTAGAGAAGGAAATGGCAAACTACTCCAGGATCTTTGCCCAGAAAACTCCCAATGGAGCCATGAAGGGTCAGATATGATTGAAATGACTGAACAATAGTCCTCTTATCACATTGTAGATTATACCCAGCTAAGCCTTAGCCTTAGATCATTCTATTGTCTTTGCTTCTATATACATGCTGCTGAATGAAGGTGGAAAAAACATCTTTCAACCATTTTGACCAAGTCCACTATAAATATATAACCTCAACTGGGCCCTCACTATAGGCAATCCCACTATATCTCCCCAATCAACTCACCATCCCACTCCCACAGAGGTTCTTTCAAACCTGTTCATCCCTCTTCAAACCTTCCCTGGCTTCTTCTTCCCCTACCCTCTCATCTGAGAACCTTGCTTCTTATTTTACAGAAGAAATTGAGGCCATTCACCCTGAACTCTCTCCTTTCCCATCTTTCTTTTCCTTCATCATTCAGAAGCCTTCTGCCACTATCTCCTTTACCTCTGTCTCATATGATCAAGTGACCTTGCCCCTCACCAAGACTAACCAAGTATAGAAAAATATGGAAAGATCTACATGAACTGAACTGAGGCAGAGTGAAGTAAGCAGAACCAGTGAAACAGTATTCCCAGTAACCACAGTGATGGAAATGGAAAGAAGTCATCCCCCCAATTAGAAGTGAATGTGGCAAAATGATAAAGAACAAGTGTGTCTGGAAAAACTTCTTCCTTAGTCCAGCTCTTTGCAGAAGTGAGAGATCTACAAGCGTACACTACATACATTTTCAAATTTTTTATGTATTGATCAATTATGATGATTTTCTTTTGTTTTTCTTTTCTCTATTTGTCTTTAAAATATATTATTTGTGATAGAGAATGATTTTCTGAAATGATGAGGAGGGATACTGAGGAAAATTATGAGGATATATAAAGTTTCAAAATATAGCAATAAACCTTTTTTCAATTTTTATATATTTTATTTATTTATTTTTAAAAACCTTTATCTTCTGGAATACTTAGTATTGATTCCAACGCAGAAGAGTGGTGAAGGCTAGGCAATGGGGTAAGTGACTTGCCCAGGGTCACACAGCTAGGAAGTGTCTGAGGTCAGATTTGAACCTAGGACCTCTGGTCTATAGGCCTGGCTCTCAATTCTCTGAGCTACCCAGCTGTCCCCTTTTTCAATTTTTTCAATTATATGCTTAGTAACTACCACTACCAACCAAAGACAAATAAACAAATGCATAAAAAATTATGTGCAAAACCACAAATTCATATTGTTTAAGAATATGTACATCTTCTGTTTTTGAGTTTCCTTTGATACTTTTTTGTCTTGATTTTGTGGCTGTTATTTAAAAAAAAAATGTAATCATAGCGGGGGCAGCTGGGTGGCTCAGGGGGTTGAAAGCCAGGCCTACAGATGAGATCCTAGGTTTAAATCTGGCCTCAGACACTTCCTAGCTGTGTAACCCTGGGAAAGTCACTTAACCCCCATTGTCTAGCCCTTACCACTCTTCTGCCTCGGAACCAATACACAGTATTGACTCTAAGACAGAAGGTAAGAGTTTTAAAAAATAAAATGCAATCATGGTATGTATTATTCTTATTCTCTTTTCATCTCTTTATATGTTTCTCTTATTTTCTTTATATTTCCAATATTTATCATTTCTAATAACATAATACAATCAATTCTATTCAAATATCACAGTCTATTCAGCTATTTCTCTCAATCACTGCATTTGTGTTATTTCCACTTATTTTGTCAAAGCAAAGCAAAACAAAGCTTCCATGAAAAAAATACATATATATGTATATAAGTATAATATGAAGATAATCAATCAGGCTTGTACTTGAGGGAACTGGGTAGTATAAGCTGGGTCTTTAAGGCAGGGAGGCTATCTCTACAATATAAGATGAATTGGGTCAGCCTGAGATTGTATGGATCTGGCTGAAGGTTTTATTCAGCCTGCCTGCTGTTATTTATAAGCACCCTTAAGGGAGGAGTAAAGAGCCCCTCCCTTTTGTAAAGCCACTCCCAGCATACAGGAAGTGAAAGCTGGTTCCCTTCCTGCCCAAAATGGATGCCTGGTTTAGTCCTCAAGAAATAAAGAAATGTTATTCCTTTCCTTCTTCAGCCTTTGCCCTAGTAGTGGGTACAATGATTCACTAGAAGCTCTTTGTATAAAGCCAAAGGGGTTTATTATTGCCAAGGGTAAGCTGAGGGAAAGGGGGTTGAGGACTGGTAACTGCTGCTAGGGAGAAGCTGGTGCTTGGGAGGGTCACAGAAGAGGGGGTCAGACTGAGGGAGGTTGGCTCCCTCAGTCAGGGATAATTTCACTGCACTGAGGTAATAAGGTTTAGCAGATCACTAGATGGGGTAATGGCTTGGTTTTAGATTGTCCCTGCCTGCCTATTAGAAGCTAACTCCCACAATCTCCACCCACCAAAATGCCCTCCTCCCAGAGCCCAATGGGGAAATCCAGGGAATAGCAGGATGTCAAGGGAGAGATTAAGGGAAATCAGGCAAAGCCCCAAAATACCCCAAAGCAAAAGGCCCCTCAGTTGGTTCTGCAGGAATATTTATACCCTCAGGCTCCAAGGTTTTAAGAGAGGCCAGGGTCAACATTCTATTCCTTCCAACTGTCAGGGCTGCTACACTTGGTTTGCAAAAGCAAGAGCTTTTGCTGCAACCCTGCATTACAATACACACACACACACACACACACACACACACACACACACAGTTTTTTACTTTTTCAATAATGCCCTTAGGGCCAAATGCCTAGGTCAATGAGCATGAACAGCTTTACATCTCTTAATGGATATTTCTATCTAGTTTTCTACAAAACAATTCACAGCTGCTCTAGCAATGTAATTTTAGATCTGCTTCTCCATTTTCTATCAGTATTTAATTTGATCAGCTTAACCCATCTGGTTCTCAGTTAACATATATTACCAGATTGGTAATTAACTAAATTGGTCCTTAAGCAGAAGACACAATATGTTGCCAGGACCATACTCTTTCCAAAACAAATTCTTTCAGCTTGGTCATATCCAGTGGAACTTTTGTTCCAATGCTACAACCTCTCAGGAAAACAAGATTACCTCTATAATATGTTAAAAAGTATTAAAGTAAGACTTTTGCAGTATATTTATGCTCTCTAAACCATTGTTGTTGTCCCTTGAGAACTATGTGTGAATTTTGTGTATTCTCAGGTCAACTATCAAACTCATGCTGGTGTGTGTGGGCTCTCCAGATATCTGCCATATTTAACTTATCTAAGGTTCTATTCAGCTCCTTAAATTCTTTCTTATTTATTTTTTGGTTGGATTTATCTAATTCCAAGAGGGGAAAATTGAAATCCCATGCTATTATTATTTTATCTATTTCCATTTGGATCTCATTTAGTTTTTTCTTTAAAAATCTGGATGCTATAACTCTTGGTGCATATAGGTCCAATATTGATAATGTTTCATTATTGACTGTAGCCCCCAACATAATATAGTTACCTTGTTCATCCCTTCTAATTATATCCAATTATATTTAGCCTCAGCTCTGTCAGAGATCATGACTATTGCCCCAGCCTTCTCTGGTCTGGTAGTTTTTTAATTTGGCTATAATATTTCTGGAAGTAGTCAGTTGTAGATTACATGTAGGAGGTGATCTGTTTATTCTTTCAATTTCCACTTTTCCCCCTTGTTTGAGAATGTCAGTATAGTATTCTTGTATAATTTCCTGTAGGATGATGTCCAGCCTTTTTCTTTTGTCATAATGTCCTAGTAGACCAATAATTCTTAAATTGTCTCTTTGAGATCTGTTTTCCAGATCTGTGGTTGTGTCAGTGAGGTGTTTCATATTTTCCTCAAATTTTTCATTTTTTAAAATTTTGTTTTATATATTCTTGCTGCCTTGTGAAGTTATTTTCTTCTAGTTGTCGAATTCTAATTTTTAAAGACTGAATTTCTTCCCTGGATTTTTGGTCATCCTTCTGCTTCTGGTCTGATTTTCTTTGTAGATCATCTTTCATTTTCTTTGCTTCGTTTTTCAGCTGGTTTTTGGGCTTTTAAAACATTATTTTCTTTTTTTAGATCATGTATTTCCTTTCCCCAATTGTCTTCAGCCTCTGTTGATTGTTTTCTGAGTTCTTGAGTTATTTGAATTTTGAGTTCTTGAATTAATTGAATTTTAAGTTCTTCCAAAGCCTGTGTCCATTTCACTGAAGTTTCTATGTTTTTCTTGGTGTTCCTTTATCTTCTTCTGATCCATTTGCTTTTTGTTCAATTTCTGGATAGAAGCGGTGATTGTGGTTTCTTTTTTATTTTTCTGTTGTTTACTCATATTTTTCCTTCTTTCTCCCTTGTAATTGGCTGTAATCTCGGTCCTTTGATCATTTTTCTTATCTGTGGGTTTGGGTTATTTAGTCCTGAAAGGGCTTCTTCTCTGTTTTGTTGATTAATTAGGTGTGTGGGACCTGAGACCAGATTTTCCCCAGCTGGTGGTAAAAGCTAAAGAAGTGAATTCAACTACTTTCATTGTAGTCTGTGGGGAGGGGCTTTGGAGCTTCCCTGCCCTCTGAAGACTTCTTTCCTGTTTCCTGTAATGATAGGATTAAGCCAGGTGGGATTGATCTGCACAGTTCCAAGTGCCCAGAGTCAAAGCCTCAAGAGGAAGTGGGGGTGGGGGGGCAGCACAAGATGGAGGGTATGTTCATCCTCTCTGGGTTTCTCCCCCAGCAGCCTCCCTGCTGTTCATGATCAGAGCCTTGAGTTTGGCACAGCTGTGCCAGCGAGGCACTCCCTCAGACTAGTGCCTCAGCCCACCCAGAGACTCCAGGATCCGCTGGAGACTCAGCACATTAGGTGGAGGAGGGGATCTGGGACCTTCCTCCTTTCTGTCCCCTCCCACCAGACAGTTCCAAGAATTCAGGCTTTTTTTCTCTTTTTTTTCTACATACCTTTTAAGTTGGGTTCAGCTGGAGGATCCCCCAGATCTGTTCTGTTGTCAAATTTGGTTTTCTATTCCCTCAGAGCGCTTTGTCCTTGATTGGTGGTGAAGGGCTTTACAGAGGTCTAGAGCCTTGCTGCTTCTATGCTGCCATCTTACCCCAGTCTTCTCTGGATCAGCTGAGGCATAGTATATTCTATTCCAGCCCAGTATGTTTCTTATAAACAATATATTGTCAGGTCTTGTTGTTTTGGTTTTTTTTTTAATCTTTCAGGTATTCATTTTCTTCCCATGGGTGAATTCATCCTATTTACATTCAATACCATAGTTACTAGCTGTGCATTTCCATCTATTCTGTTCCTCTTCACTGTTTGTCCCCCCTCTTCCTTTCTCTTGGACATGTCTCTCTTCAGATGTCCAATTTCCTTTGACCAATATCTTTCTAATTCATATTCCTTCCCCCAAATCCTCCCTTATCCTCACTCCTTTCCCTCCTAGTTCCAAATTGGTCTACCTTTCCAAAGGTTCCTCCTTTGTCTCTTTTATTTTATTATATTTATTATTTAATTTATTTTGTTATTTTATCCACCTTTCCAAAAATCCCTTCCTTATCCCCACAACTGTGCTCTCCTACTTCTAGATATGAGTTTGATTCTAAAAATCCCTCTTCTATCTTGTCCTAGCAGTCCCTCTCTTATCCCCTCTCCTTACCCCCTTTCTTGATATGTACTCCCTTCTAGGTATCCCTTCTTTCCCTTCCTTTACTTACCCCATTGTCCTCCTTTCTCTTAACCCACCCTTCCTTTTCTAATTGCCTCAGTCCCTAACGACATTCCCAGTCCCTCCTTTGTCCCATACCCCTTCTCTTCTGTTTCTCTGTACATTAAGATATTTACCCTTCTTATTATATATGTTGTTCTTTATCCTGGGTCTGATGAGAGTACGATTTTAGTACTAACAGCTCCACACCTCCTCCTCCCCTTCTCTGTGGCATGTCTTTCATTCATTCCTCCTCCATATGAGATAGCCATTTCACCTAGCTCCTCCTAGTCTCTTCCACTACTATTCTGGTTCATTCCACTACATTCACCTCAAATTGGAGTCTTCCATCCAGACATGCTCCTTCAAAATACTCATGCCATACCCAGGGGTGATAGATGACTGAAGCCAGGAAAGTTAGAAACCTTCCTCCTAGTTATCCCTGGCTGTTCAGCTTCACTAATGACTCCTGCCTTTTTTTTGTCAATGCTTTTAGCATTGATTCTGTAGAGTTATTTTTGGTTGTTTGTGTAGGGGCGAGGAAGCTTCCTGTCCTACTCTACCATCTTCTCACAATGCATTCAATAAAAACTTATTTTTAAGAAAATAATAATATAGTAAATCTGGAAAGAATTAGCACTTTTAAATTCAAAACCTTGGCTTTGGAGTCATGAAATCATATATAGTGTCTCTTTTCTGTTAACTGATTTGTGATCCAGCTCTTCCATTGCTTGCTGTACTCTTCACATTTTTTTCTTAGTCCCTCAATTCTTTTTTTCCTTCTAGGGATTCTTTTTTTTAAAAACCCTTACCTTCTATCTTAGAATCAATACCGTGTATTGGTTCTAAGACAGAAGAGCAATAAGGGCTAGCCAATGGAGGTTAAATGACTTGCCCAGGGTCACATAGCTGGGAAGTGTTTGTGGTCAAATTTGAACCCAGGACTTCCTACTTGTAGGTCTGACTCTCAGTCTGCTGAACTACTAGCTGCTCTTGTCCTAAGGATTCTTAAAAGTCTTCATATGATTAGTTTGCCTGGAAGAAGGGAGCTAGCACGGTACAGTGGAAATTACTAGTTTTGGAGTAAGAGGATCTGGGTTCAAAATCCATGATGTTATAATCTGTGTGACCATGGGCAAGTCACTTGCTTGCTGGAACTTAGTTTCTTCATCTGAAAAAAAAGGGGCCAGACTAGGTGACTTCTGAAATCCTTTCCATCTCTAAGATCTGTGATCCTGTGAAAAAAGTCTAAAAGAGAAGGTAGACAGGAGGAAACAGTGATTCTGGGAAATCTATAAGAGCACTGAACCAATCAGGTTTCAACCAGGGCAGCCTGAATGCATGAATCAATCATGTTCCAAGGAGAGGGAGGACCATCCAATTACAGTTCAGGGCAAGGAAGGGGGCTTCAAGAAGCAATGGAATCATTTAAATGATTTACATCCTCTACTATCCTGTGTTGGGTGAGACCAGAGAGGAAAGCTGAGAAGAAGCCTTTAATTTAATTTTATATTTTAAAAATATTCAAATAAAACAAAAAGAATTATGATGAATGAGAATATTCCCTCTTTCCCATTTGTTCTTGAGAAAAGCATATACCTGTTTTGAAGAAATTAGTTCTGTAAATAAATTCTTGTTTGAAGAATGATTGATTGATCAACTTGAAAATGAAACATGATGAATGTTTTAGTGTCTCTAGACAGGACTCATAAGGTCTCTGTAATCCTGCGCAGTTAAACCCAGGGTAAAGAAGAGAATGATGGCCCCTAGGATTAGTTCCCAACTCCAGACAACATCCTGCTTTGCTGGTTTTCAGAAGGACAACTATAGTTATGGGAATGAGAGAATTTGGAGACGCTTGAGTGGTTTGGAGAACAGTGGCTCTGAATTATGCTCCAGTTAATAACATATAAATCAGCCTGCAGAAAATGAGTTTCTGAAACTGATTATGGATTTGTGCTTTTTGAATGGTATAAAATATTATATTCATTTCCTTTTATGTGAAATTAAACTGCCAAAACAATGTATCCTAGCAGCGAGCGAAAGAGCAATAGAGTAACAGACTAAGAGATGAGATTGTTTTCAGGTTTGTTTTGACTTCCTATATAACTTTGGGTATTTCTCTGGGATTTCAGGTGCCTTCGGTCTCAGAGCATGGTGTTTAACTCTTTGCTTTGGAATCTGGGCAGATGCTGCTGCAGAACAAAGAGAGTTCATTGCTAGCTTTCTCTAGAAGGTCAGAATTGGGTTTTGGTCTCCTTCGACAGAATATTTTGATCTTCTTGAACATACTTCCTCTGTTCACTGAAGCCTACAGGAAGAGTTCCTACTCTACCAGTGCAGTTCATGGAACTATGGGATCTGAGGTCATAGATTCAGGGCTGTCAGGGATCTCAGAGGCCACTTAGTTCATCCTCTCCCTTTGATAGATGAAGAAACTGAGGCTTGGGGAGGTTAAGTGACTTGCCCAAAGTTACACATGTAGTAAGTGGTAACTTGTTCCATTTTCATGTTGTGGAAAGAATGATGAACTTTGAATTAGAAAACCTGGATTCTAGATCCAACTCTAAAAATCAAGTACCTTTATTATCTCAGGTAAAAAAAAAATCCATTCCTCAGCTTTCTCATCTGTAAAATGGGTATAATAATGTGTGTACTATCTGCCTTGCAGTGTTGCTACATGAAAAGTATTTTGTAAATCTTAAAGCGTGATATTAAACTGAGATTTTATTACGGGGCTCCCCAGGCATTGGATGGAGGAAGAAGGGGAAGGAATTGGTCAATCCATGTTTTTGGGTATGCCTGGGTAGTTGTCAAACTACTGTACTGTGATGCTCATCCATATACCTTTGGTAGTGATTCTGAGGCAGCTTGGTGGTACCATAGTGCATAGAATGCTGAGCCTAGAGTCAAGAAGACTCCATCCACATGAGTTTCAAATTTGGCCTCAGACATTTAGTAGATGTGTGACCCTAAACAAGTTGCTTCACCTTGTTTATCTCAGATTCCTCATCTGTAAAGTGATCTGGAGAACAAAATGGCAAACCATTCTAGTATCTTTGCCAAGAAAGCCCCAAGTGGGGTCACAGAGTCAGACTCAATTAAAACAACTAAAAGATGACAAAATGAACTCTAAGGGCAGTTTTGATTCTCCTGTGTGCTTTTTAGTAAGAAGTCAGACGTGGTAGATTCTAGTTTCACCTCTACTGCTTGCTTCATGACTTTGGTGACCACTTTAGAACTCTAACCCTCTATTTCTTCCTCTGTAAAATGGGCACAATAATAATTGTGCTGTAACCTTCTCAAGGTCATTGGGAAGAGAAGAACTTGCAAATTGTAAATTGCTCTAGCAATGTGAGTTATGACCAGGAGCACTACTGTTCCTCCTCAGTGTCTTCATTTATAAATTATAGAGAAAACTACTTTCCTTTTTGTAAAGTAAACAGGGATAAAAAGAAATGATTTAGACAGCCCTTCAAAAATCAGATATCATTATTTATAGATTTTTAGAGTACTATTATATGGAGATTACATATAAAATCGTAGGAGTAATGGAAAGAAATTGCAGAGAGGGAGAAATTAACTTGATATAGGAAAAAAAAATTGAAAGCATGAGAATTGTCCCCAAGTGGAATGGGTGCTTCTCTGAAGGACTCCTAATCATGGAAGGCTGGTTAAGCACTTGCAGATGTTGTGGAGAGAAGTCCTGCTCAGGGTTCTGCTCCAGGGCTGTGCTTGAGTCAGCTGCTGCAGAACAGATTGATACATTTTCATTGTGAATATTTATACCCTGAATGTTGCCAAAGGCAACAAATCTTGGCTTGATCTATTGTTTTGGAGATTGTCTAGATTTAAGAAAGATGGAGAAATGTTGATAGTAAGGATTAAATTTTTAAGAAGTGTTTCCTACTACTTTTTTTTTTGAGAGCTGATAGTTAAACATTTGTCAACATGCTCCTGAATTTTTACCCACCAAACCTGTTGGTCTCTCCCAGCTCTAGTTCATTTAACTAACAGTTGTGCAGGATTTTAAGATGTATGTAACATGGCCTTATGAGTGTGGAATGTTACATACACCATCAAACAGGGTTGATGTGAGGATTAGTTTGGCTAAGTGGTTTTTTAAAATTTCCTTTAAAATTCTTGGAAGACCAAATTAACAGAAAAGGAAATAGAATACTTAACTCCATTTCAGAAAAAGAAATTGAACAAACCATCAATGACCTCCCTAAGAAAAAATCCCCAGAGCCAGATGGATTCACAAGTGAAGTCTACCAAACATTCTAAGAACAATTAACTCTAATACTATACAAACAATTTGGGAAAATAGATGAAGAAGAATTTTCTCCAAATTCCTTTTATAACACAAATATGCTGATACTTAAACCAGGAAGAGAAAAAACAGAGAAAGAAAATTACAGACCAATCTCTCTAAAGAATATTGATGCAAAGCTCTTAAATAAAATATAAGCAAGGAGATTACAGCACTATATCATGAGAATCACACACCATGACCGGGCAAGTTTTATACCAGGAATATAGGGATGGTTTTATATATATATATTTCCTATATATATATATTTCCTATATATATATATATTTCCTATATATATATAGGAAAACTATCAGCATAGTTGCCTATATAAAAATTCTTTGAAGGAAGAGTTTGCTGGTTAGGGGAAAAGAGAGGGATATTCTTAGAAATGGAGGTGAAGGGCAGCTAGATGGCTCAGTGGATTGAGAGCCAAGTCTAGAAGAAGATAGGAAGTCCTGGGTTCAAATCTGTCATCAGATGCTTTCTAACTGTGTGACCCTGGGCAAGTCACTTGGCCCCCATTGCCTAAGCCCTTACTGCTTTTCTGTCTTGGAACCAATACACAATATTGATTCTAAGAGAGAAGGTAAGGGATTAAAAAGAAAAAAAGAAATGAAAGTGATACAAAATGACTGATATGGAACAATTTTTTATATGATTGCATGTGCAAAATTGTATTAGACTGCTTACTGTCTCAGGGAGGGAGTAGGGAGGAAAAGAGTGAAATAATTTAGAAACTCAAAATTTTAAAAATCAGAATGTTAAAATTGCTTTTACATGCAATTGGGGGAAAAGATTTTTAATAAAAAACAAAAAAGAAATGGAGGTGATATAAAAACCAGTTTTAAAAATTTTAAAAGAAAAGAAACCCTACAGAAGAGAGACAGCGTGTGCATAAAGGCTTTGGCATCAGTAAGACTAGTATTCAATTCTGTTCTTGACTCATATTCGCTGTATAATTCTAATGAAGTAAATTACTCATTAAGTGAAACTCTCTAAAACTATAAATTACAGATGAGTTGGCCCTGGTGTGAGTTTCTGAATTGACATTTTCCTACATGAATAAAATTATAATTCTGAACCAAAGATACAAACCCTGTTTTACAAAAGATGCTTACTCTTACTCTTTGGGCCTTAGTTTCTTCATCTCTAAAATGAGAAGATTAGACTCAATGGTCCCTAATATCCCTTCTAGTTCTCATTCTATTCTCCTGTGATCCCAGTTAGTCCAATTATTAACTGTATTTTGCAGATGAGGACCCTGAAGTTCAGAGAAATTAAGACACCTGTCTATGATCACATGGCTAATAAGGGATGGGAATGGAACTTGAACTCAGATCTTTGGTTTCTAACACTCCAAACATGCTGTATCATAGTGCCCATTTCCTCCTTTATTTTCTCCTGTTGCATAGATGAAGCCACCATGTTCCTGAATCAGGAACATAGCTCTTATGCACAGGTCTTTTGGTGTCATATTTTTTTAAACCCTTGTCTTCCATCTTACAATGGTTCCAAGACAGAAGAGAGGTCAGGGCTCAGTAGTGGGGCTTACTTAAATTTGCCCAGAGTCACACAGTTAGGAAGTGTATGATTTGAACCCAGGATCTCTGATCTCTAAGTCTGGCTCTCTATCCACCGAGCCACCTAGCTGCCTCTAGTGTCATTTTAAGGGTAAGGATTTATAGGGAGAAGGTGGCATCTCAGAGCAACTGGTGGCCTGGGAAGTACCACTAGAGTCACTAGTAGAATCAGGGGAGATCTTTGAACCACGATGTGGTTTTCTCTCTTCCTGGGAAGCTTCCTCAAAAGAACCAAGGACCTCTCTTGTCTGTGGGGCTCTGCCCAGGTTTCTTCCTCTCATTACCTTGAGCCATTTTCCTTCATTGGGTGAACGCAGGTGTCTCTTTCTGACTAGCTCACGCTTCCCTGATGGACCTGAATGTGTGGTCTGGACAGGACCTGGCAATGGACTACTTTGTAATTCCCACCTTGGGATGGCCTCTAAAGTCAGAAACCTTTGCATAGATGCCAGACCAAGAAGCTTATAACTCCCCCCTTTTCTTCCTTCCTCCCACTTCATCCTCCCTCCCCCTTAACTTTATTACCCTATCAAGTATGACAGATCTCTGTCCTCTGATATTACCTTGTTCTTTTTCCTGGGTACAGTCATTAAAAAGAAAAGGCTGAGAAACTCACCTCTCCCTAGAGCCGGAAAAAAAGAATTCAGCAGAACCTATTGTCCTGGACTGATTGAATCCCCAGGGAAAGACTTTATAGTACTTCACCTCTCTCTCCCCTCATATATCTCTTGCTCTCTCTGCCTCTTATCTGTCCCTCTTCCCCCATAAGGTGAGAAAGAGAAATGGAAGAGTTCAGATAGGAAAAGAGAAAGATTCAGGAAGAAAGAGGGAGGGAGATGGAGAAGAAGCTAATGGAAGAGAGCAGAATGGAGAATAAAATGGGAAAAGCAGAAGAGGCAGAAGAGGAAGTGTGTGTGTGTGTGTGTGTGTGTGTGTGTGTGTGTGTGTGTGTGTGTGT
>NC_058130.1:421938045-421941995 GCF_016433145.1 Gracilinanus agilis
TGTGTGTGTGTGTGTGTGTGTGTGTGTGTGTGTGTGTGTGTGTGTGTCCAGTGCTGATGGATAGAACCCTCTAGCAGAAATTTTCCCTTAAAATAGGGATGAGGAGAAAGAGTTGAGGGCAAAGGGTTTCTGAAAATAAAGTCCATTGATTTCACAATTTTGCTTAAGGCTGGTCCTGACTATAGAGTTTATTAGTGGTAGAGAGGCTGAGACATGGCTGGGTGGAGAGGAATGGGCACGGATACTAGATAGCAAAGAAGGTGCCATGGAGTTGTAATGTATTTTTAAGCTGAACTACATCTATATAATGATAGACTTGGAACTATCTTAGTAACATTGAATGGGATTTAAACAGTGTTGGGGGAAATAATGGAGGTTTACAAGGTATGATCTTTTATTTACTCCTGCCACCCCTACAATTTAGGTAGCAACCACCAAGAGAGGGAGGCTCTGGGGAGTGCAGTATAATCCTCCTTGAATAAATGCCTTTCCTAAACATATACACATTTAAAATATACTAATATATACATGTATATATATTTATTCATGATATTTTCTTGGTGCAATGGAAAGAGAATGGGGATGGTTGATTTGGATCCAAACTCTATCCCTCACTACCTGTGTGAGCAAACCACTCACTTTTCTGGAGTTTCCTCTTCTGTACAATGAGGGAATTGAACTAGACTCTAGAGATTCTTTACTCAGGGTCCACAGATGGATAGATTCCAGAGGGTCCATTACCTTGGAAGGGGAAAATTATATTTTTATTTTCGCTGGCTTCTATTTTTTTTTAGAATATTTTCCCATGATTACATGATTCATATTCTTTCCTTCCTCCACCCCCCCCATAGCCAATGTGCAGTTCTACTGGGTTTTACTTGTATCATTGATCAAGATCTATTTCCATATTATTGATAGTTGCACTGGGGCGTTTAGTGTCTACATCCCCAGTAATATCCCCATCAACCCATGTGTTCAAGGAGTTTTTCTTCTGTGTTTCTACTCCCACAGTTCTTCCTCTGAATTTCACTGGTTTCTAACTAAAAGTTAATATTTCCTTAAATTATTTAAAAATATTATTCTGATGAGGGGTCCATAGGCTTCATCAGAATCCAAAGGAGTTCTTGACAAAAAAAAGGACGAAAATCCCTGGATTAGATGGAATTCCAAAGTCATTTTCAACTCTAATGTTTTCATCTCCAGATAACAATATGAATATTAACGTTATATTTGTTTCCCATGTTTACAAATTAATCTCTGATTATATCAATGATTCTATCTGTGAATACTCTTTTGGACAGTGAACATAACCAATCTGGACTTCTCATTCTGAATCAATGATCTCCACAGAATGTCTCACTAGAATTTGGGAGAGGGGGGTTGTTTTGTTTGTGCTTGTTTGTTTTGTTTTGTTTTTTAGGTTTTGTGACATCACATTGGGTACCAATTCAGTTTGATGGCTATCTATCTGTTATCTTTCATTTTTGTTCACTGACTGGACTATTTCCTTTTTCAGTTGGATGGAAAAATTATATTTTTATTTTCACCAATTTTTAACTGAAAGTTAATATTTCCTTAAATTATTTAAAAGTATTATTTTGTATCTTAGCAATCTAATGTTTGATAAAACCAAAGATCTGAGTTTTTGGGATAAGAACTCACTATTTGAAAAAAATCTACTGGGAAAAAGGGAAAACTGGAAAACAGTATGGCAGGAACTAGGTATAGACCAATATAAGGTTAAAATGGGTATATGATTTGGACATAAAGAGTGATACTATTAGTAAATTTGGAGAACATAGAATAGTTTGTTTATCAGATGTAGGGAGAAAGAAAGAATTTATGACCAAACAAGAGATAGAGAACATTACAAGATGTAAAATGAATAATTTTGACTATATTAAGTTAAACAGGTTTTATACAAGCAAAACCAATATTACCAAAATTAGAAGGGAAACAGCAAAGTGGGAAAAAACTTTTATACAAATTTCTCTGATGAAGGTTTTATTTCTCATATATGTACATAACAAAGTCAAATTTATAAGAATACAAGTCATCCCCCAATTGACAAATGGTCAAAGGACATACAAATAAGCATTTTCAGATGAAGAACTCAAAGTTATCAATAAGCACATGAAAAAAATTTCTAAATCATTTTTTGATTAGAGAAATGCATATTAAAACAACTCTGAGGCACCACCTCACACCTATCAGTTTGAACAATATGATAGTAAAATGATAAATGTTGGAGGGGATGTGGCAAAATTGGGACACTAATTCATTGTTGGTGGTGTTGAGAACTGATCCGACCATTCAGGAGGACAATTTGGAATTATGTCCAAAGAGCTATTAACCAGCGCATACTCTCTGATCTAGTAATACAACTACTAGGTCTATATCCCAAAGAGATAAACAAGAGGAAAGGATCTACTTGTACAAAAATATTTATAGCTGCTCTTTTTGTGGTGGCAAAGAATTGGAAATAGAGGGGAAGTCTATCAACTGGGGAATGGCTGAACCAAATATGGTATATGATGGTGATGGAATACTATTGTGCTGTAAGAAATGATGACTAGAATGATTTCAGAAAAAGCTGGAAAGACCTACATGAACTGATATAGAGTGAAATTAAAAAAATAAAAAGATATTTTTTTTGATAAGAGATCAATAAACTTCATTAGAATCCAAAAAGATCTATGGTGCAAAAAAGGGTAAGAACCCCTGAAATAGATGAACTCCAAAGTTTTTTCTAGTTCTAATGTTTTAATCCCCAAATAATGATATCAATATTATCTCTCACTAATTCTTTAATATCTCTGATAACATTCATTATTGGTAACATACACAGCCTATTTTCAGTTACCTTTTACCCTCCCACTGCCTTTTGTGTGATTCTTTAATTTGGCAAAGCAAAATCCACCATTAGAAGCTCTTCTTCCATAATTTGTATGCCGTTCATGTGTTAATATGAAATATTCCATGAAAAGATGCAATAATGAAAAACTTTGTTCAGTAAATTCTAATTATGAATACCAAGTGAGGCATAAAACAAGGAGATATTCTCTTTGAGGACATCTGTTATAGTTGTAGAGGGCATCCAGCATAAAGTACAGATGGCAGATGCGTTCCTTATAGATGGTGAGGTCCTCCAGATACTCCCGTTTGCAGGTGACACTGAGGTGATTACATCAAGTCTTGGAACTTTGCAAAATCTCATAAATGAGATTTACAGTCACTCAGAAGAGTTTAGCCTATCAAGCCACCCAGGAAAAACAAAGTGGATGAACAATATCTCTTGCAATGACTAGGCTACACACCTGGCTGGGCACCCTATGGAGATGACCTATCAGTATGTTTATAGCATATAGATGCTACAGCTAGATGATGTAGCTTAGAATTAAATAGAAAAAGCACAGGTTGGATTGCATTTGGGAAATTGGGCAGCACTTTCAATTACCCCACGCTTCTCTTTGAAACAAAAACTCATCTTATAAAATAAAATACACTCCCTGTGATAATCTCTATGGCTGCGAATCACCAATACCATCATATCTGAGGAATCAGAGCCGGACTTTTACTTATCAATTTTAAGGTAAAATAATTTAAGTATAAAGCAAGACAAAATAAATATCACCACCTAGGCACATTTGACTCTGCTGTTTTTTACTCCAATATCAGTCAAAGCTTACGATGAAACTTCCAGTTGTTGAAAAGCATCCCTAGACCCATATTCTATAATATATTCAAAATAGGTGCATGACTTGAATATTAAAATCACGGGAATGGAACAGGAATGGATATGTCGTTCATTAGTATATAGATCTCCCAGGTTGTAAATTTCCCTTTACCAATGTAGCACCTTCTTATTATCTTAGAGAATTTTCTAGAGTTCTGAAAGGCTAGGTGATCTGCTCAGTGTTACATAGCATATATATATATATATATATATA
>NC_058130.1:421946976-422050213 GCF_016433145.1 Gracilinanus agilis
GAGTTGTTTTGATTTGCATTTCTCTAATTATTAGAGATTTAGAAAACATTCTCATGTGCTTATTGATAGTTTTGATTTCTTTATCGGGAAATTGCCTATTAATTTCTCTTGCCCATTTATCAATTGGGGAATGGCTTGATTTTTTATACAATTGATTTAACTCCTTGTATATTTGAGTAATTAGACCCTTGTCAGAGTTTTTTGTTATAAAGATTTTTTCCCAATTTGTTGTTTCCTTTCTGATCTTGGCTACATTGTTTTGGTTTATACAAAAGCTTTTTAGTTTTATATAATCAAAATAATTTATTTTACATTTTGTAATTTTCTCTAGCTCTTGCTTGGTTTTAAAATCTTTCCTTTCCCAGAGATCTGACAAGCATACTATTCTGTGTTCACTTAACTTATTTATAGTTTCCCTCTTTATATTCAAGTCATTCACCCATTCTGAATTTATCTTGGTGTAGGGTGTGAGATGTTGATCTAAACCTAATCTCTCCCATATTATTTTCCAAATTTCCCAACAGTTTTTGCCAAATAGTGGATTTTTGTCCCCAAAATTGGGCTCTTTGGGTTTATCATATACTGTCTTGCTGACGTCATTTACCCCAAGTCTTTTCCACTGATCCTCCCTTCTGTCACTTAGCCAGTACCATACTGTTTTGATGACTGCTGCTTTATAGTATAATTTAATATCTGGTACTGCTAGGCCCCCTTCCTGCACATTATTTTTCATTATTTCCCTTGATATTCTTGATCTTTTGTTATTCCAAATGAACTTTGTTGTAGTTTTTCCTAATTCAGTGAAAAAGTTTTTTGGTAGTTTGATAGGTATGGCGCTAAATAGGTAAATTAATTTGGGTAGAATGGTCATTTTTATTATGTTAGCTCATCCTACCCATGAGCAATCAATGTTTTTCCAATTGTTTAGATCTAGTTTTAATTGTTTGGAAAGTGTTTTGTAGTTGTTTTCGTATAATTCCTGTGTTTGTTTTGGTAGATAGATTCCTAAGTATTTTATATTGTCTAGGGTGATTTTAAATGGTGTTTCTACCTCTTGTTGTTGTGATGTGTTGGGAATATATAGAAATGCTGATGATTTATGTGCATTTATTTTGTATCCTGCAACTTTGCTAAAGTTGTTGATTATTTCTACAAGCTTCTTAGTTGATTCTCTAGGATTTTTTAAGTAGACCATCATATCATCTGCAAAGAGTGATAGCTTAGTCTCCTCACTGCCTATTTTGATACCTTAAATTTCTTTTTCTTCTCTAATTGCTACTGCTAGTGTTTCTAGTACTATGTTGAATAGTAGAGGTGATAATGGGCATCCTTGTTTCACTCCTGATCTTATTGGGAAGGCTTCTAATTTATCCCCATTGCATATATTGCTTGTTGATGGTTTTAGGTATATACTGTTTATTATTTTTAGGAAAGGACCTTCTATTCCTATACTTTTCAATGTTTTCAATAGGAATGGATGCTGTATTTTGTCAAAGGCTTTTTCAGCATCTATTGAGATAATCATGTGATTTTTGTTTGTTAGATTGTTGATATGGTCAATAATGTGGATGGTTTTTCTAATGTTGAACCATCCTTGCATTCCAGGTATAAATCCCACCTGATCATGGTGGATGATCTTCTTGATCACTTGCTGAAGTCTCTTTGCTAGTATTCTATTTAAGACTTTTGCATCTATGTTCATTAGGGAGATTGGTCTGTAGTTTTCTTTCTCTGTTTTTGATCTACCTGGCTTTGGAATCAGTACCATATTTGTGTCATAAAAGGAATTTGGTAGGACTCCTTCTTTGCTTATTATATCAAATAATTTGTGTAGTATTGGGATTAGTTGTTCTTTGAATGGCTGATAGAATTCACTTGTGAATCCATCAGGCCCTGGCGATTTTTTCTTAGGGAGTTCTTTGATGGCTTGTTCAATTTCTTTTTCTGATATGGGATTATTTAGGTATTCTATTTCTTCTGCTGTTAATCTAGGCAATTTATATTTTTGTAAATATTCATCCATATCTCTTAGATTGCTATATTTATTGCCACATAATTGGGCAAAATAGTTTTTAATGATTGCCTTAATTTCCCCTTCATTAGAGGTGAGGTCTCCCTTTTCATCTTTCATACTGTCAATTTGGTTTTCTTCTTTCCTTTTTTTTTTATTAGATTGACCAGTACTTTGTCTATTTTATCTGTTTTTTCAAAATACCAGTTTCTAGTCTTATTTATTAATTCAATAGTTCTTTTACTTTCAATTTTATTAATTTCTCCCTTGATTTTTAGTATTTCTAATTTAGTTTTCATTTGGGGATTTTTAATTTGCTCGCTTTCTAATTTTTTAAGTTGCATGCCCAATTCATTAATCTCTGCCCTCCCTAATTTGTTAATATATGCACTCAAGGATATAAATTTCCCCCTGAGTACTGCCTTGGCTGCATCCCACAGAGTTTGGTAGGATGCCTCATCATTGTCATTCTCTTCAATGAAATTGATTGTTTCTATGATTTCTTCTTTGGCTAGCTGGTTTTGGAGAATCATATCATTTAATTTCCAATTAGTTTTTGATTTTCCTGTCCAGGTGCCCTTACTAATTATTATTTTTATTGCATTATGATCTGAGAAAGTTACATTTACTATTTCTGCTCTTTTGCATTTGGTTGCAATGTTTCTATGCCCTATTACATGGTTAATATTTGTGAATGTACCATGTGCAGCTGAAAAGAAGGTGTATTCCTTTTTGTCCCTATTTATTTTTCTCCACATATCTATTAAATCTAATTTTTCTAGGGCTTCCTTCACCTCTCTTACCTCTTTCTTATTTATTTTTCGGTTTGATTTATCTAGATCTGACAGAGGGATATTTAGATCTCCCACTAGTATGGTTTTACTATCTATTTCCTTATTGAGCTCTACCAGTTTCTCCTTTACAAATTTGGATGCTGTGCCATTTGGTGCATACATATTAAGCAAAGTTATTTCCTCATTGTCTATACTGCCTTTTATCAGGATGTAATTACCTTCCCTGTCTTTTTTAATCATATCTATTTTTACTTTGGCTTTGTCAGAGATCACAATAGCCACTCCTGCCTTCTTTTTCTCATTTGATGCCCAAAAGATTTTGCTGAAGCCCTTCATTTTAAACTTGTGTATGTTCACCCGCCTCATATGTGTTTCTTGTAGACAACATATGTTAGGATTTTGGTTTCTAATCCACTCTGTTATTTGCTTCTGTTTAATGGGTGAGTTCATCCCATTCACATTCAGAGTTATAATTATCAGTTGTGCATTCGCTGACATTTTTGTATCCTCCCCTAGTTCTATCCCTTCTTCTTACACTATTTCCTTTTAAATGAGTGGTTTGCTTTAAGCCAGTAACCCTTGTCCCCTCCCTTGATTTACTTCCCTTTTTACCCCCTCCCTTATTATTCCCCTCTTTTTATTTTTAAGACCTAATGAATTCCCTCCCCCTTCTTCTCCCTTCCCTTTTTTGACCTCTCCACTCCCCTGCTCCCCTTGGTTTATCCCTTCTGACTTTCTCAGTAGGGTTAGATAGAGTTTTATATCCCAATGGATATAGCTACTCTTCCCTCTCAGGGTTAATTACACTGAGAGTAAGGTTTAAATATTACCTCTTAATGCTCTCTTCCTCTCCTTCTTATAATAGTATGCATTCTTTCCCCTTCCCATGCCCTCTTTGTGTGTAATAGAATATCCTATTTTTCTTATTCTTTCAAGATTCTCTTGGTGTCCTCCACTATTCACCCCCCTCTTTCCCTCCCACCCATATCATCTTAGACCATTTAGTATTCCAACCTCTCCCTATGAATACTTCTTCTAATTATTATAATAGTGAATGCTATAATGGTGAACAGAGTTCACTACAGAGAATTATACATAACATTTCTCCACATAGGAGTTCCAATAATTAGATCTTATTGAAGCCCTTAAAGAGGCAAATTTAAAAAATATGAGTTATCTTACTTTCCCTTGTTTCTTATTTACCTTTTCATGTTTCTCTTGATTTTTGTGGTTGGATATTGAACTTTCCATTTAGTCCTGGTCTTTTCTGTGCAAATGCTTGGAAATTTTCTATCTTGTTGAATGCCCAAACTTTTTCCTAGAAGAATATAGTCAGTTTTGATGGGTACGTGATCCTTGGTTGTAAACCCAGTTCTCTTGCCTTTCTGAATATCATATTCCAAGCCTTGTGGTCTTTTGGTGTGGAGGCTGCCAGATCCTGTGTGATCCTGATTGGTGCTCCTTGATATCTGAATTGTCTCTTTCTGGCTTCTTGTAAAATTTTTTTCTTTTACTTGGAAGCTCTTGAATTTGACTATTATATTCATGGGGGTTGTCTTTTCGGAGTCTAGTGTAGAGGGTGATCTATGGATCCTTTCAATGTCTATATTGCCCTCTTGTAGAACTTCAGGGCAATTTTGCTGAATAATTTCTTTTAATATGGAGTCCAAATTTCTATTAATTTCTGCTTTTTCAGGAAGACCAATGATTTTCCGTTTGTCTCTTCTAGAACTGTTTTCTTGATCTGTCAGTTTCTCATTGAGATATTTCATGTTTCCTTCTATTTTATCAGTCTTTTGACTTTGTTTTATTTGTTCTTGCTGTCTTGATAGATCATTGGCTTCTACTTGCCCAATTCTTGTCTTTAGAGACTGGTTTTCTGTTATAATCTTTTGATTTTCCTTTTCAGTTTGGTCTGACCTGTTTTCCAGCTGTTTGATTTTGGTCTCCAATTTGCTTATTACTTCTTTTGATTTGGGGACATCTTTTTCTAATTGCCCAATTCTAGCCTTTAGAGACTGGTTTTTGGATACAATCTTTTGGTTTTCCCTTTCAATCTGGTCATTTCTGGTCTTTGATTTACTTGCCTCACTTTCCAATTGTGCAATTCCTTTTAGATTGTTATTTTCTTGCCAGATCTCTTCCATCTTTCTCATGATCTCAGATTTGAACTCTTCAAGATCTTGTGACCCGTTTTCATTGTTTTTGGAAGGTTTGGATTGTTTGTTCTCCTCTGCTGTTTCCTCTGTTGTCTAGATTTTTTCTGTGTAAAAGTTGTCAAGTGTTAAAGGTTTTTTTCTTCTTCATCTTTCTCTTCTGGTTTTCCTGATGATTCTGGCTTGCCATTGTAAGCCGAGTTCCCTCTCAGCTTTATGCTCATGCTCAGGATCTGTCTGACCTCTTTAGACTCCTGAGATCTCAAGTCTAGTTGTTCTGGGACAAGCCTCCTGGTGCTCTCCTTGCTCTTCTTCTGCCTGAAGCTCCTTTAACAGTCTCAGGGAGCTGCTTCCACAGTCAAGCACCTCTCTGCACTGGGTCCCCACTCAAGGTCCGCTCCTGCACTCAGAATCAGCCCCTTAGTCTGCGCCTTAGTCCGCGCCTTAGTCCACGCCTTAGTCAGTGCCTTAGTCCGCGCCTTAGTCTGCGTCTCTTTCAGCCCCTTCGCCTGCGCCTGGGCTCAGGGTCTGTGTTCAGAGTACGTGAGTTCTTTAGCCTCTTGGGGGGTCTTAAGTCTTGCTGTTCTCAGGAACAAGCTCTGGTGAGCTGCCAATGACTTAATGGGTGCCCCAAACTTGCTCTGACTCTTGTGAGCTGGCTTTGGCATTGTAGGTGGTGTGGGGTGGGGGAGGGGGTTGCTCCACTCGTGTTTTCGTGAGAGCTGTTTCACCCTTTTATAGCATGGAAATGCCCCGATTCCACATACCTTCGATGCTGCGCCCTGTTGTGGGATCCCTTCTTTCCTCTGGATTTGTTTTTATGTCTTCTTGAGGAGTCCTATATGCGTGGGTTAGGAGAGGTCAGGCAGCTGCTTTTTACTCTGCCGCCATCTTAACCCAGAACCTAAGTGATATTCTTAAAGCATAGATCTGACCAATACATGCTCCAAGGAGCTTCAGTGGTCCTCTATTACCTTTAGGATTAAATACAAATGTCTCTGGCATTCACAGTCCTTTACAACCTGCATCCAACTTGCCTTTCCAGGATTATTATATAGTACAACATTCCCTTTCATATTTACTGTGCTCCAGAAAGAACATTCCATCTCCTCATGACTTTGTACCAGTTGTTATCCAATGACTGAAATGTTCTCCCTCATCATCTCTGCCTTTTGGAACCTTTGGTTTCCTTCATAGCTTGGTTCAAATACTACTTCATTCAAGAAACCTTTCTTGATTCCTCATTTGTTAGCCTTGTGCCTTCTAATTATTTTGTGTTTATTTTAAATAAATCCTGTATTTGTTTATCCAGGAACATGTGGGAAGCTCCTCCCTCAGATAATGAAAGAGAAGAGATATATAGGGATGTATATAGAAGATACATGATATAAATTTCCTGAGAGCAGGCATTGTTATCTTCTTTTTATATCTCCAGCAAAATGCCTAGCACCCAGTAAGTTTTTAAAAAATGCTTATTGATTATTCAATTGAGGACACAAAGCCTCTTTAGCTTGATTCTGCTGCCTCTGACTTCACAGAGGTTGGAAACAACAATAATGGTAAAGTTGGAATTTATATAGCATTTTAAATTTGAAAGGTGCTTTCTATAAATTTTATATTATTTTATCCTCATAACAGAGGCAGTATCATTACCTCCACTTGGAAAAGTCAAGTAACTTACCCATCATTACATAGTTAGGAAGCACTGGGGATGAGGAGTGGGAAGAAGGCAGGTTTTAAACTTAGGTCCTTCCTAAAGGTGTTCTGGTAAAGGTTTAACAACTGGCTTTCCAGAAAAAAATGTGTTTAGCTACTTTTAAGTTTGATCTGCTTTATTAACATTTTCTCCATCACTCTCTTAAGTCTTGACAATCAACAAACAGTAAATGGAGATGTGATTTGTGGCACTTACCTTGCTGATTTCTTTCTTTCTTTTTTATAGAAACCCCTTACCTTCCCTCTTAGAATTAATATTATGTATTGGTTCCAAGGCAGAAATCCAAGAAGGGCTTGGCAATGGGAGTTAAGTAACTTGCTCAGGGTCACACAGTTAGGAAGTATCTGAGGCTAGTTTAGAACCCAGGACCTCCCATCTCTTGGTATGGCTCTAAATCCATTGAATCATCCCAACCTTGCTGATTTCTGAAGTGTGAATGCTCTTCCTGAAAATTTAACAATATGCTCATGCTGTATAGAGCTTGCTCCCACATGTACTGATCCTTCCTCACTCCAAGTACACTATTCTGTGCAATAAGTGCCCTTCTGGTGTCTCTGGGTGCCAGAGCTAAGTCCTGGATGCTGGTGCTGATGAGGCTATTTGAGCAAAATTTCCTCTGTGTCCTCTCTCCCTTCATGGTTCAGTTGAAAAGAAAGTCAAACACAAGAGAATGTCAATTTTGTTATCAAGAGCTTCCTTTATTCAGGGATGATGTAGAATATCTGCACTTCAGGCACTCTTTAAAGGACTGGATTGTGAACTGAATGAGAACCAGCACTTGTTCAAAGCTCATTTGAGACATTGAGTTTTGAGAGAGATGGTCTGATGGATACATTAATGATCCATTTATCTCAGTTCTCTAAGCTCCATCCCTTAAATTGGATGGATGAAAAAGTGTCAAACTGGTGTAGTCTACAAAATGCTATTCCAACAACCTGGTTTAGACATTGTAGCCAAGCTATCCCATCACCTCCCTAAACTAACTGGAACAATATTAAGCTATTTGATACCTGCCAAGTTCAGCCCCTTTTTTGAAAAGGTCCCTATCCTCCTTTTTTTTTTTTTTTTTTTTTTTTGCTGGAGAATTCTGGACAGCTCCCATTTCCCTCCTAGCTCTTGCCCTATTCTGTTCTTATAAGACTAGCTGTCATCCCAATTGTTTCACTGAGCTGTGTATTGTTTGCTCTTGGAACCAGGTGCCTGTATTAGGACAGGTATGAAATAGAATATTGCTTAATTCATAGGATCATAAGATGGTAGGATTTTGAGTTGCGAGGGCCTTTAAAACTATTCCAACACTCTCCCCAGTATTCTACAGATAAGGACATTGAGTATCATAGAAGTTAAATGATGTACCCAAGGACCCACAGCTAGTGGGTACCAGAGAGGAATTCAAACCAAACTTTTGACTCTAAATCTCTTTTGACTTCAAATCTAATGTTTTTCTTTCCTTTTCCATCATCCCAGCAAGAAGTAACCTCATTCATCTTTGAACTCCTCTAGTATTTTGCTTATCCCTCTATAAGATGAATGACATGTTAAAAAAAGTATTATGATTTAGGGATGAAAAGTTAGGTTGAAAAAATTGTAGAATGCTTTGAATGCTTAGGTCAAGAGTTTATACATTACTTGGTATTGGATAGGGATTCTGGGTGAACAAAATATTCCCTTAAGGGCTCTTTTCAAACAAGATATTCCTCATGCACATGTCATAATCATATAAGATTCCTTGAAATATGTGACAACAGAGATAATTTTATGTAATGATCCTTTTTTTTTTTGGTGTCCAGTCAAGCATAAGACAAAGAGAACTATAGCCAACACATGTGTTTGCCTTTGTCATGGTGGATGCTCCATGGGAAGTCCTGAAAGAGGAATTCCTTAAGTTGTGAGTTCCTTCAGATATATCTCTTTGTGGATGACATTGTACTGACTGTATAAAACCCCAGAGTACTGCAGAAGCTCCTAAATAAGAGCTATTATTACTTAAAAGAATTTTGACTACCCACATAGGAAAAACTAAGTGGTTGAGAACTGTCAAGTGTCAAGATTATAATGTGCAGTTGGATGGACACCCATAGAGTTTGTTCATTAGTACAAATATCGTAGACAGATGTTGAACATGGACAATTAATTAGCTGGGCACAGAATTAAATAAGATGGGATGGAATACCTCTGGGAAAGTATGCTATGCTTTCATTGACCTTATATCTCTCTATAGAATAAAGAGCCATTTTTGAAAAACAACAATAAAACTTCAAATTATTTTGTATTACTATAAGTCAGAGAATGCTGGTCTCTTAAGAATTAAAATAATGGGCCACTCAAAGGGCAATGGAGGGGTTCATGGTGTTCTTGATTGAGCTATAGCCCATTACTGACCAAGAACTGCACAAAACATTGCATAAATTGAATTGCAGGTGAGAGCATGGGCTTCTTGCATGCGGTGAAAACAAAGAATTAAACAGATAGATGGCCTGCATGCTCCATTAGAGTCCATCCAATGATGAAAGAACTTGAAGAAAGCCCTCTCCAAATCAGGTGGACCATTTAGGTTGGATTGGGAAGACAAAAGTTGGAAGAGCAGAGGGTCTGAGGATATATGGTTAGTTTTAACTTGTATTACTGGAATGAATGCCTACATTAATGAGGTCACAGATTCATTGATGTATCAAAGTATCAAGGAGTGATTACCAAATTGAATTACTGAGTAGAGGATATGGTTAGAATGGCATATTAGAAAGAAAGGCAGTATTATGAAATTAGATCAAACCAAGTATTTAAGTGCCTACTATGTACCAGTCTTCTAAGAAATTACAAATCAGCTAGGAGGAGGCAATGGATACATAAACAGATATGTACAAAATAGAAACCATATAGTTTGGGGGGTAAAGCACTAGAGAATGGGAAAGTGAATAGAGTTCCCCTTGTGGGCTTCATTCTGTATTGTGGAAGAATCCTAGATGAATATCAGATGTTATAATCCACCTAGGAACTCCCCAGGGCAAGTGAAGCACAAAAACAATTGGCTTATGAAAATAAAGTTTATTTTAAAAGGGGAAGAAAGAAACTGGTAGGTAGGCTCCTAGCACTATTCAAACTAACTCCACCCAACTTCTAAGTCTCCTGATTAAGGAAAGCCTTCGTATTCTTCTATGGGCCCTACTTAATCCTCCCTATGCTCCCTAAGAAACCCCCCAATGCTATCTGACTTAATCTAAACTTACTACCAAGAATTATTAAGAAAGAAAAGGGGGAAAACCCTGGGTTTGGCTGCGGTATTAAGTATCCAAGGTTATAGATGGAAAGCCTTGGATTACCTTTACCAATAGGAATTCTGGCAGCTGTACTACTGGCAGATGAAACCCGGACTCAGGGAAAATTTTAGATTGATGGGAATTGTAGACAGAGACAAAACCTTCTTCCAGCTTGGTCAAAATCCGAGAAGGAAGTGAAGTTCAATTATTTCCAGTTGTAGACCTACAATTCCTTTCTACCCAGAATCCTTTCCCAGGGCTTAACTCAAAATTCCCTTCTTTCAATTAACCCTAGAAAACCAGATTATCCCTAACTATATTCCTACAATTCTCAGGATTACCAGGAATGAGGTCATCTGTGGCAATGAGGTAGGAAGGATATAGTTGAAGTTTAAGGAAAGAAGAAAAAGTTTGGTGTAGCTATTCTGGGGTTAGAAAGTTAGTCCCATATATATATATATATATATATATATATATATATATATATATATATATATACAGAATTTTAAAGAATCAACTAAAAAACCAGTTGAAATAATTAATAACTAGCAAAATTGCAGGATACAAAATAAACACACATAAATTGCTGGTATTTCTACATATTACCAACAAAGTCCAACAAGATATAAAAAAGAAATTCCATTTAAACTAACTCTAGACAATACTAAATACCTGGATGTGTACTTGTCAAGACCAACAGAGGAATTATATGAACACAATTAAAAAATATTTTGCACATAAATAAAATCAGATTTAAACAACTGGAAAAACGTTAATTGCTCATGGATAGGCCATACCAATAAAAATGATAGTTCTACCTAAGTTAATTGACTTATTTAGTGCCATACTGAACTACCATAATATTTTATTGAGTTAGAAAAAATTATAAAATTCATCTGGAAAAATAAGAGATCAAGAAAAAAATGTATTATTGTATTGTATTATAAAACAGTAATCATGAAAACAATCTGGAACTGGCTAAAAATATATATATTAGCATAAATTTGTGGAGGACCCAGTCAGCATACCTTTGTCTTCTCCACTGATGTTTGGCAGTTTGGAAGTAGGAGAAGAGAAGGTGGATAGTAGGATTTACTCAGGGTTGAAATTTAGCCAGGCAGAAATAGTGGGTAAAGGGAACTTAACTTCCTGACCTCAGTTTTCTCATCTGCAAAACTGGAATGATGATATTTGTACTCTTCACTTCACAGGGTTGTTGTATGAGAAGGACTTTGCAAATCTTAATTTGTCATGTCACTATAAGTAGCTATTATGATTGTTGTCTTGTTGCTGTTGATATTATTAGTGTCATTGCCTAGAATGTCTGACAAACTGCATCTCTAGAGACAGTTCCTTGTGCCAATGACATCACAAAAACATTATCATAATTCAAAGATGAGGGATTCAAGTGAGAATACTCTGGAGCCAGCGTGAACAAGGCTCTTGAAATCTGATTGTTAAATTTTCATTGTGAATATTTACACCTTGGAAATAGGCAAATGCCTCGAATCAAGGCTTGATTTGCTGTTCTGTTGATTATTTGGACTTAATTAAGTGATGGGGGAATATTAATAATTCAGATTAAACTTGAAAGTGCACCCATCCCCATCTCCCCAGAGTCAGTTGTTAAACTTTTGCCCACATACTGCTGACTTCCAGGGTGAAGGAAAAAGCATTACTGGGGCAGCCAAAAATTAATAATTAACAATCACTAGCATTTAAATAGTGTTTTAATTTGTGCAAATGTCTCATTTGATATATATTGAAGTGAAGGAAGGGTACTCTTCCTAACTGAGTAAAAAGGGAAGTAAGCTTAGAACAGAACTGATAGACTGAAAAAAACAAAAGCAGGAAGGAACAGAGAGACTGGTGAGAGAGAACAGGTATGCTTACATCTGTAATCACATGATATGAGCCCTTCCTCGAAATCCTTTCACTGAGTGATGATTTAATGGGATGCCTTCTGCCTTAATAGAGGGTATACAGATATAATAACAGAGTGAACCAGCATTTCTCTAGCCTTTGTAAAACTGTGACTGCAGATTTTGTCCCCCACGGCACTCAATGTCCTCCAAATGGGATCCGTGTAATAAATTCCTGCTTGACTTCAGTTCCTTGAAAATTTAGTTCTGCAAAAGAATTCCTCTGTTTTCTGTTGTCAAAAAAAATGAAAACTAAATAACCTGATATATCTTAACTCTTTGCATTAGCAAATTTAAAACCCAGTGTTTTCTCAACTCAAGAATTATTAAATGCCTGTGTTAGGTGTTAGGAATTAAAGATAAAGACAGAACAGTCTCTACCCTCTGGGAGCTTCCATTTTACCAGGGAGACACAATATAATAGCCAGCATTTATATAATAGCCAGTATTGCCATAGCACTTCACGAATATTATCTAATTTGATCCTTAAAACAACCACTGGAGGCAGGTACTATTATTGTCCCTTTTTTATACATGAAGAAACTGAGGATTTGTCTGGGCAATACACAGAAAGTAAAGTATCTGGAGACTGATGTCAACCTCAGGTCCAGTGCTCTATCCATTGTGCTCCTGAGCTGCCTAGAATGCAGAAACTGTCTTATCTATGTCCAGGGCCCAATTTAATATAAATGAGAGTGTGCCTCCAAAGTACTGAGGAGAAAAATCTGTACTTCTGATTTTGCTATATATTTAAAGCAAATAACCCATTATAAAGCTAATTGGACTTAAGGAATCCTGAAGTGTTAGTCATTGGTGGCTAACCCTGGGAGAATGTGGAGAAATACAGTCATATATTATTAAAGAAGAGATACCTGAATCCCTCTGGTGACAACCCTAGAGCAGAAAGAGAGAGAGAGAGAGAGAGAGAGAAAGAGAGAGAGAGAGAGAGAGAGAGAATGTATCTCTCCAGGATGACTCTGGAATAGTGAGCTAAAAGGGATCCTTTTTTTAGTGTGTGTCCAAAGAGTAATTGTTAATGGTTCCATGCTAATTTGTCAGGTAGTCTCCATTGGAAGACCCTAAGCATCTGTGGACCCTGTGCTATGCACATTTTTATCAATAACTTAGATAATGACACAGATGACATCCTCAGATTTTCAGATGATGGAAAGCTAGAAGGGATAATTAGTACACTGGTTGATAGAATCAGGGTCCCAAAAGATCTTGATGGGTTACAATGTTGGAATGACTCTAATAGGATAAAATGGTATAGTAATAAATCTAATATCATGATAAAGTCTTACACTTGAGTGCAAACAAATTATCCCTGCTAGTACAAGATGGGGGAAGACATGGCTAGACAGCAGTCGTTCTGAAAAAACGCCTGGAGGTTTTAGTTGAGTGCAAATTCAATGTGAGTCAGCAGGGTGATGTGGCTGTCAGAAAAGCTAATGAATCTTGTTCTGCATTAGGAGAGGAATAGCTTTCAGGGAGAACTCAGAGTCCTTCTATATTCTTGTCTCATTGGATCTCATTTGGAGGATTGTGTCCAGTTTTGGTCACCACAGTTAAGAAGGATATTAAGAAGCTAGAGAGAGTCCAATGGAAGATGCTTAGGTTGGTCTTGAATTCATTTTCTATGAGGACCCCTTGAAGGACCAGGGCATGTTTAGCCCAAAGAAGAGAAGTCTCTGGGGGGACATCACAAGAGTTTTCAAGTATTTGAAGATCTGTTCTATGGAAGAGGAATGGTTTGACTCATATATTTGGCCTCAGAGGTCAGAAATAAGAACAATGGGTGGAGATTGCAAAGAGACAGATTAAGTTAGATGGCAAGAAACTGGACAACTGGAATTGTCTCAAAGTAAAATGGCGGTCTCAAAGAGGTAATGTTTTCCCTTTCCTTTTAAGTCTTCAAGTTGAAACTAGATGTATTCTTGAGGGATATGTTAAAGTGGGGCTTCTTTTGTGTGGAGAACTAGATGCCTTTGCAGTCCCTTTCTCTCAAATTCTATAATTCTATGAAGTCTAGAAAGGCAGGATAGAGACAGATTGCTGTTGTTGCTCAGCATGTTCAACTCTTCATGATCCCATTTGGGGTTTTCTTGGCAAAGATGCTATAGTGGTTTGTAATTTCCTTCTCCAGCTCATTTTACCTGAGAGGAAACTGAGGCAAACAGGGGGAAGTGACTTACAGCTAGTAGTATCTAAGGTCAGATCTGAACTCAGGTCATTTTGACTCCAGGTCTGGTGTTCTAGTCACTGTGCCACCTAGTTTCCCTAGAGGCAGATTGTAGACAACTTTAGATAGCATGCTGAGAATGTACTATATTTGTATTTTATCTTAGAGGCAAAAGGCAGCTCCTGAAGCTTTCTTGCCCAAGTTGGTGATGTGGCCAGACGTGCCTTTAGGAAGGCCACTTTGTTAGCTAGAGCAGTGAAGAAGTTATAAACAGAGGAACCATTTAAGAGGATATTACAATCGTTTATGGGAGAGATCATGAGGACCAACGGAACACAATGGATAGAACCCAGGTCTTGAGTTAGGAAGACTTCTTTTTGAGTTCAAATCCAGCCTCGGACATTAGCTGTGTGACCCTGGGCAAGTCATTTATCCCTGCTTGCCTCAGTTTCCTCATCTCTAAAGTGATCTGGAGAATGGCAAGTCTTCCAGTTATCTTTGCCAAGAAAACCCCCAATGGGGTCATGAAGAGTCAGACATGAATGAAAAATGACTGAACAATGACAACAATGGAGACCTGAACCAAGGCTATGCTAGGAGCCCCATGATTGAAGAGAAGAGGATGGATGTGAGAGACAGGAAGGTAAAGTCAACATGTGGCAAGAAATAAGAGATGAGGATCTCAAGGGAAGAATCAAGAATGCCTCTGGCAACTGTGAACTGGATAGAAATAGGAAGATCTAGAGGAAAGGCAGGTTTAGGAGGGAAGACAATAATTGCCAGTGTGACCCCTGTTTCTTTCAAATCTTTTCTGTTTTTAATGACAACTAATGTGCAAGGGTATTGGGAGGTTCAAATGAGTTAACAGATGTAAAACATTTTGCAAACCTTAAGGAAACTATATAAACTGTTGTTGTTGTTGTTGGCCTTTAGTCCATTGATGACTTCATTCTCTGAGCCTTTTACTTCCCGCCATTGCTCAAGCAATGTGTATAGAACAATACAGGGCCAAACTGGTCAATATTAAACAACTGGGCTACTAAAAACAAAAAGCATCCAATCACGCTTATGAATTTAATCTGCATTATTAAAACTTTCTTATATCTAGACAATTAACACACAATTAACCAAGACCTGATTTCTGAGTTGTAAATGTTCATACTGAAAACTTCCCAATGTGTGGGTTGGAGCTGGCTCCAGCGTGCCTCTGATTATAAGGCGCTTTATGCTTTTACATGTAACAAATGGTTCATTCTATTGTAATAACAAACCTGTGAAGTAGGTACTAGAGGGATTATGAACTTTTTAGAATTAAATTTTACTTCTTTCAGTTAATAAACATTTATTTTTTTCTTCTTCTACACCTTCCTCTTTGGAAAAAAGGAAAAGGAAAAATAAAGACCTCATCCCAAATATTACAGTCAAGCAAAACAAGTTCCCCCATGGGCCATATGAAAAAAGGTGAGTCTATGAGATTGAATTGATCACCTCTAGCAGGAAGTAGGCACTGTGCCTCCTCATGGGTCTTCTGGAATTGCTATTGATCACTGGACTGATCAGAGTTCCTAAGTCAATGTTGTTTCTCTTTATAGTGTTGTTATTGTATAAACTGTTCTGATTCTTCTCCTTCCACTCTGCATATTTTTCCTGGGTTTCTCTGAAATTCTTCCCATTATTATTTCTTTCTTTTTTTTTTTAAACCCTTACTTTCCAGCTTTTTTTTGCAAATTTTATTAATTTTCTTAGTTTTAGAAAAATTTTCCATGGTTACATGATTCATGTTTTTACTTTCCCCTTCACCCCCTCAACCTCTCCCCTGCCCCATAGCTAACTCGCATTTCCACTGTTTTTTTTTTTATTTTTAATTTTTAGAAAAATTTTCCATGGTTATATAATTCATGTTTTTACTTTACCCTTCACCTCCTCAAACCTCCCACCTCCGTAGCTAACTCGCATTTTCATTGGTTTTAACATGTGTGGTCAGTCAAGACTTATTTACATATTATAGATGGTTACATTGGTGTGGTCTTTTCAGGTCTACATCCCCAATCATGTCCTCATCAACCCANCCCCCCCCCCCCAGCTAACTCACATTTCCACTGGTGTGTGGTCTTTTCAGGTCTACATCCCCAATCATATCCTCATCAACCCAAGTATTCAAGCAGTTGTTTTTCTTCTGTGTTTCCACTCCTGTAGTTCTTCCTCTGAATGTGGGTAGTGTTCTTTTCCATAAATCCCTCAGAATTGTCCTGGGTCATTGCATTGCTGCTAGTATAGATGTCTATTACATTCGATTTTACCACAGTGTATCAGTCTCTGTGTACAATGTTCTTCTAGCTCTGCTCCTTTCACTCTGCATCAATTCCTGGAGTTCTTTCCAGTTCACATGGAATTCCTCCAGTTTATTATTCCTTTGAGCACAATAGTATTCCATCACCAACATATACCACAATTTCTTCAGCCATTCCCCAATTGAAGGGCATATCCTTGAAATTGAACAGGCCATTAAAGAACTCCCTAAGAAAAAATCGCCAGGGCCTGATGGATTCACAAGTGAATTCTATCAAACATTCAAAGAACAATTAATCCCAATACTATACAAATTATTTGATATAATAAGCAAAGAAGGAGTCTTACCAAACTCCTTTTATGACACAAATATGGTACTGATTCCAAAGCCAGGTAGATCAAAAACAGAGAAAGAAAATTATAGACCAATCTCCTTAATGAACATAGATACAAAAATCTTAAATAGAATACTAGCAAAAAGACTCCAGCAAGTGATCAAGAGGGTTATTCATCATGATCAGGTAGGATTTATACCAGGAATGCAAGGATGGTTCAACATTAGGAAAACCATCCACATAATTGACCATATCAACAAGCAAACCAACAAAAACCACATGATTATCTCAATAGATGCTGAAAAAGCCTTTGACAAAATACAACACCCATTCCTACTGAAAACACTAGAAAGTATAGTAATAGAAGGTCCTTTCCTAAAAATAATAAACAGTATATATCTTAAACCATCAACAAGCATAATATGCAATGAGGATAAATTAGAATCCTTTCCAATAAGATCAGGTGTGAAACAAGGATGCCCATTATCACCTCTATTATTTAACATTGTACTAGAAACATTGGCAGTAGCAATTGGAGAAGCAAAAGAAATTGAAGGTATTAAAATAGGCAATGAGGAGACTAAGCTATCTCTCTTTGCAGATGATATGATGGTCTACTTAAAAAAATCCTAGAGAATCAACTAAAAAGCTAGTAGAAATAGTCAACAACTTTAGCAAAGTTGCAGGATACAAAATAAATTCACATAAATCATCAGCATTTCTATATATTTCCACTGGTTTTAACATGTGCCATCAATCAAGACTTATTTACATATTATTGATAGTTGCATTGGTGTGGTCCTTTCGGGTCTACATCCCCAATCATGTCTACATTAACCCATTTGTTCAAGCAGTTGTTTTTCTTCTGTGTTTCCTCTCCTGCAGTTCTTCCTCTGAATGTGGGTATCGTTCTTTTCCATAAATCCTTCAGAATTGTCCTGGGTCATTGCATTACTGCTAGTACAGACGTCTATTACATTCAATTTTACCACAGTATATCAGTCTCTGTGTACAATTTTCTTCTGGCTCTTCTCCTTTCACTCTGCATCAATTCCTGGAGTTCTTTCCAGTTCACTTGGAATTCCTCCAGTTTATTATACCTTTGAGCACAATAGTATTCCATCATCAGCATGTACCACATTTTGTTCAGCCATTCCCCAATTGAAAGACATTCTCTCATTTTTCAGTTTTTTTGCCACCACAAAGAGCACAGCTATAATTGATAAATAGGCAAGGGACATGAATAGGCAATTTTCAGATAAAGAAATCAAAAGTATCAATAAGCACATGAGAATGTGTTCTAAATCTCTAATAATTAGAGAAATGCAAATCAAAACAACTCTGAGGTATCACCTCAGATTGGTTAAAATGATAGTAGGGGAGAGTAATGAATGTTGGAGGGGATGTGGCAAAATTGGTACATTAATGCACTGCTGGTGGAGTTGTGAACTAATCCAACCATTCTGGATGGCTATTTGGAATTATGCCCAAAGAGTGCTAAAAGAATGCCTGCCCTTTGATCCAGCCATACCATTGCTGGGTTTGTACCCTAAAGAGATCATAGATAAACAGACTTGTACAAAAATATTTATAGCTGCGCTCTTTGTGGTGGCAAAAAACCTTCCATCTTGGAAGTATACTAAGTATTGGTTCCAAGGCAGAAGAGTGCTAAGGGCTAGATGGTTCAGGTTGTAAAGTGACTGGTTCAGGGTCACACAGCTAGGAAGTGCCTGAGGCCAGATTTGAACCAGGATCTCCAGTCTCTGGGCCTGGCTCTCAATCCACTGAGCCACCCAACTGCCCCCATCAATTCTAACAGTACCAAATTATTCTTTACAGTTATTAGCCAGAGGAAGAAACTAAGGTTCAGAGAAGTTGAGCCACTCATCTATGGTCACAAAACTGGGGTCTAAGGTCAGATTGGAACTGAGGTATCTCCTGATTCTAGCTCCAAGGTCCTTTGTCCTGTGACAATTTCCTAGGTTTCAGTTTTCTTTTTTTTCCCCTTCATTGCCTTTTGGGTTAGAACCTGGCTCTGTTTTGTCCTTAAATGCTTCATTTCACATTGTGTTTTAATCTGTAAGTGCCTAGAGACCTCTTAAAAGTAGGCAGGGTACAGATCTTAAATAAATGTCAAGCCAGTCAGGCAAAGAGGGCCCCCATATCAATCCTTCTTCCATATCCTTTGAGGGAAGACCCTTCAGTATTGAACAATGGGACTCCTTCCCTTCCTTCCCCTAGCCTTTAGCATTTAACTTTTGCATCCTGCCTTAGGCCAACCAGTTGTGTTTTCTCTTTTTTCTTCTTATGTGCATTAGGTCGGCAATTTTCTAAAGAGACTTTGCTTTCCACCCCAGATCTAACAAATGACTTAAAAACATAACAGGGTAATTCGAAAGGCAGTTTTACCCTGTAGTTTTATAAATTACTGCCTTGTTAGCTGTTGTGTTACTAGGGCCAAAAAATTTTTCAAAAAGAAAATGAATAGGAAACCACTGATATAAAATAAGCATAAGGATATAAATGAAATATACAGTAGAGCAAACCTAAATATTGTGTAGCTATGACTGATATTGAATCCCAGGAGAAACAAGGAAATTGGCTTCCCTGCTTTGTTGGAGATTTGGGGATTTAGGACCCCTTATGTTGCATACACTCAAAAGGGGGGTGATCTGTCTGCTGAATTTACTTATTTGGTTTTGTCTTTGTTTACAAAGGAAGCCATGAGTGTGTGTGTGTGTGTGTGTCCAGAAATGATTATGATGTTAAAAACAAAAGGCATCAATAAAAGTTAAAAAAAAGAAAACAAAACAATTTCTTTTTATTATATATAAAACTGTGATCTGTTTTCTGCACATGAAAAACTTCATGAAGTTTTGCTTTTAGTGTGACAGGAAACAGATAATAGAGCTGGAGAAAGTTTAGAGAATGGAGACAGAAATGGCCAAGGGGATGGAGAGTTTCTATAAGGGGGAGACCATAGGGATGAAAGCCTCAGGCCGGAAAGACAGTAAACAAGAGAAGACACAGCCAAAGTTCATGATGTCAGGAAGGCTACAGATAGGGGGCATGGAGAGCTTCTGTTCACTAAAGCCCAGAAGACCCACTCCAAGGAACAGTTCTGGAAAGCTTAAGGCAATTATTTTAGGACAAACAAAAGGCAATTATTTTAGGACAAACAAAAAGATATAAACCTTTTTTCTGTTCAAGAGAAAGAAATATGGAATTTGATGTCCCAAGACATAGATCACACCAAAAATCAATGGATCAATGCAAGTGTTAAGATAGCCCTTTGTGCCAGGTGTTGCATGAGGCTTTGGTGCTATAAAGACAAAGATAAAATGGTCCTTGGCCTCAAAGAACTATTCTGTCAAAAGAAAGAGAGGAATGAGGTTTGTGGTTTCATTACTCCAAGGGACTCCCAATGAGGAAACTCCCTTTTCCACTGTAAGTTATAGTGTTAAGAGAGTAGCCCAGTGAATTTGCCTAGCTTGTCAGTGTCAGAGGCAGAATTTGAACTCAGGGTTTCCTGACTTTCTAAAGTCAACTCTTTTAAAAAATTTTTTTATCTCTATTTTTTTCCAGTGACAAATTTTTTACACATATGTTTTCCAGGGTTCCATGATTCCTCTTCTCTTCTGGAGTTGACAAGCAATTCCCCTGGGTTATCCATGTATTATCACTCAAAACCTATTTCCATATTATTCATTTTTGTAAGAGACTAATCTTATAAGACCAAAATTCCAAATTATATATCTAAGGCCAACTCTTTTTTTTAATTTGAAAAATTTTATTTAATTAATTAGTTTAGAATATTTTTCCATGGTTACATGATTCATGTTCTTTCCCATAGCCAATGCACAGTTTCACTGGGTTTTACATGTGTCATTGATCAAGACCTATTTCCATATTATTAATATTTGCACTAGGGTGATCATTTAGAGTCTACATCCCCAATCATATCCCCATTGACTCATGTGATCAAGCAGCTGCTTTTCTTCTGTGTTTCTACTCCCACAGTTTTTTCTCTGGATGTGGATAATGTTCTTTTCCATAAATCCCTCAGAATTGTCCTGGGTCATTACATTGCTGCCAGTACAGAAATCCATTACATTCTATTTCACCACAGTGTATCAGTCTCTGTGTATAATGTTCTCCTGGTTCTGCTCCTTTTCGCTGTGCATCAATTCCTGGAGTTCTTTCCAGTTCACATGGAATTCCTCCAGTTCATAATTCCTTTTAGCACAATAGTATTCCACCACCAACAGATACTACAACATGTTCAGCCATTCTCCAATTGAAGGACATCCCCTCATTTTTCAATCTTTTGCTGCCACAAAGAGTCTGGCTATAAATATTTTTTTACAAGTCTTTTTCCTAAGGCCAGCTCTTGATGGACTATACTCTGCCACCGTTCTATAGGGGAAAAAATGTATAAATGGTATAGGAAATAAATGTAAAGTAATTTTGGGGCAAAGCACAAACAACTTGGGGCAAAGAATCAGGAAAGGCCTCATATAGAAGATGGCATTGAGCTGAGCTTTTAAAGAAATTACAGAGGGGACAACTAGGTGGCTCAATGAATTGAGAGCCTAGAGATGGGAGGTCCTGGGTTCAAGTTTGGACTCAGACACTTCTTAGCTGTGTAATCCTGGACAAGTTGCTTAACCCAAGTTGCCTGGTCCTTATCACTCTTCTGCCTTAGAAGCAATACATAGTATTGATTCTAAGGTGAAAGGTAAGGGTTTAAAAAAATAAAAAAGGAAAAGTAGGAGACACAAGAGACAAAGGTGATAAGAGAAGGGTGAAGCCCAGACATGAGGGAACAGTCTGGATAAGGACATGAAGAAGGAGAAGAAACATGGTGTGAGAAAGAGCAGGAAGGCCAGCTGGGTTGGGCTATAGAATGTATCAAAGGCAATCACATGTAAATGTAGAAAGGTAGTTTGAAGCTAGATTGTGAAGGGCTTTAAAAGCCAAACAGGGGTGTTTATATTTAATCCCAGAGGTAGGATCATAAATTTAGAGCTGAAAAGGGCCATAAAATTCTTCTAATCCAATTCTCTCATTTTACAGATTAGAAAACGGAGGCCCAGTTTCTAGGTAACTTGACTTTCCAAAGGTAGCAAGTGTAGAGGAAGGACAACAGGAAACCACTGGGGTTAACAAGCAGGGGAATATAATAGCCAGGTCTGTACTTTTATCAGTTGGGCAACTGCGCCAAGGATGGCTGGAGAGAGAGAAGATACAGAGGGATCAAGTAAGAGGCATTTACAATTGTCTGCACCAGAGATGATGCAGACCCAGCCTTGGTTCAGGCTGTTAGAGTAGAAAGAAGACAGAAGAGATGCTCAGGAGGTAGAATTACCAAGGCTGGGTGAGGAGGAGTGAAGAGTCAAGAATGATAATGAAGTTCTGACCCTGAGAGAAGAATGGTGGAACCTCTGATAGCAACGGGAACATTTGGAAGAGTAGGAGAGGTAGGGTTGAATTTGCAATGCCTAGAGTATGTAGCATGGCATCTGCCCTCAACATGCCCAAATGCTGCCTGACCCATTGGGATTCAGTCATGTCTGACTCTTCTTGACCCCATGGATCACAGCGCACCAGACCCTTCAGTCCTCCACTCTCTCTCGAAGTCAATCCAAGCTCACATTCATTGCTTCCATGCCACTATCTATTCATCTCATCCATCCTCTGCCACCCTCTTCTTCTTTAGCCTTCAATCTTTCCCAACACTAGGGTCTTTTCCAGCCAGTCCTGCCTTCTCATTATGTGGCATTTAAGCTTCTCCTTCAACAAAGTAAATAGACATATTACAGAACATAAGCAAAGTTAATGTATGTTGTTTTCTAAGTCACCATGCAGCTACCCAGACCCTTATATATGGCTTTAGAGGTTCCATTTCTGTTTGAGTTTGACAATACTGGCCCAGAGGTTATCCAGTTTGAACTTTCTAATTTTAAAAAGCATTTATTAAGCACACTTACTCTGTGCTAGGTATTGTGCTAAGCACTTTGCAGATATTACCTTATTTTATTTTTGCATTGACCAGAGGAGGTAGGGCTATTATTACTCTTATTTTATAGCTAGGGAAACTGAGGCAGACAGAGGTTAAGTAATTTGCCTAGGGTGCCACAGCAAGGAAGGATCTGAGGCCAGAGGACTCCCTGACTCCAGGCACAGAATTCTATCCTCTAATAGGCAGTTGGTAACATGGGTCTAGAGTGCAGGAGAGAGACAAGGGTTGGACATGTAGATTATAGCACCACTGGCACATATATGTTAATTGAATCCATGACAGTTGATGAGATCCCCAAGAGGAAAGTGAGAGAGAAGAGAAGGATCCATGAGGAAAGAACTTCTGACACAGTGTACTGGATGACAATAACCCATGTAAAGCGCTTTGCAAACCTTAAGGGCTATGTAAATATTCTTTGTTATTATTATAATTATTAGTTATCTGCATGAATCGTGGAGATGAGAAGTGGAAGTGGGGAAAAAATCAGAAGAAAATGTCAGGATTATCATGGAAAGGAATTATGGCTTCCACAGCTCTGAAAATCATTTCAATCCAGAAAGGGGAGATGTTGGGGTTCAAAGGAAAGAAGAAGGTGGGTAAATGTTTGGAGAGGCTCTAGCTCAGATTGCTACTTCCCTCCCTTAGGTCTTGTTCCATTGCCAAAGAAGTGCAACTTTTAAAGAAGTGCCATTTTTTTTTTTTTGACCTGGCAGAATGTCCTAGCTCCAAGTGGGGCAAAATGTTTCACATTAAACCCAAACCTCAGCCTAGTTCTTCTGCCTCCATGAAGAAGCCACAGGCATGGATGCCTTTTTCTTTCTTTCTTTCTCTTCCCCCCCCCCCTCTTTCCTAAAGGCAAAAGCTTAATTTTCTATTCTACTAACTGCCTTTTGGTTCTTTCCTTTATCACAAATCCAGACCCACTCCATCTAGTTAAGTGCTAATGATATACCTATTACTTTCATTATAATTGGTTTTATTCTCCCACCAGCTCTTTCCACCTAACACAAGCCAAGGGAATTTAGCCTTAAGAAAAAAAAAAAAAGGATTAAAGTTGGTGCCTCCCTTTCTGTCTCTGTATTGCCGCCCTCCTCCCTTCTTCCTCTTTTTAAAGCCCATTCTTTCTCCTTGTTGCCCTGTCCTTCAAATTGATCCTCATCCACCCTGTGTCACTCCAGTTTTGACAAGGACAGCAACCAGCCTGGCGTCTGCTGCAGTCTCCCATGGCTCACCCCCTTGTCCAGCACAAGATTCCGATGGGGGGCAAATGGGGCTTTTCATTTTATGCCTGAGCGTTCTCTTTTTTGCTAGTAGCTTTCTGCTATTCGTGTAAATCCTGCCAGAGAATTTGAACGCCGCCGTTTAGCTCTGAGCTGTCTTCTCCCCATGGCTGCTTTATTTCCTCTGTACATCTGCCTATTCACTCGAATCAAGCCCTCACGCTGCTATTTCAATGCCCAACCCAGCAATTATCTCTCTTCATGTGTGTGCATCAGGCACGTTAAACGCAGCTGGTATCCTCAGCGAAGTTTTAATGGAAGTCAGGAATGTCTCTGTCTCTTTAATTGTCTCTCTCTTTTATTGAGCCAAACCACACAAGTTGGGCTGGAGGAGTACTTTCCATTGACATCTCAGACGCTGTAAATTTTACCTGCTAAGCTACACGCTTTTTCATCCTCTCCTAGGACTCTTTTGCCTTTGGATTGTGATTCTTTTCTTAGTTCTCAGAAGCTTCGGGCTCTGAGGATCATCTGCCTCTCCAGTCCACTACCTCGAGGTCCTTTATCACTCAGTGATAAAAGACAGCGTTCAAGGAGCACATTCATTCCCCAAAAGGAGCCCTTTGCCAGCTCCACTTGTCTGGGAAGAAAAAAAACGTACCAGGAGCCCCTCACACCGAAGTTTGTTGCAAGTCTTATCTCTTGCCACTCACACTCCATCTAGGGGAACTCCAGCCCTTCCTTCCATAGCTGTCCTCCTCTGTAAATCTTTCTGATCTCCATAACCTGCCAGATGGAATAGAGGCAGAAGAAAGCCCAGGACAGAGTGTTGGGCTTAGAGCCAGGAAGATCCAGGTTCAAATTCTGCCTTTGACACTCGCAAGCTTTGCTATCCTGGGTAAATCCCTTAACCTCTCCAGAGTCTCAGTTTACTTATCTGTAAAAGAGAATAATAATACTAATAGCACCTAGTCTTTGCAGGCATCCAGGTAGCATAGTGGATAGAGTGTTAGACCTGGAATCAGGAAGATTCATCTTCCTGAATGCAAATTTGGTCTCAGACACTTACTAGCTTCTCTAGTCATTTACCTTTGTTTGCCTTGGTTTCCTTATCTGTAAAATAAACCAGAGAAGAAAATGGCAAATCTTTGCCAAGAAAACGCCAAATGGGGACATGAAGAGTCAGATGTGGCTGAAATGAATGAACGACAACAGCCAGTTGTTGTGCAAGGACTGGATGAAACCATGGCAAGGTACTTAAAGACTATAAAAATATAAACGTGGATGTTGCCTCTAATCCCTACCACCACCTTTGCTATTCATCTCTCCATATCTGGTAATGATGGAGTGAGGTCAGTTTCCTTTATGCTGCTGCCATATTACATTAGCCCCTAGTCCTAGAGGAACAGAGAGGCAGTGGAAGGAGCACCAAGACAGATTAAAAAGCCACAAATTAAATGCTGGCTTGGCTACTTGCTGGCCACTTAAAATCTCTAAGATTTGTTAAAGTTATTCATCAAGTGGAAAGAATACTACTTCACAGTGTTGTTGGGAACATCCATCACAGGTGTAAATGTAGTAAAATACATACATAATCATGAGTTATTTCTGGTTAGTACCAGGCACAGTCCTCAGCTTGAGAAAACTAGCTCTTCTTTACCTTTTCATCTTTCTTCAAAGTGCAGCAAGGTGTGTGAGGAGATCTCTCTCTCTCTCTCTCTCTCTCTCTCTCTCTCTCTCTCTCTCTCTCTCTCTCTCTCTCCTTCTCCTCTCTTCCCCTACCAAGAATTGCAATGATGACATAAGGGAAACACGTGGCAGTGGGAGACATGCTTACATTTAGCATAAGAAGGCTATCAAGAACACTCTTCTAGTTTCCTATGTATTGGAATTGGGGAGGGCGAAGAGTTCCTATGGAATCTAGCCTTTTAGAAAATATAGATTTCCTAAGGAAGATCAATTTGAGATGCCTCGTGAGTAGCTATAACGTTAAGAGTTACAATGTTCTAGAGTTTGGATAATAGGAGAAAGAGAGACCCATGTACACATACACACATATATACAGAAAGTATGAGAGACAGAGATAAAGGGAGAAAGACAGACACAGAGAGGGTTGCAGAGAGAGACAGAATTATATAGAGTTAGAGACAGAGAAAGAAAGATAGTCAGAGAGATATACATACATAAAGAGGGAGGGAGGGAGAGAGGAAGAGAGGGAGAGAGGGAGAGAGAGAAAGAGAGAGGAGAGAGAGAGAGACTTTCCTGATGCATTCTACCTCCCTGGAGAAGAAGTGAGACAGTCTCCATGGTTCCTGTGTAACACCAGAGTCAGTGAGTTCCTCAGGGTAACAAGACCTATGAGAAAGGAATTTTTTGTTTAGCAAACTCCATCCTTTTTCATTTTTTTTTTTTTGAGTTGGGAGAGGTCTTTAAGCCACAGGAAAGATTGTGTCTATCTGCCTTTACTTACCATTTGCTCTGCTGCTGAACCTCATTTTGCACATGGAACAATACTCTTCAGGCCAGACCTCCAGAGACCATGTCCTCCCTCCTGGAGGGTGTACATCTGCTCAGCTTTGGAGCTCTGCTCCAGATCTGAAGTGGCCTGATTAAAGGGTGAAAATAAATTCACCTAACCCCTCCTATCTAGCTAAGTTCAGACATCTAAGCTTTTTTCAAAGGAACCATATTTACATGAGTTAGTTCCATTCTGCAGACAGAAGATACATAACTGGGAGGGGGGGTGGTCTATATACCACCCAGTACTAGTCTGCTTTTCAGAAATTCTGAGTCTCAGAGAGGTGGAGGATCCAGAATGCCTGAATAGAAGGGGACTCTTATCCATCTGGTATTCCCAATTCCAGGGCACTACAGGTACTAGTGAACCTCACTCCCTGGGATTATGAAATTGGAAGTCTAGTGTTCCCAATGTTTCATCCCTCAATATCTTGGAATATGGCTCCAGAGCTGTCTTCGCCTGTGAACTCAGCCAACTTTTAGGACCCACTCATCACATTCATCATCCACCACCATTTGGCTCCAGTACCATAATGAGGATTGATTTATGGGGGCTTTCCCCCAAGGTGCCAATAGCATTTATACTATTTTAGGAGGTAGAAACATCAGACAAGTTGAGTGGGTAGTTTCCCGCCTTGAAGTCTTCTGCTGGCTCTACTCTCTCTCCTAAGGGTAGCCTCACCAGGGGCAGCCCAAGGTTTCTGCCTCTCCTCTATATGATTGTGCCTTTGGATCTTTCTCTCTATGGAATCTATGTTTTGAGATCTGAGTTGTTTCTCATAAAGTTCGTCCCCATTGTGGCAGGCATAACACATAACTACTGGATGTCTCATAGACATTTTAAACTCATTATCTCTCCCCTAAATCCTCTCCTCTTCCTAATTTCCTTAGTACTCTTGAGGGCACCATCATCCTCCCAGTCAAAAAAAAAAAGAATAATAACTGGTTCTCCATGGACCTCTCTAGTTCTTCATGAACCAGTAGCATTGGCCTCTGCTATTCCTCTCACAGGACATTCCATCTTTTGACTTACTGCTTTCACTGGCTCTCCCATGTCTAGAACTCTCATGTTCTTTCTCGTCTCTGCCTCCTGGCTTCCTTGGCTTCCTTCAAGTCTCAGCTAAACTCCTACATCCTGCAAAAATACTTTCCCAGTTCTTAATTATAGGACCTTCTCTCTTTCCCCATTTTATGCTATATTTATCTTATTTTTCAGAGTTGTTTGCATGTTGTCTCCCCAGTTAGACTGAATCTCCTTGAAATAAGGGGCTACTCTTTGCCTTTATTTGTCCCCAGTAACATAGTAGGCACTTAACGTATGTGAGTAGACTGACTGGCTTTGACATTCAGCTCTTCCATAATTTCCTGCCTAATCTATCCTTACTTCAGGTTTGACCCTATCTGTAATTGATTACTTCACATAAACATTACCCTTATCCTTGAATCTTTGACCCTTTGCCCTATTATTACTGCTTCTGCCTTGCTGTGGCTTACTCCAGCCATGGACTCTCTGCTCCAATTCCTAAGTGGCCAAAATCTGCTGTAGAAAGTCATACAGCATAAATGGTTGGGACTACTAGAAAGTTGTCATCTGATTTCAATTGCGATCTCATAGCTGCATGGCAATCTTTTTGTTCTTTGATGGATTGTTCCTGCTCATCCCAACAGGTATTCCAATTCACCCTTTATCTTTTATTTGGTCTTAGAATCAATACTGTGTATTAGTTCCAAGACAGCATAGTGGTAAGGGCTAGGTGATAAGAGTTAAGTGACTTGCCCAGGGTCACACAGCTAGGAAGTGTCTGAGGTCAAATTTGAACCCAGGACCTTCCATTTCCAGTTCTCTATCCACTGAGTCACTTATCTGTTCCCTTCTCCCTTTCTCTTTTAAAGTGTGATACACTCTTTCTCATACTAATCCATCTTACAGGGAAGGACCTGACATCCTTCTTTACTGAGAAAATAGAGATCTTGAATCATAAGCTCCTTCTCCTTCACACACACTTCAAAACCCCTTTGTATCATTCCCCATTCTTTCCTTTGTTCCATTCTCCAAATAAGAAGTGACCATTCTCCTGGCCAACGCCAACCTCTCTTCTCATGCCCTTGATCCCTTTCTTAGCCATCTCCTTTATTGTTTTTTAAAATTAAATTAATTACTTAATGAAGAATATTTTCCCATGGTTACATGATTCATGTTCTTTCCCTTCCCTCTTCCCTCTCTCCTCCCAGAGCTGCCATCTCCTTTAGAAACTTCCCTCCTCCATTATTTCCTTTCTCTTATTCATCTTCAATCTCTCCTTATCTTTTGGCTTCTTGCTCTGTTGCTAAAGTTTTCTTCCATCCTTAAAAAACCTTCACTTGATTCTGCCAGCCCACATGTTACATCCTCTATCTTGTCTCCCTTTCGCAGCCAAGATCCTCGAAGAGTTTATCCATGACTGTAGATTTCATTTTCCCCACTTCCCCCTCACTTCTCAACCCTAGAAATCTGGCTTATGACCCCTTAACTCTACTGAAAATTCTCCAACGTTATTAGTGTAACCAGTGGACCAGATTCACTCTGGGAAGGCTTCTCAAAATTTTCTTTCTGTGCCTTATTTTGCCCCCACATGGAGTTTCTTCTCTGGGAACCTCAGTATTTAGCTAATTTTTAGATTTCCATGGATGAAAGACTTAGTTATTTTATGTTCCTCTACCTCTGGGGCCATATGCTTGGTTCTTCTCTCTCCAAGAAGCGAGGCTCTCCAAAACTCCCTATAATGTCTCTGGAAGACTTGGTCTCAGAATTCAGCACTGTCTGGAAAATTCCCCTGCCTCTTTTCAGAAAGCTTGGCCATGCTTTATGTTATACTCTATCCTCTCCCTGGACTACATGGCTGAGAGGTCCATTCACTGTTTCTTACTGACCCTTTTCTAGCACAATACTTTGAACATTTGTAGCTGCAATGTTCCTTTGTCCCTGGCTCCTCAAGGCTGCCGTTATGATTGAGGGGAGACCAGAAAGATGCACAAAGTTTACTTTTCCTCTCTTCAGCTTCTCAAGATCCAGACCTAATCTTGACTCTCCAGGGATTCCCTTTCCAGCTGTCAAAGACTTCTCCCTTATATAGACCCAATAAAAAAGAGTGGCAAATCAAATCACTGGTTCTTCCTTTCAGTCCTCCTAGATTTAATAATTTATCTTTTTTTTTAAAACCCTTACCTTCCATCTTGGAATCAATACTAAATATACTAATTATTGGTTCCAAGGCAGAAGAGTGGCAAGGGCTATAAAGTGACTGGTCCAGGGTCACACAGCTAGGACATGTCTGAGGCCAGATTTGAACCCAGGACCTCCTGTCTCTAAGTCTGGCACTCAATCCATTGAGCCACCTAGTTGCCACCAATAATTCATCTATAATGAGAAGTAAATGGGTCAACAAAGACCCAGGATCAGAATAAAAATCAATGTTCCTAAGTGCCAGACACTGGGCTAGACCTGGGAATATGAAGTCAAAGATGAAACAGTTCCTGCCATCAAGGAGCTGACATTTTGTCAGGAGAGGTAATATATGAAAAAGTATATTCAAAATACATTTTTTTGAAGGGGTGACACAAACAACTGGAGGCAATCAGGAAAAAATTCATTTTGAAAGGAATACTTGAAGAGATATGTCTTCCAGTCTCTCAAGAAAATGTTGACTCTTCCAAGGAAGAACCTTCTCCCTTTAACCTCATCATGTAGAAAATGATTCTCTGATCAACATTGGTTCTAACCTGGGGTATACATACCCACAAGAGATAGGAGAAGCTCATCAAAATGGGGGTACACCACCTGGTTGTAGTAATAATAATAATAAATTAATTATATTATTTAATGTAGAAATATTTAATATAATAAATAATTATTATTCAAGAATAACATCTAATATTTATATAGTGCTTTGAATTTTGCAAAGCACGTTATATATATCATCTCATTTGAGCCTCACCCTCGTCCTATAAGGTAAGTGCTATTATTAACCCCATTTTACAGATAATGAAACTGATCATCAGAGAGATTTAACTACTTGCCCAAGGTCAGGAATTTGAACTTAGGTCTTCTTAACTCCAAGTCCTTTATTCTAACTGTGCCATATAACTATATTGTCCTATTTTAATATTCAACAAATGTTAGTAAAAAGAAATTGTGTGCCAAATAAAGTTTTCTTTATGAAAAACTACCCCTTTCATTTTAATTTATTATGAGTACTTATAGGGTGAACTCTCTAATTCAATAGTGTCAAACTCAAACAGAAGTAGTTTCTGTGGGCCAGCTTATTGATTTAGAAAACCTCAAATTAGCCTTATGTATGTTATATTTTTATTTATTTTGTTAAATATTTTTCAATTCTATTTTAATCTATTTCCCACCATACTGGGGAATTTTGTGGGCTGTTCACAGTAGCAGGCTGTGAGTTTGACCTCTTTTATTTCCTTTCATATTGATACAGACAAGTTTACACAAAGCCAAGGGTTACTGGGACTGTAAAAAAGTTTGGGTACTCCTACTCTATACCAACAATCATTTAATGGCAAATTCCATGACCTTTTCTTAATCTACATTCTACTTCATCTCTCTGTACCATTTACCAGTCCCCTCCTTTCCTATATTCTAGCCACCCTTAGTTTTGTGACATTATTTTAGAAATATTTTATTTACTTATTTTTTAACTAATTACATCTTTGATGGTTCTTCTCTCAGGTATCTGATCACTGTCCCTCAGTTTCCTTTGCTGTTTGTCATCTATGGTTTGCCCCTCCTGCAGAGAGGCCCCTAAAGATTCTATCTCTGCATTATCATTTCCTCTTTTCTCTTTCTACACTATTGCCTCAGGATCTCATTAGCTCTCAAGGATTCAATCTCTGTGCCTCCAGCATCAGTCTTTCTCTTGAATTCCAGATCTGTGTTAGTATATTACTTCCTGGTCATCTACACCTGGAAGCTACAACATCATCTTAATCTGAACACATCCAATGTGGAAGGCATTAGCTTCTGTCCTAAAGTGACCTGACTTCAAATTTTGCAATTTCTGTTGAGAAAACCACTGGTCTTTTAGTCTCCCTGGGTCACAAAATACAAATGACCATCCAACCAATGCTTAAGCCTTGTCATTTCTTTCTTTCTTTCTTTCTTTCTTTCTTTCTTTCTTTCTTTCTTTCTTTCTTTCTTTCTTTCTTTCTTTCTTTCTTTCTTTCTTTCTTTCCATCCCTCATTTTTTTCCACTCTCAGAACTCTCTTCATTTGGCTGAGTCCTCATCATCTTTCACTTGGCTATTGAAAGAGCCTCTAAGTTGATTTCCCTCTATCCACTCTTCACTTTCTTTAATCCATCCTCCACATAGCTGCCAAGTGAATATACCTAAAACACAGGTCTGGCTGGCTGTTTAAAGATTTTTAAAGACCTTCAGTAGTTCTCTGCTACCTTTGGAATAAAATACAACTTACTCTGGTATCTAAAGCAATCTACAGTCTTGCTTGTACTCAGCTTACCTGCCTTATTTCATATTACTCCTTTTCACATACCCTACCCAAAAAAGAAATAACTAGCTATTTCCCTAATTCCATATTCCATTTATTTTATCCATGCCTTTATTTTGTTGTTGTTCAGTACTTTTAGTCATGTCTGACTTCATGTCCCATTTGAGGTTTTCTTGGCAGAGATACTAAAGTGGTTTGTCATTTCCTTCTCCAGATCATTTTACACATGAGGAAACTGAGGCAGACTTGCCCAGAGTCACAAAGATAGTAAGTGTTTGAGACCATATTTGAACTCAAGAGGATGAGTCTTCCTGACTGTAAGTGCTCTATCCACTGTGGCTAACTAAATGTCCGTATCATGCCTTTCCTCTGTCTCTTAGAACTTCTTATTTCCTTTAAGGTTATCCTCAGGTACTTACTTTTATGGGAAGGGGCTTTTCCTGATTCCTTAAATCCTTTTATATTTACTTATATGTGTACATGTTGTATCTTCCCATTCCCATTAGACTGAAAGCTCCATGAGGGCAAGAAATCAATCATTCATTTCTGTTTTTTTTTATCTTCAGAGCCTGGTGCATTGCTTGGTACATCGTAGGTGTTTAATAAATGTAGAATTGAGTTGAGAATCAATTGATTCGATCAAATGAGTGAGAATCAAGGAGCTTCTTTGGCTCTAATGAGCTCTTTAAGTTGTCTCTTTTCCCAGATACTCATAGTTCCCTCAAGTAATACTTCTATGGAGAGGTCCTGAAACTTTATGCCATCCTTGTTTCTCTTAGTGGCTCTCCCACTGATCAATGTCTTTCCTAAAATGTTGCTTCCAGAATTGACTAAAATACTCCCTGTATATCATCTAAGGTAATAATGAAGATGTTGATAAAAATAATAGTAGCTCACATTTAGTAATATTATAAGGTTTGCAAAGCTTACATCTACAATGGTGCCTTGGTATTTGTCATTAATTCGTTGTGGAAGGCAAAGTTCAGTACCAAAAAGATTTTCTCATAGAGAATAATGTAAATTGAATTAATCCATTCCAGAGAGACCTAGAAAACCCAGATTTTATATGGTATTATATTCATTAATGGAGTTATATTTTACTAAATAAACATTAATAATGCATAGAAATAAATGAAAAAGAGTAGATTAAATAAAATAATTTTAATTTAACTTTACCTCAATTGAGAAGAGTTCATGGCCTGAGGGGATGTTGGGGAAGAGAAATATTGTCTGAAGAGGAGTCCCCTCCCATAATATCTGAGGACAAAGCCCTTTTGGAACTCTTTTTCTTTTCTGTTCCTTATCACCACTGAACCCTGCTTGAGATTCCCCAGGTGTAAGCTTCACAAGAAACTTATCCAATGATGTTTGCTTTGGTCTGCGATTCAAAATTCCTCTAAAGTGGGAAATGGTCTAGTCATTTAACAAATGTACAATTCTGCTTGTTAAAGCTTTATCAGGATCTTTTTCAACAAAGTTTTGCGTTTCCACACATTTTGCACACATTTCCTCCATTAACGAAGTAGGGACATCCTCCTTTGCCTCTTCCTCACTTGAAGAAAACTCTCCCTCTACTAGCTGTTACTGCTCCCTTTGAAGTTCCTGCAGGTCCTCGGTGATGACGTCTTCTTTATGCTCCAGAACTAACATATGATCCTTTGTTTCAGCTGGAGCAGGCATATACTTCCCGTGCTTGCTACATCTACAAGTTCTAACAAGTATGTTGAGAGCTAAGCAAATGTTGAATATCACAACAATATTTCATCATCAAAATGCATCAAATACCAAATTTATTAATTTCTGAAACCATTGAGTACCAAGATTTGACTATTGTATAATTTGACCCTCACAATAATCTTGTGAAGCAGTTACTATTATTATCCCTATAATATAGATGAAGAAATTGAATGAATGAACAACAAAACATTGATCAAGTAAGTGTCTACTGTGTACTAGGCACTATGCTAAGCACTGAGAATATATATTTATATATACATATATTTTTAATGGGGCAGCTGGGTGGCTCAGTGGATTGAGAGCCAGGCCTAGAGACTGGAGGTCCTAGGTTCAAACCCGGCCTCAGACACTTCTCAGCTGTGTGACCCTGGGCAAGTCACTTGACCCCTACTGCCCACCCTTACCACTCCTGGGCCAAGAATGGTCCCTAGCCCGGATGAAAAAAGGAGGAGGGTTGGGCGTGGAGCTAGCAACCCCACCCTGTAAAAATTACTTCTGCTAAAGAAACTGCAACCTAAAGTAGGGGCAGCTGGGCTAGCTCAGTGGATTGAGAGCCAGGCCTAGAGACAAAAGGTCCTAGGTTCAAATCCGGGTTCAGACACTCCCCAGCTGGGTGACCCTGAGCGACAGTGTGACCTGTTGTGGCCCTATGCTCCTAGAATGGAGTCCCAGGATAAAAAAAAATATTTTTAATATATATACTCACATATACAAAGAAGCAGAACAGTTCCTGTCTTCAAGGAGCTTACCTTATGATAGAGAAAAACAACATACAGAGGCGCCCTGACAGTATGGTTTGGATGTGGCTAACAACTGGTATGGAGGCCTAATTTTGGGAAAGAAAAGAGAAAAACTCACTTCTCAGTGCTTAGGTTCCCCTGGGGCAGGATTCTGAAAGAGGTTAAGTGATTTGTCCAGAGTCATGCAGCAAGTAGATATTGTTGTTATTGTTCAGTTGCTTTTAGTTATGTCTGACTCTTCATGACCCCTTTTGGGATTTTCTTGCAAAGATACTAGAATGATTTGGTATTTCCTTCTCTAACTTATTTTACAGATGAGGAAACTGAGGCAAACAGGGTTAAGTGACTTGCCCAGAGTCTAGAAAGTGTCCATAAGTGTGTCTAATAAGCTGGTAAGTGTTTGAGGCCAGATTTGAACTCAGGATGGTGAGTCTTCTTGACTCCGGAACCAGCACTCTCTCCATGCCCCTAAGTAGGTATTAGAAGCAGGACTTTAACCAGTTCTAGTACTCTTTCCTCTACACCATCCTGCCTCTGTTATGAGACTACTGCTTTCCCTGCTGTGGACACTTTGTTTAGACTAGGGTCTCTTTAGTTCTTCTGACTGCTGGGTCTCCTACTGAGCTTGTAGTCTACAGACATCTCTAGGTTTCACAGGACTGACTTTCTAACCATAACTCCCACAGTGAAGTTGATTTTTTGCACTCAAGTGTAAGACTTCACATTTATGCCTATTAAATTTCATCTTATTCAATTTGGCACATTATTCAATCCTGTAGAGATCTCTTGGGATTCTCTGTCATCAGATGTGTTAGCTGTCTTTCCCAGCTTCGTGTCAAATTTGACAAGCATGCTATGGCTTTATACAAAGTCATTAACAAAATGTTGAATGACAATGGGACCCATGGCAAACTCCACTAGAGACCATTTCCTTGCAAACAGCTTCTCCACCATTTTAAAATTTCATTAAGATTCCTGTTGACCAAAATTTCTATGTGATGTATATTTTCTTTACAAGTTAGAATGAGTTAAAAATCAATGTTATTACATAAATTTATTAACAAATCAAACCCTCCTTAACTCCTGCCTTCGGATAACTGGAAGTTCTTCACTGGGTTACCAGAGTGGGCTCTCATGAGCTTGGTGAGATGTACCCAGCACTAAATAAATATTATGGCGATATTCACAAAACAGAGAAGGTATATCTGAAATCCTGGAAAAACTAAAAACAATTGCTTTTTTCTCTTGAAAATAAGACTAAAAAACTATCCAAAATCCTGAACTGAAAATAAAAGGTACCCTCTACCATCCCACAAGGATTACATTAGCCTCTGAGTACATGGTTTTGAATTTAATGCCTAACCTTCAAAACCTTTCCAGTGAAATGGAGAGGTTAACTTGGCTTGGCCTTCTCTGAGAAAACTTTCATACAAGTCAAGTTAGGTTAAGGGGAAATTCTTTTTGCTCTACTGAACTGATTCCTAATACTATCCCTGTGTGCAACATTGCTACATTTCTTGACATGGGGTGTGTAAACACCTACGGCATTTGCTGTCTTCCCAGAAGGATGGAGCTGCATTTTGTGGCAGACACAGTAGTGGCAGGTGGAAGCCATGGTCTTAGTTGCATCCCACCTTGGATCATGGTGATAGTGATTATATTTAAAGGCCCATGGACAATAAATAAAAGTAATGTTTGTATATTAGAGGTGGGAACCTCCTCTCCCCCCACCCCAAATCATCTAGTTCAATCCAAATTTAAATTGTCATCTTCTATAGAACATTCCTAACAAGAGATCATCTGATATTTGCTTGAGAAGCTCTAGTGAGGGAGCACCCATTAATGTTCAAGTAAACCCATTTTATGGAATCAAAATCTTTCTTCTGAAACTTTTTGTTCTTATTTCTACTCTCTGGGTCCAAGCAAAACACATCTAAATATTCTTCCACATTGCAGCACTTCAAATATTTGAAGACAACTCTCATGCCTCATTTATGTTTTCTCTTCTTGGGGCTACATGTCCTTAATTCATTTAGTTGATCTTTGTAGGGTAGGGTCCCCAGTTCTCTCACCATCTCAGTCACCCTCATTTGGACATGATCCAGCTAATCAATGTCCTTGAAATGTGGTACTCAGAACTGAATACATATTCTGACGTACATACAGTCTGACCAGAGTAAAGGGCAGGGGGACTCTCTCATTCCTTGTCCCATACTCTAGATCACAAAGCAACGGATGCTGTCCTGGGTATATCCAGTCTCTGGGGACAGGGAACCTGATGAGCCCTGGATCAGTTAAGTTCAATCTCAAATCTGTCTGAAAAATGATCCAGTCCTCGATCCTCAATCGAAGATATTTTATGCCTGTGAAGAGACCAGGAACATCTATGACATTTCTATATCCTGAAGACATTGATATATAGATTCAACTTTATGTGAAAAGGGACTATTTGAAGGATGTGGGAACAACCCCTCCCTTCCATTTCCTTTTTTTTTAAACTCTTACCTTCTCTCTTGGAATCAATACTTAGTTCCAAGGCAGAAGAGCTGTAAGGGCTGGGTAAAGGGAAATAAGTGACTTTGCCCAAGGTCATACCACTACGCAGTATCTGAAGCTACATTTTAAACCAGGATTTCCTGTATCTCTCAGCCTGGCTCTCAATCCATTGGGCTACTTGACTAACCCTTTCTTTTTGTTCTTTAGAGTATCTTGTACCTGGGATTTTCTTAATCTCTCCCTCTGTCTCTTTAAGAGGCAAAAGAACAGAGCTAACAGTAATCTGTATGGGAGAGGTGAAGATTCTGTTACCGAGGAGATGAGGAGGTTAAAGAAAGACACAGTTAGGAATTTGAGGGCTTTTGACTCTGGACCTGGAGGGAGCAGGAGGTCAGTCTTGGTCTCTCAGTCAAGGGCCACTACTGTCTTAGTTTTGACTACTGACAGTTGGGATATAGAAATGGATTTAAGGAGTTCGTGGGTGATGGTTGTTTATTTATTAGTGTAGATAGTTAGTTAATGAATCAAATTTAGATAGAGTAGGTTAGATTAGGCCTGGTCTGGCCAGGCCTAAGAACCTGTCCTTGAATACAGTTAGAGTAGAATTTTTAGAAATTTTAGTATTATACAATAATGAGGAGGGGGTCCTTTGATGGTATGAGGAGCTGAAGCTGAGTGAGTGTGGAAATCCTTAGGTGTAACATCAAGTTGTGGTAGAGAAACACTAAGGACCCCATAGGAATATTTGTGAAGAAACTGCTATACCCAACTTCAGTATAACAGTGTCCCAGAACAAGTAGTCAAGTGAATAAACTGTGGTTCAGATTATACAGCTCTTCTAACTGCTTATCCTGGCCCCAAGATGTGGATAAATGCTAACTGACTTCAACATAACTTTCAGTTGGAAACAATCCCTCTTTCTTCAAATACCCAAGGATAGGACTGTTAATCCTCAAGGTAAAGAATAACATTCACCTAAGTGAATTTAAGATTTAATGGTAACAAATTTAGGGAAAGGGAACAGGGAATTGAAGGAGAGAGGGGTAAAGGAAATCCCTGGCTTAAGCTATAGATCAGGGGTCGGCAACCTTTTTGGCCGTGAGAGCCATAAATGCCACATTTTTTAAAATGTAATTTTGCAAGAGCCGTACAGTGCTCACAGTGTGCGCTCCTATAACAGCGCCTGAAAAAAAATTGACCTTATGGCTCCTGTAGAAAGAGCCATATCTGGCCCTCAAAAGAGCCAGATATGGCTCGAGAGCCATACGTTGCCAACCCCGGCTATAGATGATCAGATGCTAATGAGAAATTGAAGGTAATCAGGGTTTTGTAACAAATAAAATTGATATAGAAGGATATATATATATTTATAAAGATATTAGGGTTTTATTAACAGCCATATTGATAATTTAAAAAAAATGTGCCTGCTAAGATCTAATTCAAATGCCCTGCCATGCTGTTCCTCTGGCTGCTTCATCGGAAAGAGAGTGTCCCAATCAAGTTCTGAGTCTTTATATTGCTGTCTCTGTAATCACACTTCCTGCCCACCTGTATTATGTAAGAGGAATCATGGGAAATGTAGTTTCCAAGTCCCCTAAATGTCCACAGGAAGTTTATATTCTGGATCTCAATATTAAGTCCAGGGACCCCCAAATTTCCAATATCACAGTTTCAAGTTTGACCATCGTTGTGGCTTGCCTGCCAGATTCAACCTGGCAAAGCCAGGCTGTTTTTAACCTGAATCAGGTTTGATGGTGATTGATATTGCTTCTTCTTGATGAGTATTAATCAAGGTGCACAGTATAGAGTCACACAGGATTTGAGAGTATGGTAGTGATTAGAGCTGGTTGCTGGTATCCTAAGTTGACCTTGGCCTACCCCAATCCAACCAAGACCTCCCACCAAAATCCCTCCTCCAAAATGAGACCTCTCTTTCAGTCCAAATCCTGTTTATATAGTCCTCCCAGCAACTGACTTTGCCCTTGCTGGCACATGCCAGGCTCGGTTCATTCCAAGTTCCAAACTGCTGTCAATCATTCTGCTTTCCATATTGCAATGCCAAATAATATTACATTAGTATTGGGAATTTAGGTATAGTCAGAATATCAGAATAATAATCTCTCCTCCTTTCTATTTTCTATCCATACTTCTCAAATTAAACTGTTTTTTTTAATCAAACTACTCTCTTTAATTTTGTCAAACTCCTACCATTTAACCCTTATAGTATGTATATATATGTACCTTTTATACTTACATACATACACACATATGTGTATTATATATATAATCATAGGACCATGTATATGCACATATAACCACAGGATCATGTGTGTGCACGCACGTGTGTGCACATATAATCACAGGACCAAGGAATTTTAGAGCTCTATGGGACTTTAGAAGCTAACCCTCTTGTTTTATATATGAAGAAATGGAGGCTGAGAGAAATGAAATGATTTGTCCAAGGTGACATAATGTGAGTAGAAAAGCAGGAATTTGAAATCAGATCTCCTGATTTTCAATCCAGTGCACTTTCCACAACATCAAAAAATTTGTCATTGGTACCTAATCAGGAATCTTTCACACTCCTCTTCTCTTCCAGGCCTCCTGGGTTGTCATGATATCTAAGCACTCCTGACAGTTGAGGAGAGTGTCTTGAGAAACATAATCTCCTAAAGGTATTTGACCCAATTAAAATCCCACTTCCTCCACAAAGTCCACCTATTTTACCCCTTCCACCCCACCACTGAAATCAATAACACTGTAAACTTTTCAAAAGCAAGGACTATATCTTAATATTATCTTTGTATTCCTCTCTTGTAAAGCACAGAACAGAGGACTTAGTAGATATATGTAAGAAGAAATATTTTTGTTGTTAGTTACTGAGAGAAGAAAAGGGATATTTGTAGAAGAAAAAAGGACAAATTCCACTTGTGAAGAAATAGTCTGAGACAGAAACTGTAGATAGATATTCGGTCCTGATTGCTCTGTAGGGAATGGTACCTCTGATCAATGTGTTGACAGTACTTATTTGAAGGCAGTGATTGAGTCCTTGATCATTGCAGGGCATTTCAATCCACTGGCTCATTTGCATGTGACTTTTTTCATTTAAAGTTTAGAAATTTATTATTCATACTATTATAAGTAAAATAATTGTTTTGGGGCCATGGAAAGATGAGTCACTCACACCTCCCCCCTTTTCCCCATTTCACTACTCTATCTTCCTCCTCCTCCCCCTCCTCTTCTTCTTCACCATCCTATCTTCCTCCTCCTCTTCTTCTTTACCACTATTTCTCCTCCCACCTCCTCCTCCCCTTCCTCCTCTTCCTCTTTCTTCTCCTCTTCGTCCTCCTCCTCCTTCTCCTCCTCCTCCTTAGAATCAATACTGTGTATTGCTTCCAAAGTATAAGAATGGTAAGGTCTACCCAATGGAAGTTAAGTGACTTTGTCCATCCACACAGCTAAAAAGTGTCTGAGACCACATTTGAACCCAGTACCTCTCTTCTCCAGGTCTGCTCTCTATCCACTGAGACACCTAGCTGCCCCAAGGAGCGGTAACTTCTTTAAAAGAGTGGAACAGTTTTTGGAAGGTCAGCAGGAGAAATTTTGAGAAAAAGTTACAGATTTAGACATGTGGAATAAGGAACTCAGCAGGGGGCTGAGGACAAAAGATGCAGGAGGTTCCTGACTGAGACAGCAGACCTTTTAGCTCCAAAATTTTTAATCTTGGGTCTGTGAATCTTTTTTAAATTACATTTTGGTAAGCTGCCTTTCATTTGGAATCCTGTGTGTTTTGCGTTTTAAAATATTCCAAGGAGGGATCAGAGCAGTCAGTGGCACAAAAGGTAAGAATCCTCATTAGAGGCTTTGCTGGGAACGTTCTGATTGGAAGAAAGGCATTGCTTTTCTGATTGGCTGAAGTAGTTGGAAGCTCATTGGTTAAGAGTTGAACCCGCAACTGGTTGCTCTCTGGGGCCATCTCCAGCTTGAGAAAGATGAAACACCCCGAGGGTTTACTTCCATTGCCCTCTACCACCCTCTTCGGTTGGAGAAGAAGAAACAGGCAGGTGGAAAAGGCTTCGCATCGTTTTGCTAGGAGCGAAGAAGAACCATAGGAAGAGGTTAAAGTTAATTTTGTTTCTCTGAGACTTGCCGAGGTTGACCATGAGTGAGAAGGGCTTGTCACTGCTTCAGTGTCCGGAGACAAGAGGAGAACAGGCAGCGGAGAAGTGTATTGATCCACGTCCCCCAAGGGACCAAGGACGTCAAAGTCTGCACTCCAGGACGGAGAATTGCCCTGAACACGTGGCTATACCCATTCCTGTCCCTTCCCTGAGAGGTTTTTCCAAGTGTGGCCACCTTCTTCCCTCGCTGTGGTTTGCCGGGTGAGACAGTGACAGGAAGACCATTATATTATCTCCGTTATTACTCTGGTCTTCTATTAAGCTCTAGTTTTCGAATGAGTAAATATGACCATAATTGCTTTTGTCTTTTCATATTTTATGTTAAATACATCGGAAGAAGAGCTCAGTAAATAGCGTGGCAAATCCGGCCTCCATCATGATTATTTCCTAGCCTAGGACGGTGAGAGTAGAGTAGAGACTCAATCTCATGGCTGTGGCTGGCCCCGAGTGCTCTGGGAAGACCTCCAGACCTTCTGGGGTGAGGTTGGGTTCGGACAAATGAGTCCATCCAGAGGGAGAGAAGCGGCATGTGAGTTCCAAGTTGGACGCTACATCTTCCGCTCTGCTGGCGGTGGGGGAGGGGTCGGAGGCTATAAACAAATAGTTGTTAATTGTTGGTTGATTCCCATTTCTCTGCACCTGAATCTGCAGAGCTCCCTTTGAAGTTAAGTTCAAGGTAGAGGAGGGACATTAGGAAGGGGGGTGAGGGGGATAGGGATGGTTGAAGGTTCCCTTCCAAATCGAGCGTCTGATTTCAAACAGTTAATGACTATGCAAATAGGTGTTCCAACCTGGTGCCCTGACTGACTGGTATATCCAGCAATTACCAGGGGCTTCTATTATGGAAGCTGTGTTTATTTCTTCAAACAGGTTCCTGTTTGACACTAGAGTTATTATGCTTTGTCAAAAGAAAAGCAATATGAAATCTAAAGCGGAAAAGTCAGCCAATTCTCCGAGGAGGCTGGGATTGGAAATAATGTTTGCCAGAAAAAAAAGTCGTCTTGACTCTTCTTTTTAACTTGGCAGGGGCTGTCAGAGGTGTGGGTGCTGTGCTTTTCCAAAGATGCCACTGGCACAATGCGAGATGGAGGCGATTGAGCTATTCAAGCCGTGACTCCTTTGAACCAAGATAGTGGGAGCTTATTATAAGGCATCATTTAATCTATTCCCTGGTGAAAGAAGGATGGCAGGCACTGTGGCTCTTTTCTTTAGAAAATGCAAAAACAATGGATACATTTCCTTTTCCTTTCCATGCATGCAACTGCAGAGGAAAGTTTGCATGTCAAAACTATTAATGAATATTTTTTTTTCTTTAGTGACTCTATCCAAACTGCTAACAATGGACTAACCTCTGATGATGTGTTTAGCCTTGTGTAGTTTATCTTTGGAATGAACTTCCCTGGACTCTAGAATTGGAAGAGATCTTAAAGATAGCTAACTTAAACATGTTTTCTTACAGTTGGGGAGACCAGGACCCAAAGAGATTAAATTGCAGGGTTAACTTGTAGTAATAATATTATTATTAAAATATTTTAATATCTTTTGTATTTATGTCACATTCTTTTCCAGAGAGCTAATCCTTGCAACCAAGAATAAAAAAAGAAAAAAATGGGCACAGCCAGGTGGCTTAGGGGATTGAGAGCCAGGCCTATAGACCAAAAGTCCTGGTTTCAAATGTGACCTCAGATACTTCCTAGGTGTGTGACTCTGGGAAGGACACTTAACTCCCATTGCCTGGCTCTTATTGCTCTTTTGCCTTGGAACCAATACATAGTACTGATTCTAAGACAGAAAGTAAGGGTTTTTTGAAAAAGAAAACATAAACATAAAGCAATTCAGCCAAAGAAGCCAACATATCAACCAAATCTAATACCATATACAATGTTCTGCACCCATAGCCCCCCATTTCTGTAAAGAAATGAAAGAGGTGCATTTTATCATCTCTTCTCTGAGGCCTGTTTGGCCATTATAATTATTTTGTTTTGTATTTTTTTCCTTCTTTCCACTTACATTGTTGTCATTTTGAGTATTGTTTTCTTGTTTCTGCTTTGCATGAGTTGGTGTAAGTTCTTTAATACTTTTCTGAATTCTTTATATCAGTTATTTTTTTAAAAGTACAGTATTCCATGACATTTGTGTGCTAAAATTTGTTTAGCTGTTTCCTTATCACTGGGCATCTACTCTGAGTCACAGTGTTATTTATCTTGTGTTTATAGTACAGAGAACTGTAGATTGAAAGCCAGAAATGAACTGTCTATTGAGGCAAAGAGGGGTCATGATCTACATTCTCATTCACATTCCAAGGATAGTGCCCATTTAACAGATGGGACAAATCATGGGCTTTTTGGAGTACTGAAGCATCTGAAGTATTTCATTTCAGTTCAGTCAGATGCAATTGTTTTCTTGGTAGAAATAATGCCATTTTAGCTCATTTTATAGATGAGGAAACTGAGGCAAACTGTGTTAAGTGACTTGCCCTGAGTCATACAACTAGGAAGTATCCAAGGCCAGATTTACAACTCAGGAAGATGAGTCTTCTTGACTCCAGGCCAAGTACTCTATCCACTGGTGTCCATCTGAAGTAATCCAGCTCCTCCAATTTACAGAAAAGGAAATTATGGCCAAAACAGATAGACTGACTTGCTCGAAGTCACCCAGGTCTTAAGTGGCAGAATCAAGATTCAAGCCTAAATCCTTTATGTCCAATGAAATATTGTCTCCACAATACCATTCTGTCCCAATGTATACTTTGCAAAACTTCCTATTTTCTTATATCTTTATATCAGTCGATGGAAGTGAGTAGGATAGCTGTTTCTCCTCTACCAGTAAGAAAACTGAGACACAGGTCTTAAGGTGATTGGGCTAAAAGTCCTATTTGTTGGAAAGAGCCAGTATCAAAACTGAGAACTTTTAACTTCTGGTCAAATAATATTTCCCCCATTGCCTCAGATGTCAGAGGATCTTAGTACTAATTTCACTTCAACCTGTTACCTGTGTCACCTTGGTGGGTCACTTCACTTTTCTGGACCCCAGTTTCCTCAGCTGTAAAATGAGAAGCTTGATTTATTCCCTCTACATAGCCTAGTCAATGCCCTCATCATCTCTCATCTATACTATTGAAATAGCCTCCTTGTTGGCTTCTCTGGCCCCAAATCTCTCTATTCTACTCCATCCCCCCACCTGGCTGCCAAAGGATTTTCCTAAAGCATAGGTCTGACCATGTCACTTCCATACTCAATGAGCTCCACTTGCTTTGACCACTAGGATCAAATATATACTCTTTTGTTTGACATTTAAAGCCCTTCACAATTTGTCCCCAGCTTACTTTTCATGCCTTATTATATGCTACTTTCCTTCCTGGACTCTACACAGAGCCAGACTGACCCTTTGGCAGATCCTTATACTCATATTCCATCATTGGTTTCTGCATTTGTATACAGACTCTCTCATGCCTGGAACACATTCGCTCTGCACTGCCCCCTCTAAAACACTTTTATTTCCTTCAAAACTCAGGTCAAGCAACAAAGACATCAGAAGTGTTAACTATGGGGGCCGATGTAGCAGCAACACTCCTGAGTGAAGTCTGGACATATTAACACATAATCGAAAATATTTAACAAAATAAATAAGGGTACAATAAAACATAGATAACATGACATTTTAAAACTAAGTCAATATGTGGCCCGCAAGGATGCTTATGTACTGATTAGAGAGAGGGCCCACTTCTATTTGAGTTTGACACCACCTTGAAAAATGAAACCTTTTCTGATTCTCCCAGCTGTTGATTTCTGATTCTTCCCTTCCAATTCATAATTGTTGTTCAGTCACTTTTAGTGGTGTCCAATTTTTTGTGATCTCTTTTGGGAGTAACAATGATACTAGAGTGGTTTCCCATTTCCTTTTCAAGCACATTTTACAGATGAGGAAAGTAAAAGCAAACTGGGTCAAGTGACTTGCCCAGGATGACACAGTTAGAAGTGTCTGAGGCTGGATTTGAACCTAGGAAAGAAGGCAAGACTTCCTGATTCTAGGCACAACACACTATCCACTGTGTCACCTAGCTGCCAACTTACCTTGCATCTCTTTCATACATAATTATCTAATTTTATAAATGATCTATATAAATTACCCAAATAAATTATATAAATAAATTAAAATCTATATAAATCTATGTTTAAAAAGCTATAAAAATAAAACAATTATCTATCCAAATCGAATATAAACTCCTTGAGAAGAGGTTCTGTTTCATTTTTTGCAATGCCTACAACTTAGCCTGCTGCAAAAGAGGTATTTAATAAATACTGACTGATTGATGATAACTTCTAAGTTATTATTTAAGTTGTTAAGATGACTTCTAAGGTCTTTTCTAGCTTGGAATCCTACAGTGTACTGGACTAACTAGCATTTCTGGTCTCACATTCCATTCATTGTGGCTCTATAGATGACTTTGCTTTATAGTGCCACAGCCAACTCTGAGGCTATAAATTACAGAACAGTGGCTGATTTGCCTTGTTCATGTGGGTCTCCTCAAAGGGAATTCAGAAAACCAATGAAATCACAGGTCCGGAATAAAAAAAATATCATTTTTATCACATGCTTTCAGACATATAATGGACTTTCCTTACAACAACTTGGTGAGGTAGGTGTGCAAGGATTATTATTTTACAAATGAGGTAACTGAGGCCCAAGAACTTGAGTGACTTGCCTGGAGAGGTAAATATAAATAAATAGGGGATGTCAAAACTGAACTTTGAGCTCCAATCATCTGATTTAGATAATTATGAAAGACACACTTGAAAATAAGCTAGGTAAACCAGCAGATGAGAAGGAAAGGCAAAAGAAATTCTGTTTGAATGAAATGAAAACTTCTCTGCAATCAGATACAGCCAAAGGTGGAATGGTTTGCCTTAAGAAGTAGTAAATTTGGTACAGCTAGGTGGCTCAGTGGATAGAGTACTAGATCTAGAGATGGGAGGTCCTAGGTTCAAATGTGATCTCAGATACATCCTAGCTGTGTGATCCTGGTCAAGTCATCCTCAGTTGCCTAGCTCTTACCATTTTTCTGCCTTGGAACCAATATTTAGTATCAATTCTAAGACAGAATGTAAGGATTGATTTAAAAAAAAAGAAGAAATCATGAGTTCCCCTTTTTTGTTGGTTTTCGAGCAAAATCTGGATGGCCACTTATTGGTAATCATAGATCTATAGCCAGAAAGTCTCTAGTTCAAAACTCTATATTTTATTAATAATAACAATTTTAAAAGCAATAGCTACCACTTATATAGCACTCAATGCTATAATATCTCATTTGACTCTCACAATAAACCCTGTGAGGTTGGTGCTATTATTATTCCCATTTTACACACAAGGAAAACTAAGGAAAATAGAGGTTAAGAGATTTGTCCAGGGCCGTAGAGCTGCTAAGTGCCTGAGACTAGATTTGAACTCAGTTCTTTTTTGGCTCCAGACCCACCACTTTAAGCCCTGTATCAACTTGTATATTACATTTGAGGTAACTAAGACTCAGGGAAATTAAGTGATTTGCCCAAGATGACACTAACAGTAAGAATCAGAGACAGGATATGAACCCAGGGTCAACACTCATTCTGTTTTAGGGGGATTCTTTCTGTAGGAATGTAGACTAGATAGCCACTAATATTCTTTTCTTCTAGGATTCTATGGCCCATGAGTACAAAATTGCTCCTTCTCCATGTAGAAAAACAAACAAAAAATGTATATGCTGCCCCTGAAAGAGACAAAATATTTCAAATTTCCTATTAAGAGATTATTTAAAGTGCAAATATTCTGAGTACCTTCTCTAAGATTTATTTATTTTCCCTTTTCCTGAAATCAGCAGCATTCATTGTTTTTCCGCCCATCCCATTCGTATACCTCTTTATTTGGACAGGATCTGATTAAGTGGCTGACTGTGCCTTTGAGGGTAGAGAAAAGCACATTCTTTTATGTTAATGAAAAAAAGATGGCCAGGGATAAGGCTTAGTCTTAACAGTGTCTGCAGGGATCCTGCTGTACATTTTCCATTAATAGTAAAAGGAGCTCTGCCCTTGGGCCTCCTGCACAACACTGAGTGGTCTGGCTCTCACAGAAGCGGGAGGGAAGTAATCTGCAAAAGATAGGACCTGACCTTCCTTCAGAGCTGCAGTCACTTCTGTATTCCAGGAGCTTCATGACTTCTTCTCTGGGATACATGGGGACTTCCCCTGGGATACAGAAGTGGGCAATGACCCCTCTTTGCCTCAGGAGACAGTCTTTGAAAGCTGTTGTGGTCACTTCCATTGTGGCCACCCTTAGCTAGAACGTTCTTGGGTGACAGACACATTGTCCTGAGGTTGTTCCTAATGGCTTTCCAGTTTGGTAGGCTCTGCCCAGGCTGATTCTCTATTGGCCTTGCCCCTGAGGATAAACTAGGCAATTTACGTGAATTTAAAAAAAAAATGGCGGGCTCTTATGTCACAGAAGAGAAGGTCTCATTTGACTCATTTGTAGCTTTGGCTCTTATGGGTAGGGGGCAGGAGGATGGAGGTAGCCAAGACTTGGTCCAAGTTCTATCCCACCAAAATGGACCAGCAACAACAGAGATTGAGGAAGGTGAGCAAGTCTGGTCTAAGCAGAATTGGGGGAGCATAGATTTAGAACTCTTAAGTATTGTGGCATTTAAAATTATTCTAAGCCCTGGGAGACTACAACTCCCAGGACTCCCTGCTACAACTTCCCCCGACACCTCCCACTTCTTTTGTGGGTGGTGTCTGAGAAAGTATAAAAGAGAAAGTTTGGTGCCTTTTTGTGTGTCTCTCTGCTTTTGAGTCTGGAGGCTGGCTGATGTTATTATCTACCCTGATCTCTCTCTCTCTCTCTCTCTCTCTCTCTCTCTCTCTCTCTCTCTCTCTCTCTCTCTCTCNTGTATAAGAGACAGCTCTCTCTCTCTCTCTCTCTCTCTCTTTCTCTCTCTCTCTCTCTCTCTCTCTCTCTCTGCACCCTTTTCCCTTTCTATCTACCTCCTAGTTTTCCCTAGACCTTCCCCCTTCTAATTTAAATAAAACCTAGCCATTCTAAACCCTAAAGTTGCTCTCTGATCTTTTATTTGAGCCCAGAAGGGCTCTGGTCAATTTCCCCCTGCCCGGGCTGGGGACCCACTACCTTCCTTTCCCTTCCTCTACCTTCTTCTCTTCTTTCCTCTGTTCATCCATCCTACCTTCCTAGCTTCCCTTCTCCCCCTCACAGTATTTTAGAGGTAATCAAGTCTAAACTCTCTATTTTATAGATTTTATAGTTAAGGAAATGGAGGCGGCATGGTACAGAGGAAGCTGCCCTGGAATGTCTAAGACAGCGGAGAGAATGGGAGCAGGACAATATAGTTCTCATACAATGACTATAGAAGGGAACAAAATCATCAAGAAATCCAAAGGGAAGTGGAAACAGCCTAGATCAGCACAAAGAGGTAGCCTTCAAGCCTTCAGATCCTATGGAAGGCATCCATATAGAAAAGCCCAAGGCTTTCCTTTGTTCAAGGAAAGAAATGGAAAAGAAAAGAGGAAACTAAAGACTTGAAGTTCAGTAGCTGACTTCTCTAGATAACACTTGGCTTTTGCTGCCATGTTGGAATTCCAGCCCTGGAATCAGGAGGGCCTGAGTTCAAATTCTGATCTCACTTACTAGCTATGCAACATTGGGAAAGTCACTTAACCCAGGAGACCTCAGTTTCCCCATTTGTAAAATGAGCTGGAGAAGGAAATGACAAATCATTCTAGTATCTTTGCTAAGGAAATCCAAAAAGGAGTCATGAAGAATCAGGCACAATTAATCTATTTCACAACAACAATAACAACAATAACAAAGGAAGGTGTTACCATAGCTGCCTGGTGAGATGGGGATGTGATGGGAATAAAGAAAAGAAATCTGCTCCCCCATCATGTGAGAACTTGAATATGCTTGAGAGACAGAAAGTGGGATTACAAGAGAGGATGCTGTCACTCCCTTTAAAGTGTACTGAGTAACCAATTCTTCCTGATTCAGTGGTTTTTTTGAAACATGGCTCCCCCTCCCTGATATGGCCAACATCCCAGGGTCTTAGGGGAACAAACAAAGGACTGATTGGTTATGCCAAAGAAAAATTTCTTCATTGCTAAGCCCAAGCAATTTGTCTTTTTGGAAGCAGCCCAATGTCCATTGATTATTCCTGTCATGTATATTTAGTAGGTATTGGAACCCCCCATTTGAAATTAAGTGATCTGAGTTTAAATCCTGGTTCTTGCCATCTACTACACTATTGACCTTCACAAGGTTCTTCTCTGGTGCTCAGCATTTCTCTCTAGAAAATGCCTTCATAGGCCCCTTCTGGCTCTAGATCCATAATCTAGATCTCCAAATATTAATGAGAATATTGGGTTCTTTCAGAAATGTTATGGAAACATTTTTCTTTCTCTGAGATACTTAGAACACTTTTCATTGAAGGCCTTTAAAACTATATTGCAGGGGAAAATGGGAAAATGAGAGGAAATTGGAAAATGTACAGCCACTCCTCCCTTGGGAGTGGCTGAACAAATTGTGGTGATAGAATACTATTGTGCTGTAAGGAATGATGAACTGGAGGATTTCCACATGAACTGGAAGAACCTCCATGAACTGATGCAGAGTGAAATAAGCAGAACCATGAGAACATTGTACCTAGAGACTGAAATATTGTGGGATGATCAAATGTAATAGACTTTGCTACTAATAGCAATGCAATGATCCAGGAGAATCATGAGAGACTTATGGGAAAGAATCCTATCCACTTGGAGAGAAAGAACTGTTGGAGTAGAAATGCAGAAGAAAAACATATGATTTATCACTTGTTTATTTGGGTATATGATTTGGAATTTTGGTTCTAAAAGATTACTCTATAAAAATGAATAATATGGAAACAGGACTTGAGTGATAATACATGTATAACCCAGTGGAATTGCTTGTCAACTCTGGGAGTGGGGAGGGAAGAGGGAAAGGAGACAAAAAGAATCATGTAAACATGGAAAAAAATTTAAAAAATAAAATGTCAAAAAAACCCAAAACAACTATATTGCAGGGGCAACTAGGGGACTCAGTGGCTAGAGAGCCAGGCCTGGAGATGGGAGGTCCTGGTTCAAATCTGGTCTCAGATACTTCCTAGCTATGTGACTTTAGGCAAGTTACTTAACCTCCATTGCCTAGCCCTGACTATTCTTTTGCCTTCAAATCAATACGTAGTATTAATTCTAAGATAGAAAGTAAAGGTTTAAAAAAAAACCTTTTTTGCCTAATGTATGAATATTTTCTATATATTTGTGGTCGTCTAGCCTAGCATCCTAACATCTTCATCACTATTGCCACATAGGGGGAGGGTGCTGAAATGGTCCAGTATAAATCTAGTGGTTCCATTATCCTTATGGACAAGAGTAGAGTACTATAGAAATACTGGTAAATGTAGTCCATTTGTGGTCTTCCTTCCAGTGTCATCTATAAATGATGCAATCCATTTGACTTGATTTTAATGTGAATCTGTCTTTTAGTTTTAGTTTCACCTTACGTGCCTTTCCCTGTGTGGCAAGTCTTATGGGGAAAACCAGGGGAGTTAACTTAAATATTATATGTGTGTTCAGAAGGGTGAGTAGGAGACAAGAATGGACAATAGATGGGGACTTAACAATTTAGGGAAACTGGGTTTAGCTGTTAAGGGAAAAGACTGTAGACAGAAGTAACAGTTAGGCCCCAACTGTCACCCTGCCCCACCTAGGCAAGGTGTTTGAGAAAACCAACAGGCAAATGACAAGAGAATTTGTAATGAATTTAATAAAGGGAACTATGGTCTAAATCAGTGATTCCCAAAGTGGGCGCCACTGCCCCCTGGAGGGTGCTACAGTGATCCAGGGAGGTGGTGATGGCCACAGGTGCATTTGGGAGTGGTGAATAACTATAAGGAGGTGGTGATAGTATGTGACAGGGAGCGCTAAGTAATATTTTTTTTTCTGGAAAGGGGGTGGTAGGCCAAAAAAGTTTGGGAACTATTGATCTAAAGGATGGGAATAGGGGTTTCTACACTTCCAGACTATGGGCAAACCACAGGGTCAGGGGAGGGACTTATCTACACTGAACTGAGACCTAAAGCATGACAGGGCCCAAAGAATAGCAGGACTAAAGAGGGTATTCTCACAGCAGGGTCCTGATGTTGCAGCTCCTCCAGGACCACTATCTGTACTTCTTCAGGTGGGTAGATTCTGGGAGCCCAAGTTAACCTGCAACTCAGGTTGGGATTAATAGTCTCTACCAAAAATCTACCCACAAGTAGATGACAGTCTTCCTTCTGGATATCAAGAAATCTGGGTGCAAACTCCACTTCCTCTGAGGTCTCCCAGGGTCAGTTACAACTTGTCCCAACCACCATGGAGTCCATCTTAGAGAGAGAGGCCACACATCCTGCTTCCCCATTCCGTTTAGAATTCTCCAGCCCTGCTTGCTAGGTCTCCTAAATAATAATTAACTAGTCTTCCTCAACACAAGACAAGGATGCTTTAAATATTTTGCTATTCTCTACAGAAACAGAGTTTATCTGATTCCTCCCAGCAAAACTCCTAAGTGTGGCCCAACCAAATTAAAATGGAACTGGGAAATATTTAACAAAATAAATAAAATTTGGATACAACATAAATAATGTTAATTTGTGATTTTCTAAGTCAATATAGGCCTATGAATCTGTTTCTGTTGAGTTTGACCCACTGCTTGGAAGCATTCTTCACCTAGTTTGAATTCCAAGCTAGAATTCTCTTCAGATCTCATGTCTTTTTAGAGAACAAGTGTTTAGGGTCTGAGGCAGTTTTAGGGGCTCTCTCGGCTTCTTCATTGTGGCGACTGTTTCCTGCTAAATATTTCCAAGAAATATTGAGAGGAAGAAGCATGTCTCTAGGCAGATAAGATCAGAGGCTGATGGGAACTAAAGTCAATGTAAATGCCAAGTTAGAAGAAAAGATGAAGGTGAAAACATCTCTCTAAGTTATAGTAAGTGCAGCCTGACCTATTTTAACAGTCAACTCTGTAAAATGGAAAATGGACTGAAGGAATGACATGTATTCTATACAAATATACACATATCCTGTCTACTTTGTTAGGATATAAGCTGAGATGTCAGAATGCAGAAACAATCCCTGCCCTCAAGGAACTTATACATTCATATATACATTATATCTATATCTATCTTCTTTTAGAATATAAACTCCCCCAGGGAGAAACTGTTTACCTTTTGTCTTTGTAGTCTCAGAGATTAGCCTTGGGTAGATTAATGAATACTTGTTGATTAATTAGATTGTCTACTTTCTATCCTTTGCTTAAAATACATGATCTTTTTAACCCCCTTTTCTGGTTAATAATCTTTGATATCTTTTTAAAAATTTTTTAAATTTTAAAGTCACCTTCTATCTTAGAATTGACTTATTCTAAAACAGAAGAGCAGTAAGGGCTAAGCAATGGGAGTTAAGTGACTTACCCAGGGTCATATAGCTAGGATGTGTCTGAGGTCATATTCGAACCCAGGACCTCCTGACTCCAGGCCTCTATCCACTGGCTCACTTGCCCCAATATTAACACATTCTGGATGACATCTTTTCTATTACTTCCTGTGCAGTAAGCATTGAGCATCTCTCCTAGCTCAGTGAATAGCATCCTTTGAAGTTCTTCTGTTTTGTCTCTGCCATAGAGGAGGGGACCAAGTGGTGAGGAAGCCGCTTTAGTCTTCAGAAAAGAAGAAACTTTGCTGAGTCTTTGGTGTAAAAATGTTCTGTCTGAGCTAGGAAGTTCAGAGTTCTGTCTGTTACAGGAAGGCAGCCTGTCTGGGGAAGCCGCCTGGGAAAGGCACATTTTGTAGGGAACAAGTCGAACTTCGAAAAGAAGTGCTATCAGATAGAAATTTCAGGTAGAAGGAAGTAGGGCATCTACCGCTGGAGATTCCTGTCAAGAGGGTGAAGTTTTCTCTCTTCTTGAAGAGAGATGGGGAAATTGCTTCTGACTGGAAAAAAGCATGGCTTTTGTGCTGTTCGCATGTAGACACGAAATCTTGACTGCAGTTTCTTTTTCTCATTTGATGATGGGGATAGATAGGAAACCAGAGAGTAACAGATCTTGTTAGTTGGTAAAAGGAACCAGAAGAGCAAACTGAGGCTTCCCCTTAGCTTACCAGCCTCAGCAGGTAACTAGACTCTGGGACTGGGGTGGAAGAGACCACTATCTGCCTGGGGAAATTACAAGGGCTTTTGATGTGGAGCTGGCCTAATGCCTAGAAACTATTGGCTTATCTCAGGAAAGGCTGTTATTCAAAGGACTGAGAGTGAGTTGAAAGGAGTGTTCTAATCTCTTTGGTCTGGAGATAAAAAACAAACCAGGGTTGTAGTTAGGTCCAATTAGAAATAATTATAGGTTATTGAGAACATAAATATTTATTTCTTTAAATTTTATTCTTTATCATCTTTAGATGGAGTGGAGAGAATAGGTCAGGATACCTCTGAGTGTTCATTCCCTCCTTCAACAGATGAAATCGCACAGGTAATTGAGACAATAAGGTGTTCATGTCTTAAAGTACAAAAAATAATTTTCCCATTTTCGTCACTTTATGAGGTGTGAAGATATTTTTCTTGATGAAATAAGAAGAATAGCTAACTACTGGCTGGTATAAGACCAGTCACACCTCTGGTGGCCTTAAAAAAAAACACATTTCCTAAAAATAGTCAAGAGGAGAATGGCTATAAAGGAAGTCCTCGCTTTTTGAGAGAGGATTATTCCCCTCATTAACTCAACCAGAGGCAGCAATTGATCAGTTGTTTCAGTTGTGTCTAATGCTTTGTGACTATTTGGGGTTTTCTTGGCAAAGATCCTGGAACAGTTTGCCATTTCCTTCCCCAGTTCATTTAACAGATGAGAAAACTGAGGCCAACAAGGTTAAGGGACTTGTCTGGGGTCATGCAGGTAGTGTCTGAGGCTGTATTTAAACTCAGGTTCTCCTTATTCTAGGCCCAGCCCCCTGCCCCATCCATTTGCTCCAAAGGCAGCAGAGGGGAAGGGGATTTCTCTCTCATCTCTCTCCCCAGTGACCACAGAACCACATGCCTTTGGGTTAGTCATCTAGTAGGAGACTAGCTGGAAGTCAAAGAGACAATAAGTCAGTGGTGTGAGATATGAGGAGAGCATCCTCCTGGCAGGAGGGAAGAGAGGCAGCTATGGAGTCAAGAGAAAACTTGGAGGCTAGTGGTGGCTATGGACAGAAGTAGCCTAGGAACCCAGAGGAATGGCTTGGCCAGCAGAGAGGCTGCTCCTGGGTCAGAATCCATGTGGATCTCCTACCACAAGAAGATAAAGGCTGTTGGAGCCCTCCAGTGCCAGGGTGGGTGTATGCGATTTTATATCTTAGTCTCATTACCGGTGGATTCTACATAGCTTCTTATTCTACTCACTAGGTATTTATGGGAGAATGTGCTCCAGAATTTTGAGGGGAAATATTTTATAGCACCATCTTATTAAATACCTTTGCTTTGAGCTAATTGTGTGTACTGGCCAACCATTGAAAGAATATAATTCTTCTTGAGTTCAAATAGGATCCCAGACACTAGCTCTGTGACCCTAGGCAAGTCACTCAATCCTTTTTTTTTAAAACCTCAGTTTCCTCATCTGTAAAATGGGTTAGAGAAGGAAATGGCAAACCACTCCAGACTCTTTGTTAAGAAAAACTCAGATGGGGTCATGGAGAATTAGACATGAAAACAACTGAATGACAAATAGTTTTAGGAGTGTGAACAGAATGCCTTAAACCCATGTTAGTCATCCTCCTGGGAACCCAATCTGTAAACATGAGTGCTGAGTTGGGGAGCTAGACTCAGACTGAGCACTACATTGAAAAATGATGCAGTTTTTGAGTATTTGAAGAGATATTTGATAAAAAAAAAAAGGAAAATGTGCTAATTTCTCTTTCAATAAAACATTTATATGGCTTAATCCTTAGAGTTTACAAATAAAACACTACTGCCTGCTGGCACTACTTCCACATCCTAGGTTCAGATTTTTTGATACATAACCCATAAAAGCTATGTCTACAAACCTAAATATGTGGTAAGGGACAGCAAACATCATATCTGCTCTAAATCACTTCACAGGAAACGGAAGGGAGTTAGGCATTTCCCCAGTGTGGATCCTCCACAGCACTGCAGGGGAAAGCTTCAAGCAATCAATTCAACCATGTAATCACCAGAGTAGCCTGCACCTGGCTCATCAGAGCAGCTCTTCATAGGACCCAGAGGGTGCAAGAGATGGGAGAGACCTTGGACTCTATTTGTAAATGCTGTGGGTTCTTTTTTTCCCCCTCTTACCAAATCCTTATTTCTAGTAACAAATCCAAAACAGAAGGGCAAGGCTAGGCAAGCAGGGTTAAATGGCTTGCTTAGGTCACACAGCTAGGAAGTGCCTGAGATCAGATTTGAACCCAGGACCTCCTAACTCCAAGCTTGGCTCTCAATCCCCCAAACCACCTAACTGACCCTGCAGGCACTGTGGTCTTTTCAGTTGTGTTTGACTCTTCCTGACCCCATCTGGGATTTTCTTGACCAAGATACTGGAGTAGTTTGCCATTTTCTTCTCTAGCTCATTTTACTGGTGAGGAAACTGAGGCAAACAGGGTTAAGTGACTTGCCTAGAATCATATTGCTAGTATCCAAGTTGCATTGGAACTCAGGTTTTCTTGACTCTGACAGGCCTAGTCCTCTATCCACTATGCCACATACCTTCCCTTGGATGAATTCTTTTTTAGGGGATGGAAATGAGAAAAAAATTTTTTGAGGGGGGTATAATAAGGGATGTGCTGAGGAGTCATAGGTATGTGACCTAGGGAAAGTTGCATTCCATTTCTGGACCTCAGTTTCCTCATCAGTTTCTTTAAAAAAATTTAAAATTATTCTTTGGGCTTTTTTCATGTTTCTATAAATATATTCATGAATTATCCTTGAAAAGTTGGGGGAGACATGCATATTACATACACAGAATTAAACAAAAAATAAGTCACTATTTAGGCTATGTTGCAAATAACACTAAATATATATCATAAATTAAATCATTAAGTTCAAAATAGTGTTTTATTAAGAAAACAAAAAAATTATACACAAGTACAAAAAAAGGACACCATATCTTTCTAATTGGCCCATCTGCCTATCTCCTTTTTAGCCCACAGTATTTCCCTGAAAAACTCCTTTGAAGCTTTATCAATGGGTAAAATAATTCTTTGATTTTCAGTCAGCACACCAATTTATCAGATCTCATATGTTTAATACAATTAAAGATTTCCTCAATATTTCCCACATTAAAATTCAGGAATTTGAGTTGTTTTATTTTTACTGATAATGATGAAATTACAGAGGGTGGGAATGGATGATTTTTAAGGCCCCTTCTTGCTCTAAATTCTCTGACCTTGTAATTCTATATTAGGATTTCAGACCACATTAAACCATCATTTCCTCCAGGTTCAACCCTAAATATCTTTATGTTTAAGGCGATCAAATATCTTCCTTATATAGATTAAAACTGCTACCAACACTAATGGTTTAGATAGAAAAAGTGGTGGTCTTCTGCAAAAGGTCACTCTTAAAATATACGTGTTTATTTGTGAAGGGAGGGAAAACTTGAGGGGGTGGGTCTCATATAGTTCTTTTTTCATTCATATCTTAGTCAGGATTTATTGATCAGATTTACTAATTGACACAATGGAGGACACAAGACCAGAATTAGAGGGAATGAGATGCAGGACAGGAAAGTTTCCCTTGAGGAAGGAGCTTGATAGGCACAAGACCAGGGCAAGCTAGTTAGGTAGGGGGATAGCATTTGGTGTTTGGATCAGGGACTGGTTCCAGTCCATCTATGGGAGGAAGTCTCTAGTGATGTTATCATTCAGTCATTTTCAGTCTGACTCTTTGTGACCTTTGGGTTTTTTTTAAATTTTTTTTATTTAGAATATTTTTCCATGATTCCATGATTCATGTTCTTTCCCTCTCCCCAAAACCCTCCTCCCCTCCCCGTAGCCGATGCACAATTCCACTGGGTTTTACATGTATCATTGATCAAGCATTTGGGGTTTTCTTGACAAAGATACTGGAGCGGTTTGTCATTTCCTTCTCCAGCTCATTTTACAGATGAGGAAACTGAGGCAAAGAGTGTTAAGTGACTTACCCAGGGTCACACAGCTAATACGCGTCTGAGCCTGGATTTGAAATCTATGAAGAAGAATCTTCCTGATTCCAAGCCTAGTGCGCTATCCACTGCATCACCTAGCAGCTCCAGAGATACACAGAGCATCAAAAGATAAGGGAGAGAACAGAAGGGAGTACTTACAGAATTGCCAGAGATCAAGCAAAGATCATTAACTTCCAACTTTGCTTAAGGTGGTTCGTGGCTCTCTGGGTTTCCCTCTCTATATTTCCTCACCTTTGGTCAGTTTCTGCCAATTCTCTGCCCATATTAATGACAAATAACATCTGTATCACCTTTTAGGGTTTACAGAACACTTCCCATACAATATTTCATATCAGCCTTACAATAAGCCTTTGAGATAGATAATACGTGTATTATTAGCCTTATTTTATAGGCAAGGAAACAGAACGTGAGAGAATTGAAGCAACTTGTCTATATTCATATTACTAGTATCAGAAACAGGATTTGAACCTGGATCTTTCAGAACTTACGTAGTTTTCCACTGCAACACTCTGCCCATCTGATAAATTGCAACCCATGGGAATTTTAGCTTATCAATACAGTAACAGTGGAAAGCATCCTTATAGAACCAAAACATCTATGTTTCTGTTAGATTATCTCATGGCTAGACAGAAAGTTGAGAATGAGTCGGCTCCAAATGAGTCTGCTATTTTGTTTAATTGAATTTCTTGAAACCAGATAACCAGAGCACTGGCTATATGGGTCATCCATCAAGTGGGCTTGCAGAGGATTCCCATTGGCATTTAACTTACCCTTTCTGGGACTCGATTCTTGTTAAGAGACATAATATTGCTTACATTTCCTACTTCATTGGGTTGTTGTGAGGAAAATGCTTTTGAGGTCTTCCGAAAGCACTTTATAAGTGGGAGCTCTAGAAAACAGAATAGGTATGTACAAATCAGCAGTTCAGACCCATAACCAGATCTTCTGTTCATCCCCCCAATAAATGCTTTCTTTTTTAAAACAACACCAGGAAAACAGTATGTGTTTAATGATTACAGCAATGTAATTGGAAAGAAATTCACACACGCGGGAGTGCCGGACAACTGAATGCTGGGAAGTGATAACAGCACATTGAAGAAACAACTGCCTATAATGTCAAACTTGGTTGTTTTGTTATTTTTTTCTCCTTTAAAAATTTTATTTGTTATAAAAAATGGTTCTTGAAGAGAGGAAGGTGAAAGTAGAGAAGAATCATTGGTATTTAAACAAAGTATCTACAATTTTTTTTTTTAATCCTAACCCACCCCTCCTAATTTGGTGAAGACTTTTGCCTAGTTCTATGCCTTTTACTGAAAAGGGAATGCATTCTGAGTTTGGAATAAGGCCCAGGAAACCTGCAGTGTGCTACTTACACACAGCTTGAAATCTCCACCTTCTTGGAGTTTGATATGTAGGTCTGTTGAGCTAATTCAGAATGCGTATGCTCAGGGCAGGGACAAATTCTTTGCTCAGCTTGGTGGGTAGCTGGAGCACAACAGATATCTTGAAGGCAAGCTGGTTTTGACTGTAATCCAGAAAGCTCTGGGCATTGTCCACTAGAGATTTCTCTTCCTAAGTCGAGCCGTGGCAAATGGCACCCCACCCGGCAATCTCTTCCTAGAGTTGGCGAGGGTCCTTTAGCAGATAGTATCCACATTTGTGGCTGCAGGGGATAACATCCCCTCAAACGTTGGCAGATCATTCAAAACCCAGCCAGTCAGGCTCATGAGAAAGCCTTTAGGTCTCTCTTTAGACCAATGACCAGAGACAGGCAGCTTGGCAAAATTAGTACAGTACTGGACTTGGAGTCGAGAAGACTTGGGTTCAGATCTCTTTTCTGACAGTTGCTAGCTATGTGACTGTAAGAAAAATTTCTTAATCTCTCTGAGCTTCAGTTCCCTCATTTATTAAATTGGAGAAATTGTACCTGTACTGCCTACCTTATGGTATTGTTATGAAACTCTAATGAGATAATGTACTTAAAAATAAATGCCTATTATTATTAAATGTATGAGAAAGGAGAATGAGGTGATGGTGAATTATGATTATCTAATTGGATTTAATTCAATTGAGCCATATTTATTAATTATTGAACATGTTCAAGGTACTATATCAGGACCTGGGGAAATAAAGATGAAAATAAAATAAGCACTTCTCTTTACAAAATGTACACGCAAATAAATAAGGGGTAATTCGATTCTTTTTTTACTTCTCCAAAAAGGTATGACCCTCTTCCTTGCTAATTTCTATTGGATCCAAAGATTTCCAGACCTTCTGCTTTATCTATAACTTTGTTCAAAGTCAGTCTTGGAGAAGAATGTGCCTCCTCAGATTCTTCAGAAGACTACCAGAAAGTCATGAAGTTTCTACACCAATGTTTTCAACTTGCTTTCATTAAGTTTTACGGCAGCCATTATGACCCTTGTTCCTCCATTTTCTGCAAAAACTGGAACCCACATTTATTTTGCTAGAATCTGGACAACCTGGAGGCTGCTTTCACTAACTTGGCCGGGAGAGAGCTGCTGAGGGGCTCATAGATCCACTGCCCTCGCCTTGGGACTGAGGAGGGTCAAGGTAATTTGATTCTAACAAGGGTCAGCTTCCATGACACCATTTACTCTCTAGTGAAGTGACCCTAGATCAAATGACCAGGGTAAAGGGGGATAGAGCCCCACCTGGGGTAAAAGACAAGACAATAGAGTCCAGGATGGACAATCAGGGAGAGGACTCAGGGGAGATGAGCTATACCAAAATCTAGGACTTTTAATAACACATTTATATGGTAAAATAGCCTGGGGGTAAAGGGCCTCCTACACAGGCTGAAGGAATCTTTGTCTTACTTCCAAACTGGCTTTCAGGTGTGCACAGTCATATACTTCAACAGCTCATTATGAATTTTTAGAAATACAATGTGTTGCTGACCACAAATCTTCAGTCTAGTAACCAGACCATCAACCACTGTGTCAATGCCCTTTGAAAAAGGGCCTCGTAAAAATACAGTTACAGCTGTTTCTTCCTGATGACTTTAGTTATGTAGAATAAACCCAGTAGGAATAACAAAATCTTTCCCTGAAACTTCACAAAGGCAGGAAGCCCATGAAAAATAACAGCTTTTTCAGAAATAAAACACAATGGAAAATGTAAGAAGGTAGAAGAGGTTCTGAAAAACAGAAGGGCAAGTGGAAAATATTTTTTGAAGTAATCAGTTTAAAGAGAGATTTATGAAAATGAAAATCTGGGGGCAGCTGGGTAGCTCAGTGGATTGAGAGTCAGGCCTAGAGATGGGAGGTCCTGGGTTCAAATCTGGCCTCAGACACTTCCCAGCTGTGTGACCCTGGGCAAGTCACTTGGCCCCCATTGCCCACCCTTACCACTCTTCTGCCTTGGAGCCAGTACACAGAAGTTAAGGGTTTAAAAAAAAAAAAAGAAAGAATGAAAATCTGAAGCTGCCCCCAATCTAAATTCTGTGCAACTTGACCAACATATGTCAAGTACCTACTGTTGTTAGAAGCCAGTTAGAGATGGGTAGTCTAGAGTGGGGATCATTTCTACTCCTTCAGACCAAAATGGCAGGCCTTTTAGGTTGAAAACCCAGAGATAGAAAGCAGAAAACTTTAAAAATCACTGGGAAATGTAAATGGCTTAGCCTTCATAAGGTTAGAAAATTAAATTAGCCAGAACATCCTACTCATTGACCATGCCAGTTAACAGAGAGGTCAGTGGAGCCTGTCTAGAAGAATTGTTTTAAAATTAGCACTATGCATTTAATTCCTTTTTTTTTTTAAAAGGGTTGATAAGCTGCCTAAGCCCATAGAAATACTCCATTTGTGCTGGGAAGTGAAGGTTGGCTACATTTAGAATATTATACTCCTCATTTCTTTTTAGAAATTTATCTAAATCCATTATGCTGCTTTTAACTTAATTAAATTCAGTGAAGGATTTCAAAGTTGAGTCCTCCTCAAAGTCACAACAATAGGCCAGTCTTTATCCTTATGTTTCACAGTGTTCTCTTTCTGTATAGTTTAGACCCACTTTGTGGCCACAGTGTTTGAGACCTTTAATAGGACAGTAAGAGGTCAAGAAATTCCAGCAGCTTAATTCAGTGGGCCAGAAGGGACTGACACTGCCAAATCATGACAGTACAAATATGTTTTCATTTACTACTATCCTTCTTCTCCCATCAATCCTTCCTACTCCTGATGGCCCCTGGTTATCATTTGTTTCCTTGTAGGGCATTATAACAAGGATAACTCCAATTAGAAAGAAGCGATAACACCTAGGACATTACCCCCCAAAATGTTTTCACTCATAAAGCTGTAGTACTTAAGTAGTTAAAAGAAGAGGAACTAGATTCTGTAAATTTTTATTTTTATTCTAACTTAAACAATACCAAATAAAATGGATATTTCCTTTTTATTTCTGAAATCCTTACCTTCTGCCTTAGAATTGATATTAAGTATTGTAAATTGGGTATTTCCATAGATACAGTAACTGAAATGCAGATCTCTATTATCTGTAGCTTAATTTTCTTTTAAAGTATATAATAAATTCAATTTGTATCTTTCAAAGATGTCCTATTTACCTATGCGTCTTTCTTTCCTTACTTCTAATTTTCTTCTCTGAATTTATAACAGAAGATTTCTCAGTCACCTTCTTTCCTTTTTCTTGCCATTCTCTCCCTATCTCCCCTCAATGGCCCATTCTCCTACTTCCCCATTGGAAAAGAAAAAGAAAAAGAAAAATTAAGACTTTGTAACAAATAGGCATACTTAAGTAAAAATAAATTCCCACATTGATTGAAAATGTATGTATTATATTTGTAGAAAGTCCTTTTTGGTGAGAGGGAACTACTTCTGATAAATGCATTCCAGGAATTCCCTTATTACTTGCTACCATTTTCTTGCCAGTAGAGTAGTGAGGAAAAAGTTCTAGCCTAGACCTTTGGGTATCAGGCATTGGAACAAAGTTTCTCCTACAGGTCAGAGTTGTCATTTCTGTTAATACTCTATGTTGAAATGGCACTGCCCAATATGGAGCTGGAGGGAGGAATGATAGAGGTAGAAATGCTCAGGCTACCATGATATTTTGGTTGTTCTTCAATTGTTTGTAATTATAGTAATAACATGTAATCTATTAATGTCAGAATTGACTCAAAGAGTTGGGTTAGAAATTTTATTTCAGGGGATGATCTGGTGCTGACATATGGGTGAATTGAGCAGCTTCTGATAGACTGGGAGTTTGGAGATTAAGTTAGAGTAAAAAAGCACTGTAGCCTAATACCCAGGAAAAGGAGTGTGGGGATCCAGATAGGCAAGAATAATTTATTACTGGGTAGTGGATGGAGTGAGGATGGAGGGCAAAGAAGAATGGCAAACCATTCCAGTATCTTTGCCAAGAAAATCCTAAATGGGGTCATGAAGAGTTGAACATGACAGAACAACAACAACAAAAGTAAAGCAATAATTTTAGAAATTGCAAAGAAATAGGAACAGAGTTGATATCAATCTATTGGGGAATTCCTAAACAATTTGTGGTACACAGACATGATGGAATATTACTTTACCAAAAGAAACAATAAATATATGTAAGAACACAGGGAAGCACAGGAAGACTTAATTGAACAGAAGCAAAGTGAAGAAAACAGAAACAGGAAAACAATATACATAATGTTCAGGGAAGGAATAATAATGACAAAACAAATTAAATGTTATGAAATTTAAGTCTTAGCTTGATCCTGAAGGCAAGACATGAGCATGCACTTTCCTCTTTATTTGCACAGGGGTGGGGAGGTGGGAGAAGTGGGGAGATATAAATATGGAACAACTGCATATATTGTTGTACTTGATTAAAGTATTAGTTTTGCTGAGCTGCTTTTTTCTTTTTTAAAATTTTTTGTTATGAAGGGTTTGGGAGAGAAGGGAAGGGTATCTTGGATGGTCTTAGGAGATGATATAAAAATAAAATATACAAATAAAAATGAAGTGAATGCCAACAAATGGTTTTGTAGAACCATAAAGTAAAGTTATAACTTTATGTACAGACCTCTCCAAACTAGGCTGCATTGAAGATTTCTGATGTCTCTTATCACCTTTCCTCGCTTTTTTTTTCTTGATTCTCTCTATCTTCCTTTGCTCTTCTATATCTTCCAAGTCAGGAAACTGGGCCAAAGATAGGGAACAGATGTGACAGAATGTCCACAGTTAAAGAAACCATATTCCTTAAGAGAACAAAACATTTTAATTTTAAAGGTGTCTGACAAGAGGATTGAACAGCTAAATTTTATATAACAAGAAAGAACAGTTTACAAATTCTTGGTTCAGGATTTGTTTTTCTATTTTGAAGAATGATTATTAAATAGATTGGAGAAGAGACTTAAAAAATTTCAAGTAAAGTATTGATTGACAAATGAGAAGCAAATGAAATTCAAATTTACACTGAAATCTAAATATCCTTTTCTTTACTCCTGGGCACTGATGATTTTAATGTAGCCATCATCTACTGGCTATTGGTTGTAAAACAGCATTGGCATAGTGGAAAGAGAACTGAACACTAAGACAGCAGATGACCTTCTAAACTGTTAAAATTTTACATGTAAGGAAGTGGTAGCTCTAAGTAAGGTTTGTTTTTAAAACTTATAATAGTATATATATGTATATATATAAACTATTTTTATATTTCACATATACACAAAATATATGTAAATATATTTTGTTACAATTATTTCACAAGACTAATTTTGGATAAGAATATCAGTTTATTGATTCGGCTAGCATTAGAATCTATAAAGTGATAGATCAGAGGCCTTCTAGAATGACCAAAGACCCTGTACATCCCTTAGCTAGATTCATAAATAGAGTATTGGGAGATCATTATTCAGACCCTTCCATGAACATCCCAAGACATCTCTAATTGATAAATAGTTGATTAGGCATTGGTCCATCAAACTATCCACTCCTCCCCACCCCCATGTGATGGAGGTTGAGTAGGCAAGAAAAGAATCCTTATCTCATCTTCTATTAACTCAATTCTATTAAAAGGAAGACATTCCTGGGGATTCCTAAGACGAAAGAAAATGTAAAAATCTATAGACTAGATGGTGCCTGGGATTCGAATCCCTGATGCATTAATTCTCTCTAATATACAGGAATTGACTGGGACCTTTCTAATCTAGGGGCCTGATGTAGGAATTAATATAGTAAGTGAAAAAATAAATTCTAATACTATACCTATATTCAATTGTTGTTCAGGCATTTTTTTCAGTTGTGTTTTACTCTTCATGATCCCATTTGGGGTTTTCTTGGCAAAGATACTGGAGTCGTTTGCTATTTCCTTCTCCAACTCATTTGGCAGATGAGAAAACTGAGGCAAACAGAGTTAAATGACTTGCCTAGAGCCACACTAGTAATAAGTGCCTGAGGACAGATTTGAACTCTTGAAGAGGAGTCTTCCTGATGCCATCCCCAGAACTCCATCCACTGTGCCACTTCACTGCCTCTTATCTTTATAATTTATCTGCCTATATTTATATCTCTCTCTATGTATATGTATGGTGTGCATATATACGTATGAATGTGCAATTGTGGAAACACAAACACGTGTATATATGATTTACAAAATACCCTGTGTATGTTTTTTCATTTGAAGATTGAATTTTTGCCCTAGTTTGTTTCTTTCTTTTTAAAAAACCCTTACCTTCCTTCTTTGAGGCATTGGTTCTAAGGCAGAAGAATGGTTAAAAACTAAGCAATGGGGGTTAACTGACTTATCTGGGGCCACACAGTTGGGAAGTGTCTGAGGCCAGATTTGAATTCCCCAACCTCTTGTCTCTAGGCTTGGTTCTCTATCCAACAAACCAACTCACTGCCTCCTTCTAGCTTGTTTTTTATAGTTCTCTTGAAAATGGTGATGACTTTTTCTTGAAAACCAGCAAACAAGATTATAGGATTTAGAGCAGGAAAAGGATTTTTTTTTGTCAAAGGATTACAAATTTACAAATGGGGAAAGTGAGGCTCAAAGAAATGAAGACTTATCCAGAACAGAACAGAACAGAGATTGGAACCCAAATCTTCAAACATATCCAAGACCCCTTTCTTCATGCCGTACTGTTGCACATCTTGGTCTGATTTAACATAGCAAAGTCAGTTTTGAATAACTATAGAGCCTCAATTTCTTCATAATGTCAAACTGGTCTTTGACCAATGTTGATGAAATGTTAGAGAAAAATGCCACTATTTTTCCATGACAAAGAAAGTAGTTGAAAGAAATGAGCTCATGAAATAATGGTAAGTGAGCAACCAAGAAGCGTCTCGAGTTCATCAACTACTGTATTTTTGCAGTGACTTTGATATATTCTGATGAATTGCTGTAGCAATGGCTGACATATAACACAGTCAGAATTCGATTAAATCTCGCTCAGCTCAGGATAAAGAACTACCACCCATCTGAAGATGCAAAATATGGTACATTTAACTGCAACAAATGTCACCAGAGCGGAATCCAAACAAAGGTAAATTGCCTTTCCTATACAATTTTTCTCCAGTAAATTTTAATCACTCTAAAATAACATGATAAAAGTATAGCTATTTTCTCTATAATTAAGTTGACTAAAGTCACAAGTTAATCACACTAATTAAAATTGCATTCACCCCAAAGTAAAAATATAAATAACTTGCATTTTCATGAATTTCTGATGGCAGTTTTTATCCGTGCCCATGTGACAGCATATAATTTTCCCGGTGCTGTCATTAATCTTGCACCAAATCATTTATTAGATAAAAAGATAATTTGAATAAAAAGTGACCTTTAGCTGAAGTCTGTGTTCACATATATGATGCAGCAATTTTCAGTCAAATGCCAGCTGAGTCTACATAAATGACACTGGAAGCTAACTTCAAAGTTATTGATAACCTTGAACTTTTGGAAGGAGCAGAATTGTCATTGTAATCATGTCATTTGTTTTGGCCCACACATAAAGGATTTCCACATCAAATGCCACAAGACTAAAAAAAGTCCTAAGGACGAATAGTATAACGTTTGCTACTAAAACCCTAATAATGATGAAACAAAATTATACACACAGGACATGCAATAACTCTGAGTTACATTTCCCACAAGGTGGAGTAAAAGCAATGCTACAATTTAAAACTTGGATGTTATGTGTAACACAGACTACAGGGTGGCTCTCACTGCCTGGCAGACCCTATAACTTACATTTCACTCTTCCCTGCCTGGGTTTTCTGGTACCCTGAAGTGGACTGGATTGGCAGATGTCTAGATGCTCTGCCAATGACTCCAGCCCCACTGATGCTTCATTGTAGGACCTTTTCTTTATTCATTATTTCCTGCTTATCCTGTATATAACTTGCTTTGTTTGCATGTTATTCCTGCCCCCTCCCTTAGATTGTAAGGTCCTTGAGGGCAAGAATGGTCTTTTGCCTTTTTTTTTTTGTATCTCCAGAGTTTAATTTAACCCAATACCTGGCACAGAGTAGGCACTGTAAACTGAGGCAGGCCAGAATTTGTAAAAGTAATTTACCAAATGTAAACTGAGCAGACCAAAATTTAGAAGCAAATCAGGCATCTTAATTAAGGACTTACACACTGAAGGACAAACCAATACCAAAACACTAAACTGGCCAAAGCCCCTTATAGCACAGGGGTCTTTTATAACAGAAAAATCACAAAAGGGAGTGCACAGAACCCAGAGCAGTAAATGAATACAGAGTGATTGGCTGAAAATTAGGTAATGGTGAGGGACTGGAATCCTCCCTCCTCTCTTTATCTGATGGGATTAAGAAGGACTCATTATTGGAATTCAGCTGCAAGATAGTGACCCAAACTTTGGCAGTAAATGAGAACAAAATCTTGATTGATGGGTAATTCATTCATTTATTTATTTATTTATCTATTTATTTTCTGCTTGAAAAGACTTTATAATCTAATGAGGAAAACCAATATATACATCATAAATATAAAGAAAATAAATAATAACATATACAAAATAATTAAATACAAGGTAGTTTGGAAGGGAGGACACTAATCAGTTGTGGAAAGCAGGAAAGGTTTCATGTAGAAGAGGGTGAACAGGGTTTTTTTTTTTAAACCTTTAACTTCTGTGTATTGGCTCCTAGGTGGAAGAGTGGTAAGGGTGGGCAATGGGGGTCAAGTGACTTGCCCAGGGTCACACAGCTGGGAAGTATCTGAGGCTGGCTTTGAACCTAGGACCTCCTGTCTCTAGGCCTGACTCTCAATCCACTGAGCTACCCAGCTGCCTCCTGAACAGGTTATTTTTTAGTGGAAGGGGGGGTATAATCTTTCAGTGAAGGTTGGTACACAGAGCATCAGAAATGCTAAAGGTATTACAGGATCAAAGGGTATGCACAATTTTGTCACCATTTGGACAAAGCTCCAAATTGCCCTCTAGAATGGTTGGATCCGTTTAAAACTCTACCAATAATGCATTAGTGGTCCAATTTTGCCACATCCCCTCCAACATTTATTATTTTCCTTTACCGTCATATTGGCCAGTCTGCTAGGTGTGAGGTGGTACTCCAGTGTTGTTTTAATTTGCATCTCTCTAATCAAGAGGGATTTAGAACACTTTTTCATCTGATCATTGATAGCTTTGACTTCTTCATCTGAAAACTGCTTGTTCATATCTTTGACCATTTGCCAATTGTAGAATGACTTGCATTCTTATAAATTTGACTTAGTTCTCTATATATTTGAGAAACAAAATCTTTATCAGAGAAATTTGCTGCAAATTTCCTTTCCTCCCCAATTTGTTGTTTCCCTTATAACTTGGTTGCATTGGTTTTGTTTGTACATAACCTTTTAAATTTAATATAATCAAAATTATATTTTTTATATTTGTAAGGCTTTCTATCTCTTGTTTGGTCATAAATTTTTCCCTTCACAAATCTAACAGGCAAACTATTTTATGTTCCTCTAATTTACTTATAGTATCTTTCTTTATGTCTAAATCATATACTCATTTTGACCTTATCTTGGTATAGAGTGTGAGATATTGCTAAACCAAGGAGGAGGTCCCATCTGGTTGAAGATAATTTAGAAGAGTTCTAGGGTTGCTGACAAAAGAGTTCACGTTTGGGACAAAGGGCAAAGTTGTCTTGGAGTAAACAACATCCTTCAGGCCTACACAATCTCAGTTGCAGAGATGGTCAGGGACACCTGAATTGACCAGAGTCTAATGAATTTTCATAGCATTTAATCACTAGTAATCAGATTAGCTTTTATATATAAATATTTATATAAAACAATATAATCACAAATTAATGCCCAAATATATGAGAGGTATAATCCTCCCCTCCACCTCCACTCTCTTCCCAACTCAGTCTCTGGAAAGATTTAGAGGTTCATCATTTAGCTTAGTCCCCATAGAACTCAGTCTGGGGTCCCAGACCCAAATCTTGCTTCAGCTTGAGTCCCAAGCACTCTGAATTCTCAGAGTTTTTGACTTAGTCTAGTTGGCTACACCATGGTCCTTGTGGAGATCACCTCCAACACTTGTGACCCAGAAGGACCAGCCATGCAGAGAGGGAGATCAAGGGAAGGAAATCTTTCTTCTCTCACTGTTTAGTTCATAGGGACAGAGGTAGTGGGGAACCTTCCCCCTATGGTGGGAAACAGCAACAGAAAAAGTAGAGCTGGCTCAGTCTCATGTTTCAAAGACTTCAACTCTTCATTATGTAAGCTGATTAAAGGAAACTAATTCCACCCATCTGGTGGTCTCCCTTCCTCCCTTCCTTCCCCCTTCTTGAAGATGGTAAGCAATTTGGTCTGGGTTGCACATGTATTACCATGCAAAATCTACTGTAATATTTGGTCATTATTGTGAAGATTAAAATTAATATACAAGAACTAAGTATTATATTTTTAAAAAGTTTATTAATAATATCTAAATTTTAAAAACTACCTAAACTAACTCAGCCACACTTGTGGAGAAGAGAATGAGAGGGAGGAGCTACAGAATTCATAAAACAATAATATGACCATGCAAATGTAGAGGTGCAGGAGAGATTAGAGGGAATTTTGGGAAATACTAAGGGACTTCTGGGAGATGAAGTCCAAGGGTTCAAAATCTCCATTTATACATTATTGTAAGAGAATACTCATATAAAACCAAAACCCCAAATAAAAACACAAATAAACTAAAGTGAAAATTTGTATGCTTTAGGGGCAGCTGGGTAGCTCAGTGGATTGAGAGCCAGGCCTAGAGATTCCCGGAGGTCCTAGGTTCAAATCAGGCCTCAGACACTTCCCAGCTGTGTAACCCTGGGCAAGTCACTTGACCCCCATTGCCTACCCTTACCACTCTTTCACCTAGAAGTCAATACACAGAAGTTAAGGGTTTAAAATTAAAAAAAAAAATTAAAAAAAATTTGTATGCTTTGATCTTCATTCTGATTCCTACAGTAATGGATAGCATTCTTTGTCATAAGTCCTTCAGAATTGTCCTGGATCATTGTATTGCTGAAAGTAGCTAAGTCTTTCATAGTTGATCATTGTACAATATTGCAGTTACTGTGTACCATGTTCTTCGTTCTGCTTATTTCACTCTGCATCAGTTCATGTAGATCTTTACCAGTATCAAAATGAAGAGGAAATTAAAGCAATCATTAGGAGCTATTTTGCCCAACTATATGTTGATAAATCTGATTATCTAGGTGAAATGTAAATTGCCCAGATTAACAAAAGAGAGAATAGAATATTTGAATAGTTCCATCTCAGAAAAATATATCAAACAACTTGTCAATAAACTCCCTAAGAAAAAATCCCCAAGGCCAGATGGATTCACAAGTGATTTCTATCAAACATTAAAAAAATTAATCCCAATAATATATAAATTATTTTGGAAAATAGGCAAAGAAGGAATCCTACCAAATTCCTTTTGCAGCACAAATATGGTGCTGATACTTAAGCCAGGAAGACTAAAAACAAGGAAAAAAAATATAGGTGATTGTTGGCTCTAAACCTAGTTCCTTTCCTTTTTGGAATATCATATCCCAAGCCTTCTGATCATCTAATGTAGAAGCTGCTAAGTCCTGTATAATTCTGACTATGGCTATATATTTGAATTGGTTTTTTTTTCTGGCTGCCTGCAGAATTTTCCCTTTGTCTTAGGAGCTCTGGAATTTGGCTAGAATATTTCTGGAAGTTATCATTTGGGTATTTATTTTAGGAAGTGATTGGTGAATTCTTTTAATTTTTATTTTACTCTATTGTTCAAGAATATCAAGACAGTTTCTTGTAATATGATATTTTTTTATGGCTTTCAGGTAATTCAATATTTCTTAAATTCTCTCTCCTAGATCTACTTTCCAGCTCAGCTGTTTTTCCAATGAGATATTTCATACTTTCTTCTTTTTTTTCATTATTTTGATTTTGTTTTATTGTTTCTTCATGGTTCATATAGTCGTTAGCTTCTACTTACCCAATTATAATTTTTAAGAAATTGTTTTCTTCTGTAAGCTTTTGAACCTTCTTTTCCATTTGGCCAATTCTGCTTTTAAAGATATTTTCTTCTTGTATCATTTTTATTTCTCTTCACCATTTTTCCATTGCCTCCCTTATTTGATTTTTGAAATCCTTTTTGAGCTCTTCCAGAGGCTGAGACAAATTCACATTTTTTTCTTTGAAGTTTTACAAGTAGCTGCTTTGATCTTACTGTCCCCTTCTGAATCTATGTCTTGCTCTTCTTTGTTTCCATAAAAATTTTCTATGATAAGGATTTTTAAAAATGTTTTCTCCTTTTCCTAACCTTTTTTTTTTTTTTTTTACCTTTTATCTTTAACTTGGAATATATTCTCAGAGTTGAGTGTGAACTCTCTTAAACTTCAGTTTTTTCTTGCTACTACTCTCAGTTCTAGTTCTGGATTTCTGTTAGTTTTAATTTTTCCAAGGTAATAGTATGGCCTGTGGGCTGTAAGCTCTGGAAACCACTTCATGATGCTGATGCAGTCTCTTCCAGGGCCTGCCAATGGCTCGCAGTGCTCAGAGCACTGTGAGTTGTCTTGTGCTGGTGCTTAGGGCCTCATCTTGCACTTGGTTAGGGGCTTGAGGTTTCACTCTGGGCTTAAACTGGCCAGGTACACTGTGAACTGCCTTGTGTTGGGGCTCAGGGCCTCACCTTGGTCTTGGACAGGGGTTCTGAGTCAAAGGGTTCAAATCTAAACCCTTTTATTTATCTCCTGTGTGAACTTAGGTAAGTAATCTAACATTTCTGGACTCAGTTTCCTCCTCTGTTAGATGATTGGTCTAGATGTTTCTAGTTCTAATTCTATGATATCATTATTCTGTGTTTAAAATTTTTTTCCTAAAGGAAAAGAAAATACCTACATGTAGAAAGTATGTGTCTGGCTTTTGGTTATCTCATTTTGGATTTTCTTGCCAAGGATATTGAAGTGGCTTGCTATTTTCTTCTCCAGCTCATTTTACAGGTGATGAATTGAGACAAACAGGATGAAGTGACTTGCCTAGGGTCCCATTGCTAGTAACTATTTGAGATCAGATGTGAATATAGGAAGATGAGTCTTTTGGACTCCAGTCCTGACATTCTATCCGCTGTGCCTTCTGGCTGCCTAAAAAAGAAAAAAAATATTCATATCTTAAACCAAAAACTAGTTAACTTCTACCCATTAGTTTTGTCCCCTTGAGCTACAAAGAACAAGTCTCCTTCCTTTTGTACATAGCAGTCCTTTGTATGTTTGAAGACTGCTCTCATGTCTCCCCTAAGTCTCCCTTTTTTCAAATGAATGTTCCAGTTCTTTCAATTGCATCTTAAACAGCAGTTTCAAGAACTCTCTCTCCCTACTAGATATGTTCAAGTTCATCATTTCTCTTCTTCAAATGCAAAACATATTTAAATGAGCACAGCAGTCCAGATGTGATCTGACCAGCCGGGAGTGTGCTGGGGGTACTGGTACTTTCAGTGATCTGGACATTATAATTCTCTAAATGCAGCCTGGGATTCCGTTAACTTATTTGACAGCTCTATTGCTGTTGTTTCCTAAAACCTCCAGGTTTGAAGTTTGTTTTTAGAGGGAGCCATCATTTCACCTTGCCTCTTCTTTGAAATTCTATCTATATTTATGCACAAATCCTCTATATTTGGGTCTCTTCAACATGCTAGAGGGCATTTCTCTAGGTTTTTAACATTATTAGTGTATTAATATAACGAGATGGCAACAGTGGATAGAGTGCTGGACCAAGAATCATGAATACCTGATTTCAAATCTAGCTATGTGACCCTGGGCAAGCCACCTTGTTTGACTCAGTTTCCTCATCTGCATAATGAGCTGAAGAAGGAAATGGCAAACCACTCCAGTATCTTGGCCAAAAAAACTCCAAATGGGGTCATGAAGAGTTGGACATAATTGAACAACAACAACAACAGTGTGCCACACGAGCCATCTGTCTGTTATGCCTTGCTCTAGCAACACGATTGCCCCACTTTCTTTTATAGTCATCTCTCTTGCAAGACATCTTTTCTTCTCCTTCTTGCATATGTCATCAATGGTAATGGGCTGCAGCCAATTTGTACCTGCTTTATGTCTCACCATTGCCCTCTGAGTAACCTTTGATTTTTCAGAGATTGTGGTGCTCCACTATTTGCATCTAGGCAGCATCAGAAAAATATTAACATTAAAAATTGTTTTTTGTTTTGGGGGAGAGGCTTGGGCTTGTTGAAATGCCATTCAGTTTCCCAAATAAGCCAGCCCATTTTCTTCCTCCTATTCAATTCTGGGACACTGAGCCACCTAGCTGCCCCTTGGACCCACTATTGAACAGGAAGAAGAAAGTAGGCTGATTCATATTTTAAATTGAAATGCAAATTGTAGAACACCACAATCTCTGAAGAATCAAATTTTTAGGTCACTTATTGGGCGGTGGTGAGACATACAAATTACTGGATGGAGTCTTGAAAGAAGTGAGGAATGTTAGGACATAGAAGTGAGGAAGGAGGGGTAGCTAGGTGGCGTAGAGAGCAGGACTTAGGAATGGAAGGTCCTGGGTTCAAATGTGGCCTCATATACTTCCTAGCTGTGTGATGCTGGGTCTTTCACTTAAGCCCAATTACCTAGTCCTTGTTGCTCTTCTATCTTTGAACTAATACTTAGTATTGATTCTAAGAGGGATGGTAAGGGTTTAAAAAAGTGAGGAAGGAGATTATTCTGATGGAAACAAATGATGGGGTGTCACATGGGAGAAATAATGAAGAAATTGGTATTAATGTGTATGGAGGAGAGTATAGTGTGAGAAAACTGGATGGAGTTAAGGAACCAGATTGTGAAGAATCTTAAATGACAGGTAGGGGACTTTATATTTGATCCTGGATATATTAGGGCATCATTGTAACTTGGGTGGAAGAATAATACAGTCCCTTTGGCAGCAGTGTGGAGGGGAGAGGGGAGCGGAGAGAAACTAGCCAAAGACACTAATTAGAATTAGTAGCTCAGGGGAGAGACGATGAGGGATCGAACTAGGGTGATGCCTTTGTGAGCAAAAAGAAGGGGGAAAATACAAGAGATGTGAAGGTAGAAACAAGATTTAATAATACCTTGAACATGTATGGTGAATAAAGGTGAGCAATCAAGGAAGACACTGAGATAGCTGATTTGAGAAACTATGTGGCCTCATCAATGGCAGGAAATTGGGAAGAAAGGAAGGTTTTTGGAGAAAGGTAATGAGTTCTATTCTGGACATGCTGAGTTTGAGATACCAAGGGACATTTAGTTTGAAATTTCCAGTAGGGAGAGGGACGTGCAGGATTGGAGCTCAAGAATCAGATCTGAGAATTATTTGCATAGAGGTGATAGGAGAACCCATCAGAGCTGATGAGATCAACACATTAAATAGGATAGAGAAGAAGGCTCAGAACATATCTCTGAAGAACACATACAGTTAGATTGTGTGAGAAAGATGAAGAGCTAGCAAAGGAGATAACGAAGCAGGAGTCAGAAAAGTAAGGAGGACCAAAAAAGATCAATGACACAAAAATGAAGAAAGCAGAGAGTATCTAGGAGGAAGGGGTGATCAGTTGTGACAAATGCTGCGGAGAAGTTCAAGAGGATGAGGACTAAGAAAAAGACATTAGATGAACATTAGATGAACAGCTAGGTGGCACAATGCACAATGCCAGGCTTGGAGTTAGGAAGACTCATCTTCGTGAGTTCAAATCTGGCCATAGACAATAGCTGTGTGACCCTCAGCAAGTCAATTAATTCTATTTGCCTCAATTCCTCATCTATAAAATGAGCTGGAGAAGGAAATGGCAAACCATACCAGTCTCTTTGCCAAGAAAACCCCAAATGGGGTCACAAAGTCAGACATGACTAAAACGACTGAACAACAAAGTGGCCATTAGCAATGATGATGAAGTTAGAGAGAATGAGAATGATGGTGAGAATAATCTGCTGGTGAAGACTGAGGGGAATGGGATCAAGAATGTGTGGAGAGGGAGGTTAGCTTTAGCCAATCAAATGGCACAATTGGAAACAAAGGGCAGAGAGAAGAGAAAGGGAGCAGAGAGTTGGGATGATGTCATGGGACATAAGATGAGGAGAGAGGCAGCCTCAAGTGGATGACCTCAATTTTTTAGATGAACTATGAGGCAACATCCTCAGCTGGCAGACTGAGGGGTAGAGGCTACTATGGGAATTTTGAGGAGAAATAAGAAGGTCTGGAACATCTAGACACCTAGAATGGGATATAGAATCAATGGGAAAGACATAGAAGCATTGTCCAGTTGCCATGAACGTCCAGTTGGGATTAGGTAACACAACTTTCGAATGGACTTAATCAACATGTCTGGGCAATGGGCACTCTTAATCCAACTAGATTTTCCTAAGGTTTCTCTCCAGTGTGAGTTCTCTGGTGACTGATGGTGACAGTATGGACTGTCATCTGAATGTTTGTGAATCTCATTTAGGAGACATGGTAGTGTTCTGGGGCCTAATGTGATCAGCATAATGGCATGTGAAAATGAGCATCTGGAGGGCTTCATCGGGTAGAGTGAATGTGCAGGATATCCTCTGTTGATCCTGGCAAATGCTTTTGGCAAGTAGCCATCTCCCAGTTGTAGGTATTTTTTGAAATTAATAATTTGAGGATCAAAGTTATCTCTGTTGTTGCATCTATCATAAAATCTTGTATGACATTAACATATGCAGGGCAAGCACCTTGTCTGAGTCTCTTTAAGGTAGCATTTTGTTCCGCCAGATCAGATGTTTTCCTAATAGCCAACAAATAACGAGTGCAGTGAAATCTCTGTGCCTTTTACTTGATTGAGCAAGTGTAAAGACGTGATCTGCTCTAGAATATCATTTTAAAAGCCTGCCTGTTCCTCTCATATTTCAGCAATGCCCTTGATGCATATGCATATCATTTTCATAAAGATTTTGTAGAAATGAGAAAGTCGACATATGGGTCGGTAGTTATTGATATTTTTCTTGATTACCTTTTTTCCCAGCAGTAATAGCTTTTTTACCAATCATTTGATCTCTTCTCTTCCCTTCAGATATCTTATGAAGATTGGTCCCCTTCAGAATAGACCTCATCTGTGTATAATGCAGTGGTCTACTCCAATTGCTCTTCTCATTTCATTCTCTTTAGTGACATTCTCCTTCCTTGAACAGCATATTGGAGGTGGAGATGTTACAGTCCAGATGTGGTGATTCTGCTGCCACTGATGAGCATAATAGTTTGTTCCAGAAGTGGAACTGGAAGGAGACAAGGTAAGGTTTTTCTGTGGCTGCTGGCAGAAAGTGATTCTTTCTTTCTCATCTCTGTAACAAAATTCTGGCTGCCTGACTGACCCACTCTTTCTCCGTGTCCTTGGGGTTTCATGTAGGGTCCCCAAACTATCACACTCACACTTCCCTTTCCACAAATGTAGAATGTCTTCAATATGCTACCTAGCCCAGAGATCTGTTCCATACCTAGTTTCTGGGATAGGCAGGAAAATGATGGGTGGATCAGAAATGAAGGTGTAATGTGCCCTTCCTCCTATCTCCCACCAGGAAACTCTGACCTAGCTCTATGAAGATCCTATCCTGGCTCTTCTCTGTTTCTACTGGGTGCTCTGGAAAGCCCCTTTTTGTATTGTTGAACTTCTCTATTCATCTTAGACCTCTTCTTATATTTCTCTCACCTTCTGATGTTTGATGAAATAGAGCTTTCTTCTGGAGACAATTAATATGTCTCCTGGCACTTCTCTCCCACCCCCTGACAAGCCTGGAGAGGAAGAGGAGGAGTAGGAGTTGGCATATCTTTGCTTTCCATTGCCACTTTCAGATATTCCTTCTGTCACTTTCTCTTAGCAGTCACCTCTCCTCCTTTAAAGTTCACTCCATCGTGTTCAGATCCTTGTTGCTATCATCTGTGTCACTCTTCATCTTCCCCAGGAAGTTTGGTACCTGGCTCATAGTCAGATCTTCTTCTCTCTTTCTATTCCATTTAAATATCTAGCCTTCTAGTTTCCCAATTATCTCAACTTCTCTAACCTCTGTTGCAAATCTAACTCAGCCGTAAAGAGGAGGGTTCTATGAAAGGTCTTTACTCCCCTCCACAATAGCTCTGGTTTATTATAGTAATGTTAAAAGGTCTTTTCTGCTTTTCATCTGTTTTTGTCCTCTTTCCAATTTCTTCCTAAGTTTCTCATGGTTTGATCTGGCTTAATTGGGTCTCATTCCAAGTTTTCTGTAAATTCAGTTCCCCTCTAACACTAATTTTTTAAGGTGATATTTTTCATACTCAAACACCCATCTTTCTAAAGTTTTATGAACTAGTTTATATTGAAAACAAGTATTTTGCTTGGCTGCTAAGTCATATTGCTTAGAGAGGAGAAGTGTTGTCTAGCTGTGGTAGTTTTTAAGCTTTTTTTTGGCTCATCATTGTAATGGTTGGTTAAACTTCCATACATTTCCCATTTTGGGGGGGGGGTCAATAATTTCTTTTCTATTGGTCAGGTTGAAGTGATTTGATGGCAAACCATATCTTCATCTTTTTCCTTTCTTCTAATTGGGTACCAATTTTGAACTTCGCCCCAGATAGCCATTCAGAAATGGTTCCCAATAAACTATATGACCACAGGTGAGTTACTTAAACTTTCAATGCTTTGGGACGCTCTCTATAGTTAGGTTTCCAATCTGCATTGACTCAGGAAGTTTGCTGCCTCCGTGAAAGTACAGGTCTAGGCAATAAGCAATGATTTCCTAACTTTTAATTTGACTTCATTTCTTTTGTGATTTTGTTCAGTGCTCATGCTGTTAATATAATTAAATTTTAGTTGAATATACAAAGTCACTAAAATGTCATCAGCCACCCTGTCCAAAGAATCGACTAGTGACCAAGTTATGAGATTATTCCTATTTGTCAAGTCTGGTCCTTGGACAATGGACATAAGGTGTATCTTCAGATCTGTTTTTACCCCTTCTTTAACTATCTCCACTTTCCCTTTACTGTCATATGGCCTTTAAGAACCCAGGGTAACCTCTGGATCACAATGAGATATCAGACTAAGACTATAGAAGAGGATCCATTGGATTTATCTGCTATCTTTTCCCTACAAACTTTAAAGCTCATTGAACCTTTTTATTAAATGTTTTTCCAAAGGCATTTCAAAATATAATATCAATTATACCAAGTCTTTAGGGACTATAATTCTAAATGTATGTTGGTTATATTCCTCTCTAACAGATGGTATTAGTAATTTGCTATAAATTAAGGGGACCATATTGTATTTTGGATCAGCCAACGCAGGGACAGGAATGGAACCAGAGAGAAAAAAAGAAAACTTGAAGGTAGGCAAGGAAAAGTATTTTCCCGTCAGCAATAGGACAAAAATCTAGATGCCAGGTGTCTCTAACCTAGACTTTTGTTCCAGCCACTAAAAATGTTTTAGGGTGCTAAGACAGCTGCATTTCTGACCCCTGCTCCTTGTTCTCCTACACCACACCAATTCTCTGGCTGCTGTTATTATTACTTTTGCTCGTAAAGCCTGGAGTAGCCATTAAGTCTGACCACCTCCTATCCCTGGCTACATTCAAAGAAAAAAATTACATTTTTTGAATCAAATGTTGGACATAGTCCAGAACCACCAACTGTTATCTTAAAATGCTTAGCAATAGCCATAGGCACCATGCATAGTTTTCCTTTGGTATCTACCAAAGCATCATGCACAAGAACAAATGATATAACATCTGTAAAGTACTTAGTAAACCTTAAAGAACTATGTAAATGCTAACTATTGATAATAGTAATAACAATAACAATTATTATAATGAATACCCAAAGAGATTTTGCTAGTTGACTGACACTGATGAATGGAATTTCTTGACTAAGATATGAATAACCTAACTGTGAGCTTCACTGTCAAGAGCAGAAAATAAGACATACTATAAAGGAATTTATAAGTGGACAACTGAACACAAATGGAATTATTGATTGGATAGCAGGCTGGCCTCAGAGTCGGGAAGGCCTGGGTTCAAGACCTACCATATTTAAGTTGTAGAACCCCGGACAAGGCAAACTTCTCAGTGCCCTTGGTCATTCTCTAATATTAAAGATTAGACAAGTTAGTCATCTGCATTGTTGAAAGGAAGCTTCTAAATTTGGAGTTCCTTACACTAATGAAAGGGTAGGTCTGGACCAAATAAACCCCAAACAGTTTAGGTAAGTAATTATAGAAACCCAATAAAAGATAATTGAACCCAGTAACAATATATTTGACTTATTAGAAATTGTCATATTCCTCCACCAAATTTTATTCAGTGTGTTATGAGTAAGATTAGATTAGCTAGTTATTAGGTATTGATTATATATTGATTAGGAAGTACCTAATAGCCAATCTAATCTTACTCATAACAAGTGCCAACTATTTGAAAAGCAAATAAACATAGATTACCAAATAAATAAGCATAGATCACCAAAATCATCTGGCACATGGCTTAAAAAAAAAGAGGAATATATTTAGAGGAGGGAAAATCAGAATCAGGAACTCAATAACCTAGTGTTGGATAAAGTAGAAATTATTTAAGAAAGAGCTTCCTACATGGCAAAAACTGCTGGGAAAATTGGAAAGAATTTTAGCAGAAATTAGGCTTAGACTAATATCTTACACCACATTCCATAATACATTCTAAGAAAATACACTGTGTTAATATTAAAATCATACAAAAAAATTAGAAGAGATATAGGCCATATCTCTCTTGCAGCTATGTGAAGGAAATGTATTCTTAACCAAACAAGGGAGAGAGATAATTATAAAAGATAAAATAAAGAACTTTGATTATATGAAACTGAAGACCTTCTGCACAGAAGCATAGATGAAATGAATCTACCCAGAAGAAGGAAAGTAAGGAAAATATTATTATCAAATTTCTTGATTAAGGGTTTGGCATCAAAATAAATATGTGTGTATGTATATGTGTACATGACATTTTCTTAATAGATAGGTGGTTAAAAATATGAATAGTTCTTAAGGGAATCATAAACTCTTAACAACTATAGGAAAGAATGCTCCAAATCAGTAATTATAATAAAAATACAAATCAAAGGAATTTTGAGCTTTTACCTTATACCATGCATACTGGCAAAGATGACAAAAAATGGGACTAGTCAAGGAGGGAGGTATTGTGGGAAGATAAGCACCTTAGTATATTGTTGATAGAACTGTGAATCTACACAACCATTTGGAAAGCATTTTGGAATTATGCAAATAGAGAGTAAAATGCCTGTGCCCCTTGACTTATAGATTCTACTTCTAGGTTTATACCTCAAGGAAGCCATTACTAAGAAGAAAGTCCTCATATATTCCAAAATATTTATAGCAGTACCTTTTATGGTCTCCAAAAACCTAGAAACAAAAAAAAATACCCATCAAATGAGAAATGGTGAAAGAAATTGTGCTACATGAAGGTAATGGAGAAATACTGTATTACTGTAAGAAATGAGTATTGTGAATACAGAGAGGCATGAAAAGATCTACATAAAGTGATATAGAATCGAGTAAGCAAAGCTGAGAAAACAATATTCTAACTAACTTCAACAATGTAAATGTACAAAAAATCAAGCCATTCCCAAATCGATAAATGGGCAAGGGTCATGAATAGGGAATTTTCAGATAAAGAAATCAAAACTATCATTAAGCACATGAGAAAGTGTTCTAAATCTCTAATAATTAGAGAAATGCAAATCAAAACAACTCTGAGGTATCACCTCACACCTAGCAGATTGGATAAAATGATAGCAGGGGAGAGTAATGAATGCTGGAGGGGATGTGGCAAAATTGGGACATTGATGTATTGCTGGTGGAGTTGTGAATTGATCCAACCATTCTGGATGGCAATTTGGAACTATGCTAAAAGGGCTTTAAAAGACTATCTGCCTTTTGATCCAGTTATAGCACTGCTTGGTTTATACTCCAAAGAGATAATAAGTAAAAAGACATGTACAAAAATATTTATAGCCATGCTCTTTGTGGTGGCAAAAAATTGGAAAATGAGAGAATATCCTTTGATTGGGGAATGGCTGAACAAATTGTGGTATCTGTTGGTGATGGAATACTATTGTGCTCAAAGGTATAAAGAACTGGAGGAATTCCATGTGAACTGGAAAGACCTCCAGGAATTGATGCAGAGTGAAAGGAGCAGAATCAAATGACCATTATACACAGAGGCTGATACACTGTGGTACAATCAAACACAATGGACTTCTCTACTAGCAGCAATATAAGGATCCAGAGCAAGGCTGAGGGTCTTATGAGAAAGAGAACTAGCCACATTCAGAGGAAGAACTGTGGGCAGAGAAATACAGAAGAAAAACAACTGCTTGAACACATGGGCTGATGGGGATATTATTGGGGATGTAGACACTAAACAATTACTCTAGTCCAACTATCAATAATATGAAATTAGGTCTTGATCAATGATACATGTAAGACCCAGTGGAATTTTGCGTTAGCTAAGCGGGGTTAGGAGGGTTTGGGGGAGAGGGAAAGAACATGAAATATGTAACTATGGGAAAATATTCAAAATAAAAACTTAAAAAAGCCAATGTAAATGAAAAAAAGTAAAAAATCAAATCAATAGCCCCAAAATCAAAAGTTAGTATGGCAAAATTTAAAAATAACATGTATGGCTCCAAAGAAAAGATTTGAGAAGACACTCCCATCCTATCCCTTTGCAGAGGTGAGAGGGTCATGAGTGTGAGACAGAAAATATTTTCAGATTTTATGCTGACTTAATTTCCTCTTCTTTTCCTTCTTTTTCTTTAATTTTGGCTTTAAAGAATATTTTTTGGTTATTATTACAACCAAATAGCTGGGGGTGCAGGGTGGGAAGAGAGAAAATATAGCAATGTAAAAAAACCAAAAGGCACCATGAAAAATATTTATTTAATGACTTAGCAGATATTTAACAAAAAGAAAATTAACACAAGAAACAATGTGATATGCTATCACTTCAGGGTTTTTTAATAATAATAACAATTCATATTTACCCAGTATTGTACCTTATAACATTGACTCATTTCATTCTCAGAATAACTCTGAAAAGTTGGGCTTTTTGGAATAGACTTGAAATATCATTTATGTAGAGAATTCTTAGTGCAGAAAAATATATCAATGCAGATCCTCACCCACTATACAGCTTAGAATCTTGGAGAAATGTCTAGGTCACTGCTTTGTTCAGGATTTCCTAGATGGTATGTGTCAGAAGCAGGACTTAAAGAACATTTAAAGCTGTCTGTGATTTTAAATTCTGAGGTTTGTTTACTATCCATTATGTCAGATGGCCTCTTACGAGGTAGGTACAATGCACATTATCACCCTCTTCTACAAAGTAGCAAATTGAGGATCACAAAGTTTAGGTTATTTGTCCAGGTCACATAGCTAGTTGGTAAATGTTAGTGACATCATCTGAACCCAACTCTTCTTTCTAATTTTCTAATTTCTAATGCTAATTCATTCTAATTCTAATACTTTAAATAATACTAACTAGCCCCTCTGAGCTGTAAACTTTCAAGCTGCTCCTATATATGTGAGTGTAGCATATGCTATAAGTATGTTTGATAGATTTCTAGGACAGTTCTCTACACAAGCTCATCATATTTAATCATTCTTTTCTATTCCTTAAAAATTTTTTTTTAAATTACATTCTTCATTAAAGAGCTTAAGTTGGGGCAGTTGGTGGCTCAGTAGACTGAGAGCCAGGCCTAGACATGGTAGGCCATGGATTCAAGTTTGGCCTTAGACACTTCCTAGCTGTGTGACCCTGGGCAAGTCACTTAACCCCCATTACCTAGCCCTTACCACTCTTCTACCTTGGAATCAATACACAGTATTAAATCTAAGATGAAAGGTAAGGGTTAAAAAAGGCCCAAGTTTAATTATTAAACAATTGCTTTTTAAAGATCTCTCTTTTTCATCCACCACTCTTCTCTGTTCACAATGATATCACCCTATTTAGTTCAGGCCTTCACCCCCATTTGCATGGATGGTTGTGATAGCTTCCTGTTCTAGGATGGGCCTGATTCACACCCGTCTTTGCAAGTTTAACTTATATTGGAATCAAATGAGACATTCATAGGTCATTCAACTGTCAACATGAAGAGTTTTCCTAGCCATAGCAGGAGAAGCATATTTAACAAGAATAGGCATTTGAAGACTCTTTGAGCTGATTCAGATAAGTAATGCTTCCTTGCCTGAGTTGCCCATGGAGAGCATGATAATTATTTTATGGATGACAGACCAGCCTGAACTTTCTATCTACTGAACCAACCCAGACTCCAGGATGGTCTCAATACCTTTAATGGAAAAACTAGCCTAACTTGCATGGAGGGAAAGGTTAGGATATCACTCCTATCATACCTCCTAACTGATTTCCCTTTATCCTGTATTTTCCTTCTCCAATCCATATTTCATGCAATTCTGACTGTAACCACTCTCTTATTCAAAGGCCATTTATTATCTCTAGCTTAAATTACAAACTCCTTTCAGCATATAAGACTGTCCTCAACTTGGATGATATCTGTCTTTCCAGCTTTATTTCATACAATTCCCTTTCATTTATTCTATGTTCTAGCCAAATGGGACTACTCGATTTTCTCTAATCTTTCTTACTATAATGAATTTGTATAGGCTGATTCCCATTCCTGGAATATACTCCTACCATGTTGAAATTTTCTCTATCCTTCAAGAGTCAGCTCAAGCATTACCTCTTTCATAAAGCCTGATGAAAGTGAATCCCACAGTCCTCACCTAAGTTTTCTTTATCTAGATATTTCATTAGCAGTTCTCACATTTGACTTTACAGCATATTTATCTGTGCCTAATTCATGTCTATTCTAATGGATTTTAGGCTCCTTGGGATCAGGAATTATGCTGTTTTTCATCTTTGTATCTCCAGCATCTAGATTAGTGCTTTGCACATAGAGACAGCAAATGTTTGTTGAATGAATACATTAAATAGATAAAGGGAAAATGTCTAAGTGTTCTGTTCTATATTCTTCTGCCTTTTTCCAAGTCTGGGGCAAAGGCCTGAGGGTTTCCAATCTGTTTCCTTTGACAAATTTGACTTGGAGGTGAGGTGGGAGGAGAAATGGGAATCTGTCAACTGGAGGGCAGAAGTAAATGACTTAGGGTGACATTAGGTCATGGGTCAGAATTGTCAGAGAGCAATGAATGAACTTAAGGGAAGGAAACAGGTTTGTCCAAGAGTCATGGGCAACACTGTAGAAGAACTTGGGTGAAATCTAGGTCCTGGTTGAAGTAACAGGTTAAGAATGGGAAGATTTGTAGGGTCAAAAGACAGGAACTGATGAATTTAACAGTCCCAGGCTCTATGCATTACACATATCTTGGTGAGAACTGTTCTTTTAAGTTGCTGTTTGTAGTGTTAGCCATGTTTATCCATTCCACTTAATGAGCCACAACTGCTATTGGTCTCACTCAAGAAAACATAGCATTTAAATATATTTCTACATTAAACTTTTATATAAATATATTATGAATAATATTTATTTAAATGTTAAATATATGTATAAGTATATTCCTTTAGTATTATGATCATTGTTCAGTGCAACTCTGATATTTTTCCTAAAACTTGAAGAAAACAATTTTTTTAACATATCCAGGACTTAATAGATAATGAAAAATCATTCATAGAGCATAGTAACAGCACTGAGCTATAGGCCAGCCTGACCTCTAAAACCCTTCTTTCAATTTGTTTTTGACTCATGACATTTTTTCTTGCCTTAGCTAGTTTATCAGTCTAATTAGTCTTATGGTGTGTTAAGGAAGCCCTTAGTTTGCTTTTCTAATACCTCTTATCAGCTCTATGGCAACTAAAGACAAAAGCAAAATTACAGTCATAAAGTTTACATCTCCATCAGCAGTCACATTGTACCCATCTGAATAACTCTCCCCATGATTGTCAGAAGATTTCTCTCTGCCTAATGCTTCTGTATCTTTGCCCATTTCTTTATTTTATTATAGATTTATAGATTTATAAATTTATAGATTTTGGTTTGTAGAGAATGTCATTCCAAGCTCATCTCACTCATATGGAATCCTTAGAAGCTCAGTCTAACTCAAAGAGTTAGAAAATTTGCATGAAAAATCATATTATTATAGTCCTTTGAGTTATTTTCAGCTTCCATCCACTGGGAAATTTTTCTTTTCCCTTCTCCCATAAAATAAATTTTGATATAACCACCATTTTGCCTAAGACAGCAAGCCACCTTTAGTTGGTATGTGCTTATAAAATGATTTCAACACAGACCATTCCATATAGTTGTTTAAGTGCTTTCTTTCATTCACTCTTCATTCTGGGGCACTCTGCCTCATCCCTTATTAATTAAATGTTGTGGATTGTGGAGCTTGGCTCAGATTTTATTGTTCCAAATACCGATTTTCTCCTTGAGTAGTTATCAACAAGGATGTTCACCACCATTTTGAACCTCTTATTAGAACTATGCCATTATCACCGTAGTGGAACCTTCTGGCTGTCTGGGAAGATTTCACAATGGAAGCTTCAGAGAACAGGTTTGCCATGTTGACACTTCCAGAGTGAGTAGTTACTTGTTGACAAAGCAAGATGAAATAAAGTCAACCTACTGAGACTAATGGTGGAAGCATATCATTGCACGGCTTAGATTTTTCTTCCCCTTCTGTCCTTTAGAAATTTATACCTCAAGGAAAAAAATCATCTTACTAATCACTCTCCAGCTAATTAAAAATAAAAAATCAAGCTGATGAGCAATACAGCACAATATTAGAGGGTCTATCTATTTGTTACCTTGTCAGCTTCTAAGAAGCAACTATTTCTATCCTGCCCCAGATGCAAGAAGGTTATTCAACCATGGAAATTTCACTTCAGAAAACAAATGAATCCATAAAACTCCAGATGATTATATAGTCCACATTATATATAGCACTAGCTAATGAAGTAAAATAAAAGCAGAGACAATGTGGCCTTCATCAGAGGAGGTCACTGCTAAGTTACCACATTAAGTTTCCAATAGGAGTATCTACTGAAAGCCTTATCAAAGAACTTATTTCTTAAAGCATGGTACCAGCTTCCACCTCAGCAAGGTGCTGAAATTACTGTAAAGGGAAGCATGGTATGGTGGTAATAATAATAAAATTATTAAAAACCCAAAGATGGAAGGGCCAACCAAGGTGTAATTCATTTTTTTCTATGTAAGAAAATCAATTTATTGAACAGGCTAGAAATAACCAATATATTAATGGTCTGTGATCATCTTGGTAATCAAAGATCTAGAAGTTCCACTGTAAGGATCATTAAATATAATTTTGGAAGCTCATTCCAAAACCTCTCTAATTGGGAAATGTTTAAAGAGGAGATGGACCATCAGAACTCTTAACACCTCTCTGTACCTTGAGTGATGTTTGACCATACTTGATCCCATACCCCTCAGTTTGGAAGGAGAAACAAAATTCTGGTGGTTTAGGCATGACCTTATCTAACTAATCCTTATTTATTGGGCAAGATGAACCTCAGAGGTCTAATTCAACCCCTACCTGAAGCAAGACCTCCTTCCCCAATGTTTTGACAAGTGGTCATCTGGCCTTTGTGGGAAAGATTCCTGTATGTTGTAATGGAATAAAAGGGGCAATGTTGATAATGGGGGGAAGTAAATGGGGGGAATATAAGGAGGATAAATGGGGATAGCTGAGTTAAAGGATGAATGGGGAATATAAGGAGGGGGTGCTCAAACAGGCTAGTCACTGAGGCTAGAGACAGAAGATAGGTACTGGGAGGAATAGGCTGGGTCCTTCAAGCAGGGGGGCTATTTCTGTGATATGAGAAGAATTGAGTCAGCCAGAAGTAATATGGGTCTGGCTGAAAGGTTTTGTTGTTAATTTCTAAGGTTCCTGGAGGGAGGAGACAAGAGGCTCCTCCCTGCCAGTGAAACTGAAATCTACAGGAAGTCTCTGTTGGCTACTTCCTGCCCAAAATGGATGCCTAGGTTTTCCCTCAAGAAACAAAAGTAAAGTTATTCCTTCACTCTTTAGCCTTTGCCCTAATATCAAGTACAATGACTCACCAGAGGCTTTTGTATAAATATCAAAGGGGATTTATTGATGTCAGGGGTAAGCAGAGGGAAGAAGGGTTTGAGGGTTTTGTAATTGCTGCTAGGGAGAAAGCTGGTGCTGGGGGAAGGGACACAGGAGAGGGTCAGACTGAGAGAGGTGTCTCTCAGTCTGGGAAGGTTTCACTGCCCTAAGGTAAAAGTATTTTATCAGATCACTAGATAAGGGAATGCCTTGATTTAGTTTGTCCTTTCTGCCTACAGAAGCCAAAACCCATGATGTCCAACCACCAAACCACCCTTCCTCCCAGGGCCCAATGGGGAAATCCAGGGAAAATAGCAGGATGTAATGGAGAGGTCAGGAAGAGGTCTAGAAAGAACAGACAAGGTCCAAGATGCCTCAAAGGCAAAAGGCCTTTCAGTTGGAACTCCAGGGATATTTATAGCCTAGTTCTAGGTTTTCCAGTGAGCCCAGCCCCCAAGCTGGTTTAACATTTTAAACCTTTCTAACTGACAGGCTGCTACAGTTGGTTTGCAAAAGCAAGAGCTTTTTGCTGCAACCCTGCATTACAATGTCGGTAGGAGGTAGAGAATTCATTACCCCCTTTTCCTCCCCTCATTTTCTTCTCCAGCCCCTATGCAACCTATTCTACCCTAGCATGGCCTTCAAATTTTTCCTTCTATTTTGTTAATTCTTCCCATGGTCCTCAGAGGTCAAGCAAAATAAATCTTTTCCTGCTGTCATACTTTAGCCCTTCCAATATTTATAGGCATCTAGCAAGTATTCTTTTCTTCAGGTTAAAAATTCTCAGTTCCTTAGACCAGACATCTTATGACATGGTTTCCAGTCTTGCTTCTCTGTCCACATCCAAGCTTGTCAGTACTGTTCCTGGTTTTTGTCCTGTCACTGAACTTTTATAACTCTGGAAAAGAGAATGACATTAACAATTTGCCCAACTTTGCCTCGCTAAAATCCTATTCACATACAAGTCAAGATATCATTCATTATGATGTCATTGGTCATCTTTGAAAATGAAGGATAACAACAACAATAACTGTTCCTGAATTATGGCATCCAGAATAGAGCATAATATTTTAGATGGGCTCTAAATCATTGTACACTAGATTAGGACCATTCTTCCCCTCATTCAGGTCACTAAGTGATGAAAGTATTTTTGGCTGCCATGTCACACAACATTGACTCATAGTAAACTTCCAAATCCTGAAAACCCCTAGGGTTTTTCCACATGAATTTTTTCCAATCACATCTTCCAAATTCTATAACTGCAAAGATGATTTTTAAAAAATAATATTTTATTTTTTCTATACATATGTAAAAACAACTTTTTTTTAACATTCATTTTTAAAGTTAGTTCCAAATTATCTTCCTTACAACCCTCCTTCCTTCCTCTCTGTCCTCTCAGATTGTAAGCAGTCTGACATATATTTTATATATGTAAACTTGTAAAACACTTTTCCATATTATCCATTTTGTGGAAGAGATCTCAAATGAAAAAAGGAGAGAGAAGAAAGAAAATGAAATGTAGTATGTTTCAGTCTAAGTTCAGACTACACCAGTTCTTTGTAGGACAGATGGCATTTTTCAACATCAGTCTCTCTCTAAGAATAACTAGGTCATTCACAGTTGTTCATCAAGAAATATTGCTGTTACAATGCAATGACCCAGGACAATTCTGAGGGATTTAGGGAAAAGAACGCTACCCACATTCAGAGGAAGAACTGCAGGAGTGGAAACAGAAGTAAAACAACCGCTTGAACACATGAGTTGATGCAGACATGGTTGGGGATGTAGACACTAAATGACCACACCAAAGCAACTATCAATAATATGTAAATAAGTCTTGACTGATCACACATGTTAAAACCAGTGGAAATGCGCATTGCATATGGGGGGAGAGGTTAAAAGGGGGTTAAGGGGAAAGTAAAAACATGAATCATGTAAAAAAAATAAAAGTCTAAAAAAAAAAAAGAAATATTGCTGTTAGTGTATATTCTTCTGGTTCTACTCACTTCATTTTGCATTGTTTCATATAAGTCTTTCCAGACTTTTCAGAATGATCCTGCTTGTCACTTCTTATAGCACAGTTGGATTCCATTACTGATGATTTTTTTAACCTAGGTACAGAATTTTAAAATTATTCCTATCAAATTTCTTTGTAAATATTTTATCCTATGTTAGGATTAAAATTCTCTGGAGACTTCATATTTATAATTACATATTATATAGTGAAAGCAGGTTGGAGAGAGAAAAGGCACATAATCACAGGGCCAGGCCTAGCTAATCTGAGTTTGCTACCATGTAATTAGACTGTTACCCTAAAAACAATGATTTCCAGAACCCACTCACTTCCTGTCATTATGTGCTGACGTAGACAGGATATAAATTGGGTGGAGGTCCATCTCTCTTTTGTCTTCCTGTCGTGATTTTGGTGGAGCAGGCTTTTTGAGTAGGTAGGAAAACTTAGTCACGTGGTTCTATTTTGTTAGATAATAAACTTTATAAAATACAATACTTCAAGTATTAGACATAATTTAAACCCTACATTTATGGTGACCAGAAGTGGGGTTCAGAACCCTTAATTCTCTCTGAGTAGATTAGTTTGAAAAGAAACCACATTTCTCCTGCCCCTCTTCTCCTCTCCCCTCCCCAGAAACTCTCTTCGGAGTTTTCCTGGCATTGTGGAGCCACCTGCTGCTGCTGATCCTGCTCCTCCTGTTACTGCTACTGCTGCTGCTTCTGCTGTTACTGCTGCTGTTGCTGTTGCTGTTGTTGCTTGCTGCTGACAAGCTGGGAGTCCTTGGAGCCACTCTCCAAACGAGCTGGGAAAGTATAAACCCCTCTTTCCCTTACATTGCCAACTGCTGAGTGCTTGCTGCTTGCCTTGGAAACCCAGATATGTTTTCCTTAGCAAATAATTAGCTTCCTAAAGGGTTTTCACCTGAGGAGAGCTTTTACCCTTTTAACTTTCTGTCCATGTGGCAGGGGAAGCAAGCTTCTCCCTGGCATTTTTACCCCTAGGAGGGAGAGGAAGGAAGGTTACTCTTCCAAAGAGGAAATAGAATTGCAAGCATAGTCTATTCCAGTGATGGGCAAACTTTTTAAAGAGGGGGCCAAAGGAAAGGAAATGCTTATCTGTCAATCTGTTTCCAAGGCAACTCTTTCGAAGTGTCATTGTATTGTATCCTACTCATTGTATTCATCAGATCAGGAATAATGTCATACAGTGGGATAGAACATTTCAGGGGGCTGCATCTGGCCTGTGGGCCATAGTTTGCCCATCACTGGTCTACTCTATGAAAGAGTGGTGAATTACCTAACTCAAATAGTTCCCAGTTTTAGGATGTCTTTTCTTCCTACAATTCCTGGGTGCATTGGTCCTTGCGAGGAGAAATTCATCTCTCTACACTCCTTGCCATTCTGGCCTTCCCAGTATCTACAATATATCCAATAAGGGATTCTTCCACTCTATGTTCAGTGCAGAGTTCTCCCTAACTATGGGAGATCCCAGAGTTGTGACCAAAAGGAACCTAGATGGATGATGATCCTGGGGAGGGAAAGGAATCTAAAAGAGTTTAGAGGTGGATTTTAAATATTTTCATGGAAATCTCTGTACCAGAATTGGAAAAAAAGAACTCTTGAATTCAGTTCCTGTATCCTGTCATATATATTATATTTTCTGATTGCTTGTTTTAAGATTTTATTTTGTTTGTTAATTTCACATATTGGTTCTAATCTAATATATTCTATTACACTATGTCACTTTAAGTTACTGTGTTTTGACAATTAACTATATGTGCTCTATATAGCTATTACAAATAGCTATATGTTACAATTAGCTATTGTCTTTATTTGTACCTCCCCATATAACTGGACTGGTGAAGATACCATTGTAAAAGTACCTTTGATTTGTTTGTAACCAGAAGTAAGGATTAATTTAGTAGCTGAAGAAATGCTATAGCTCTACTCCTTGCCTCCACATTAAAATGGATGAGACATATAAAGGATATGCCTTCAGAGGCGTTACAGTCCCATGCCAAATGAGGAAGAAAACACAAGGGGTTGATTACCCCATGATGGTTTATAGTCTTATAAAGTTTTCCTAAGGGGCATGGTACTCCTAAATGGCCCTCAAGAGGGTGCATTTCAGCCAAGATTAAAATCCATGAGCTTCAGTGGCTACCTGAGTAGACCTGAGTGTTGGTCAACACCCTCCTCATGGGGATTGCATAATTGTCATGAAATTCTAGTTTTATAAAATTTAAGAAACTTACTACCTCCCAGAATTCAGGAAGTGAACTGCTTGGAGAAGGCGCCATGGAGATGCCTGCTAAAACCTCACACTGCACAGAAAGATCCAGAATGAACTTTGGGTTGTGTGTGTGGATTGTAACACATTTATTTTGTATGTATACTCTTATGCCAAAGGGGACTGCCCCTTAATTGGCTTTTTGTCAATGGTCCTAGCAATTATTGGTTTTGTTCTCCTTCCCTTTTATCCCCAAATTATTGTAATTTATAAGCTGGTTATGTTTACAAGATCCATTGTGGAGACTAGTCTTCCAAATGATCTCAGAGGGGATTGTATAATTAGAATCTGTTACCCTAAAAACTATGATTCCCAGAACCCCATTCACTTCCTGTTGTTACATGCTGATGTAGATAGGATATGAATTGGGTAGAGGTCTGTCTCTCTCTCTCTTTTGTCTTCCTGTCATGGTTTTGGTGGAGTGGGCTTTTTTAGTAGGTAGAAAAACTTAGTCACATGGTTCTATTTTGTTAGATAATAAACTTCATAAAATATAATACTTCAAGTATTGGACATAATTTAAATCTTACACTCACCTTGACTCTCTGTTCACTCCCCCTGTTTTCTAGCCAAGAGAACGAAGGAGGTGCCCCACTAGGCAAGTCCGTGGACCAAGAGACTTGCTGCTTCCTCAGTCTTTAACTTATAATCCTATTGATGTCACTCCTTCTGGGTCTCTCTGGTTGGACAGACTTGACCTCAGTGTATCTTCTGGATGCCAGGAATCACATGGGACAAGAGGCCAAGGAACCATGAGGAGTCTGGCATTTTCCCATGGTACACATGCCCACCCAATCAAAGAGTGAGACTGAGACTGAAATGGACTTTCAAAACTTTCCTTTCTAAAAGGAAAGAGGGTACACATTTATATTAAATCTACACACTTATTTCTATCAATGGCTTTTGTTTTTAGATCATCTTTATTTCCAAATATATCTCNATTCTTGGAACCTGAAAAGATAACTTGGGGTTCTAATTATATTACTCAGCATTTCAGTTGTTAGCTTTAAATCATTTGCAAATTTGGTAACTTTACCAACTCTGTTTTCATTCAAGTCATTACTAAAAATGTTGAATAGATATTCAGATCTCTGGGGCACTCCACTGGAGACATTCTTCCTAGCTAAAATTGATCCCCTTTGTTAATCTCACTCTGATCTGGACATTAAACAATTCTAAATCTAACTGCCTAATGGTTCTGTCATATAGTCCATACATATTTCTTTATCAAGAATTAGCTCAGGGGGTTAATTCTTGCCACTAGATGGCTCAGTGGATAGAGAGCCAGACTTGGAGACAGGAGGCCCTAGGTTCAAATGTGGCCTCAGACACCTTCTAGCTATGTGACCCTGGGCAAGTCACTTAACCCCCATTGCCTAGCCCTTTCCATTCTTCTGCCTTGAAACTATTTGGAACACACTATTGATTCTAAGATGGAAGGTAAGGGTTAAAAAAAGAGAGATGTTGTAGAGGGAGAAATGATAAGCTTTGGTCACTAACGAGACATCTTAAGGCTTAAGGTAGAGTGAGGATTTGAAGATGATATGAAAGGTTGCAAATCTGAGTGACTAGAAGGATAGGAGTGCTCTCAAGTAAGAAGAGAGATCTGACATGGGTAGATCTGAAGGGAAAGAGTCAAGAGGTCCATGACAAATACTGCAAAAAATCCATGTCTGCTCCTCCTGTACAACTCACTCTGGCCCAGGAAGGTGTGTTGGGGCTCTTACCGGTCACTGCTGTGGAGCATAGATCCTAGTCCCTAGGAGTTTCCTGATAGAGCTCTGAAGTCATGGTGGATGGGTATTCAGGGATGGAGGGGATGATTTCTTCAATGACATCTGCGTAACTGCTGCTGTGGGTGCCATCTTAGATTGTTATTTCCCTTAGAGGCCAATTGGAGTGGGGGTCTCAGAAGGAGAGAGGTAAAGAACTTGCATTGCAGAGGGAGGGATGAAGAGTGGCAGATCAGGGCTGGAGATGAGCTCCAAGATTGATTATTGCAGGTAGGATAGGATGTGTCCTATCTTCCCACCTTTTGAATGGTCACAAAGTCCTTTGGAGTCAAGCCACCAGACCATTGCCCTAGAATTGGGCAATGTGTGTGGGACCTGATGATGAGAACTAATTATGAACAGTGACATGCTTTATTACCATATCCTGACTTAGCCATTCAACCAATATTTATTAAGAACCTACTGTATGTGAGTGACCATGTTTCTTTTCTCAAAAGTGGTCCTTTGCTTTTTTGTATTTCTCTTGTCCCCAACAACTAAAAAAGTTTCTTCTTGTTCTTGGCATTTACTAGGAGAATTAACTTATCCTGGGTTTGGTGTTTCTGATATTATTCTTTAAATATTATGGAACTGGAGCTGGAAGATATTCTAGAGTTGTCTAGTCCAATCTACTCCATTTTTTCAGATGAGTAAACTGAGTCTCAGAGTAGTTGAGTGACCTGCTCGAAGTTACACAGGGACAAGTGCCTGGGATTTGAATGTATATGTCTACTGGCCACAAATCTAAAACTTTTCCCACTCCAAGTTAATTTCTTACAAGAGTAAAGGCAAAATGTATGCAGGCCCACTTTTTGGTGAATTCTATATAAACCAAAAAAGGGGATAGGGGTGGCTCTTTAGACCTCAGGGATTTTCTATTCTCTTGTGGGTTGTGACTATTGACCTGGGTACATCCTGGAAGTTGGGGATCTGCAGAACTGCACCTGTTAACGTATAACCTTGGTGAGTGTTTGCACTCAGTACAAGCTATTTATTTTTTTTTAAATTATTTGGCTCACTAACTCAGTGTCTCCAAATCCTGACCTTGCTTTCAGAGCCTTCATGCACCTTGTCTAAAAAACAACATTTCTTTTTATTAAGTTTTATTGATGCCTTTTGTTTTTATATCAAGGCCATTTCCACATTATTGTCCTTCTACAACCTGTGAGCTTTCTCCGAAAACAAGGTTAAGAGCAAAACCAACTGACAGCCACCGAGTCTGGTAATACAGGCAACATTATGTACACCTAGGTTTCCATCTTGCCAATGATAAGAAGCTGCATTTCCTTCTTTTCTTCAGAGGCAAGATTAATGATAATAATTACATAGCCTTTGGCTTTGTTTTATTTTTCTTTTATTACCCAGTCAAGCAATCAATGAGTGTTTATTAAGTTTCAGTGTTTAAAAATGTCAGGCACTATGCTAACCTCTGTGAATAAAGACAAAATTAAGTATTTCTGGACTTCAGGGAACTTATTTTCTATGGGGAAGGGGGTGTGTATGGGAAAGTACACATATAATTAAATACAAGATAAATACACAGTAGGGGCAGTTAGGTAGCTCAGTGGATTGAGAGCTTAGAGAAAGGAGATCTTGGGTTCAAATGTACAAAAGACACTTTCTAGCTGTGTGACCCTAAAAATGTCACTTACCTTCACTGCCTATCCCTTACTGTTCTTCTGCCTTGGAACCTATGTATAATCTATATACAGTATTAGTTCTAAGATGGAAGATAAAGGTTTTAAAAAATATGTAGTAATTTGAGGGCACTGGAAACCGGATGATTAGGGAAGGCTTTGTGTGAAAGGCAGCACTTGAGTTGGGCTTTGAAGAAAACTAGAGATACTAAGAAATGGAGATGAGGAGGAAGCACATTCCAGCCGTGGCTGGGGAAGGGGCAGCTTGCACAGAGAAAGCAAGACCCTCCATATCTCAGCTCTGAGTATTCTCTCTGGTTCTCCCCCATGGCTGGAAAGATTCCACCACCTACAGGAAGCCTTCCCCAACCTCTCTGAATTCCAGTGTCTTCCCTCCTCTAATTATAGGTATCCTTTCTACATCACAGTTTTGATAGATTGCTGGTTGGCATAAGAAAATAAATGGGAATTTTGGGGGAGTTTGGGGAAGCCACAGACAACACTCAAAGGCCAGCAGATGACACAGAAAAGGTTTAGAAACTCAGAAATGCAAACTTAACCCAAAATTTACAATAAGGTACTATAAACACCTCATAAGAGAAAAAGAAAAAATTCATATTTCTCTGGTATGAAGGGAGGACCAAAATTTTTTAGATGACTTTCCCAGATTTGGGGAGCCCTGTGCAGTGTAGAAGGGATACCTGAATTGCCTACTTACCCTGTATATAGCTTTTCTTTTTCTCTTTTTTTTTGGCAGATATGACAGAATACAACATTCATTTAAAATCTTTATATGGTTAGAAGTTATAGAAATTTCAAAGAGAATCCATTTAAAGGCTTGCTTGGAAGATCATTGTGTGCCTTCAACAGTTAGTCCATGGTGTGTGGCTTCATCGATATTTTGGAGTTGAGGAAGTTTCCATTGTTACAGGCCTTTTCTTTCAGCAGGGTCCTTTATTCCAGGTAATCCAAAAGTACCATTTTCTAAAGGACAATTTACTTCTCATTTTACCTTCCATTTCTTGGTGACTGGATTAGAAACATGATGTCCCTGCTTGATTGAGAGACACTCAAGTTATTTATACCTCTGCATTAGATTCCTCAGAAGCAGATCCTACAGAAAATCTCTTCCTTTGACCAATAAGCTTGATCAGTTCTAGAAATGGGGGCAGGGGAGTCTCCAAAAGATTTCTCCTTCTTTTTAGACAGAATACACTTTCTATGGAAATCAAGCTTTGAAACAGTTTTGTTTCCACAGCTGTGCTTTATATTTGTTTGTATGTTGTCTCCCCCCAATTAGATTGCAAGCTCCTGGGCAGTAGGGGCTATCTTTTGCCTCTTTTTACATTCCAGTTCTTCATGCAGTGCCTGGCACATTGTAGGCACTTTATAAATGTTTATTGATTTGAATTAAATGGAGAGGTAGCCTGGCTCATACAATAATAACTAAAATCACCAGTGTGCCTCTCGTTTTGTTGGTTCTGCTGACTGTATCAGTTCATACAAATCTGCCCATGCTTCCCTGCGTATCTCATGTTTGCTATTTCTTATCTCAAAATAATTTTTCATGGCCACATACCACCGTTGTGCAGCCATTCCTCAAGAGATGAGCCTTCATGTTGTTGCAAGTCCTTAGTGCATGTCTATTAAAAAAATCTTATCATGCCCATGAGTCTCTCATTGCTTTCCACAGCTCCAACTTTTCTTTCTAAAGTCATATATATACTTGTAACTCACATTTATTTGACTCTTTATCAGTGCAAAGCACTTTTATCTGTATTATCTTATTTGATCTTGAAACAGCCCTTTGAAGTAGGTAGCATGAGTTTTATTATCCTGATTATACAGCTGAGTAAACAAAAGCTCAGAGGTAAAATAATTTGTTTAGGTCACATTGCTAGTAAGATAATGGGATCATAGATCTATATGCAAAGGACCCTAGAGGCCATTTAAGCCTACTCCCTTCATTCTACAAATGAGGAAACTGAGGTTCAAAAGGTTGTGAGAGGGGATTGATCCTCTGACTCCAGAGTCAGTGTTTTTTTGGCTATAACTTATAGAATTTTAGATCTAGAAGGGATGGTAAGGATGCTTACATTATAATATATATAATGTAACATAATATAACAATATAATGTAACACAACACAACATAATATAATATGATATGATATGATATGATATATAGATATAGATATATAATAGTCCAATACAATTAAAATCAAATTTTAAAAGAAGACCACTCCATGTGTAAACTACATGGGTTTGTCATCTTCCTTTTTGCCTGCTACTGGCTCATCATCTCTACTCATTCCCATCCACTGATCTAAGGGATTCAAGGATATTTGATTACATTGATTACAATGTTGGCAACATCTCTCATTAATTAAACAATTAGCTCTGAGCTCCCACCTCAGTTTTATAAACTCATGTGTTTATAGGTTTATGAACAGAAGAGTCCTTAGAAGGGATCAAGTCTTGCCCCATCATTTTAAAGATGAGGAAACTAAGGACCAGAAAGATTAAGTAAGAGAGGTCATACATGTAATAAATCACAGAGCTAGTATTTCCTCTCAGGTCCTCTGACTCTAAATCTTATGCTATTTCTGTTATGTCAGTTCTGTGCACTGTCTCCCTCTTATTTATTTCATAAACCAGAGGAACTTCTCTATATATCAACCCTCTTAATGTTCTTGGTTTAAATAAAAATTTCTATTACATCAGTTCTGGGTCCTGTCTTCCTTTTATTTATTTCATAAACCAGAGCAACTTCTCTATATAACAACCATCTTAATTTTTTTTTGGTTTAAATAAAAGTTGTTGGCTTTACTATTTATTAAAAGTACAATTAAATGCAAAAACAAAGATACAAATAAGTATTTGTAACATATTAGCTGTGAGAAAGACCACAGTTAAAATCACCTGAAACCTTTACTAAAAATTGCTGACTTCTCAATTTTGGAAACATAATCCTATTCAGCTATCTCAGGATAGCAGCCAAAGTCTTTCAAGAATTCTCTTTATAATATTTCTTTGGAAGATAAAAGTTAGCAATGTTGTGAGGAAATAAGTTATCTTCATCATTCTCCTTTTGCCCTTCTGTCTCTCTTCTCCACAATACAAAATTAGACTTTCCAGAATAATAGTTCTACTGCCAATTTCTTCAAGAGATTAGTTGTTCAAGATTGGAACCGGGACAGAACCTGTGATTTCATTGATACAGGGAATGCTCTGGTGAGCAAACTTCTTCAATGTAGACCAGAAGCTTGTGTGCAATTTAAAATCTTAGTTGCATAGAACTGTCAAGGATTAAATGACTTGCCCAGGGTCACACAGCCAGTCTATTAAAGATTGGGTTGGAACCTAGGTTTTTCTGGCACATTGCCTCCTTGATCCTGTGGGAACAACATTTATAGTGTTTGTGGGAGATATTGGAGTTTATGTTATATCTCATATTAAAATGAGGAAACTGAATCCCAAAATCTGTAAGAAGAGAAGGCACTACAACCAATTACTCATCATGTCCATTTCTTCCAAAATGACCATATTCCTGGTACCTGGTAATTTCACAGCGATGTTCCCTTGTCTACAGCTAGTAGTACTGGCATCAGCCCTTGTCTGCATGATCTGTATTCCTGCCAGGAATTTCTGGTCAGAATGCCAAACTGCTAGAATGGGAACCATGCCTGAAACAGGGTCTGTAACTTTGAGAAAATAAAACATAAAAGAAAGGAGCACATGGAAAGAAGGAAACAAAATCCCTCTAAGAAGGACATATTCACATTGGGAAACTATTCAGAAAAACAGAGAGGAAAAATGTTGGTAGTTATCAGTTTATCTTTCTAATATAAACTGATTTCTTGAAAATATATCCAAAGGTCTCTTCACTAGTCTGGGTCATGGTACCATGAAAACTATATCTTCAGGAATGCATTTCTAAGTGTTTAATAATTTGTTCTTGGGGAAAAAAGTGTATACATTATACCTTAAATTATCTGCATTATTAACATTTTCTTCATCACTTTCTTAAGTTTTAACATTCAACAAAATAATGAATCAAGCCCTGATTTGTAGAATTGCTGATCTATGAAATATAAATGTTCAAACTGAAAATTCAACCTTCGTCTCCAACCATTTTGATCTTGCTCCAGCACATTCCTGCTTATCTTCATGATAACAGAAATTGACTAGAAGATCTGTAGTAAAAAGATTGGTTTTTTGTTTCAGGAACTGTAGAATTTTGCAGTTGTCCAAAGACAATCTAGCTTGTTTTCTCCTTCTGTTCAATACTGGACCCAATTTGTTTCTTTTCTTTTTTAAAAATAATTTTATTGTTCATTTTTAACATTCTTTTTTTAAATTTTGAGTTCCAAATTCTCTCTCTCCTTCCTCCCCCTTCCCTGCTCACTGAGAAGGCATTCTATCAATTATACATGTAAAATCATGTAAAACATATTTCCATATTAGCTATATCACAAAAAAGATAGAAAAATAGTGGAAAATTATACTTCAATTTGCACTTAGAGTTCATCAGATCTCCCTCTGGAAGTGGATAACATTTTTTTCATTATGAGTCCTTTGAAATTGTCTTGGATCTCTGTATTGAGCAGAGCAGCCAATTCACAATTGATCATCAGTATAATATTGCTGTTACTGTGTATAATGACCTCCTGGTTCTGCTCACTTCACATTGCATCATAGATCTTCCTATGTTTTTTTTAAACAATTGACCTCATCATTTCTTATAACACAATAGTACTCTTTAACAATCATATGCCACATCTTGTAACTTGTTCATTTTCAATTTTTGTTCAAGATATATACATTGAGAGACAAACTAGGCCTCCTATCTAATGGTGTGATAATTGAAGCAATAAATACTCTTTGTCTATTTGGTTTTTCCTTTATAGATAGTTAGGCTAAACCATTTTGCATAGATATAGATCACTTTTGAGAGGCTAGTTCAATTAGTGTTCAAATAATGTTTCATTAGATCTTGAACTCAATGAGAGCAGTCATTGTTTTTGTTTTTTTATTTTTTCCCCTTGTATCCCCAGATCTTAGCACAGTGCCTGAAACCAGTGCTTAAAGATGCTTGTTGATTAACTGTTCTAGAGCTTGATGCAACCAGCACAAGGTCATTTACCAAAAATAGGGCATCCCCCTTCCATCTGCTCCAGGTTTTGGGTTGGTTTAAGTTAATTTAAGTTTCCCTCAGGAATTTCCTTTTTAAGTTTACTCACAGGAGCGGTGAAGAAATATGGATTCCAGTGGTAGTCAGATACCTGTGGGTTCTCCTTTGGAGAGATTTTTGGTAGCATGGGGCCAAGAGATGCTCCTGATAGTTATGGGAATACTAAGTAGTATAGAATTGAATTATGTGAAATTTGGCATGTCTGCAAGAGATCTAACTGGTGATTTGTTTTCACTAATTTGACTCTTTTCATTATTGAAAATGAAAGAGAAATTAAGGCTAATAAGTATGTGTTTATCTTATGGTTTTGTATGTGACTGACAAAAATTTACAGAAAAATCTTTGTCTTGGGTCTTGGGTTTGTACATTCTGTTACCCCAAAATATTTTTAAAGGGAAAATGATATTTCTTCTTTGAAGCAGTTGCCCCACTAAACAGGACAAATTCCCAGTTTAGGCTTTCACCAGAAGATTAGGTTAAAAAGAAAAATAGCCCCTGCAAGGTATTTTCTGTCATTGCATCTTCAGCCCCATTAGAATTACAGAGATAATGTCAGATAATCAAAGAAAGGAAAACTTTTCTGGTTTGTAGAAATGCTAAAAATATCTCAGTAGACTTTGGAGGTTTGGAGATTAATCATTTTAAGATTTCAGGGGAGAACTCTTGGGACTTGAGTAATTCCATAAACTCATCCCCATTCTTTGTGCTGTCTGATAAGACACTTAGTAGAAGCCTAAAATATACCAAAATATCTTAGTAAGTTTTGAGGAACCACTCTGTAGGATTTGTTTTAAAGAAAAATAGTTAAATTCTATAAAAGTTCCAGGAGTAAATAGCACTTAGATAAGTTTTCCCTGAAGATTGATAGACCTATTATTTTAGTGTCATGAAGGGAGGCAGCTAGTTGGAAAGTAATCCTGGAGTGAAGAAAAAAAAAAAGCATTCAGTTTGCAATTTGCTCCTTATTTTAAGCCTTCCTTGACTATGAAAATAGAAAAGATTGTTTAAGTCAGGGACCTCCCAGATTCTCCCCCAACCCTAATCCTAGCTCAGAGATTCCCCTAATGACTCCTATTCCAAATCAGGGATTCCAAGAACCCTACCTCCATCCTAGCTCAGCTGACCCCTATTCCAATAGAGATTCCCCTCTGTCTCTCACTCCCACCCTTGACCCTGTTAACCACACTCATCTCAGAGCAGGCTCCCAAATAAAAGTGTTGGACAAAGAAAAAGTGCTAGAAAAATGCGGGTAAACCTGAGTTACACTCCATTCTAAGACATATTAACTATGTGATTAAGTTATTTTAATATCTGTTTTCCTCAGTTTCCTAATCTATAAATAATGATGAGTCCAACCTCCTAGAGTTGTTGTGAGGATCAAAATTATATAATGATTATGAAGAGCTTAACATAGTGACAGACATGTGGTAAGCACTATGTAAATGTTGAGTATTATTATTTTTTTTACTTGAATGTAATTTTATACCAGGTTTTTAATATGATTAATTTAAAATAACAATGGTAATGAGATTAAAGATTTTCTAGGTAGGTTAATTTAGAAATGCATTTGGTTGAACCGATGTCATCTGACTGGTGATAAGTTGTATTTCATCTTTTAAATAGATAATCTGTGTTTTATTATTGTTTTTCTAAATTCTCTTTTATTGTGAAGTTTGAGAGACTATTATATCAAAAATGTGGTTAGAAAAATGACTTTTTTTATTAGATGCTGTTAGATTATGAAATGAGCTTTTAAAAGAATGTGATAAAACAGATATTTGAAAACTGTTGAATATTAAATTGGACATATTTTGTTTTTAAACAGATAATAGTAAGTTTACTATAATAGTAAATTTTCACTTGAAAATTTTTGGCTATCACTTATAAAATCACTTACCAAAATGAAGAGCATGGTTTAAAGATGTAACTTTAATACATTAATATGAATCAACTATCAGGTATTTGTTAAGTCTCTGAAACCTCAGAATGTGGTTTGTTTTAACTTATAAGTAAAGGATAAATGGTATATAATTGTTAGGGAAACATGAGGAAATTAATCACATTCAAGCTTTAAGATATGATTAGTGAAATTTTGCTACTTAAAGTAAATTCTTGGAATTATAATTTAATATTTTTCTGAATTTTAATTACAGGGATGGTTGTTTGAGTTGTCATGAATACAATAATAGAAAATGGCATGTGCTGCAATTTGAGAACTACAACAGTCAAATGCCTATCCCTGGGAAAAAGTTGAAGGGACAACTTTAGCATGACCTATGGTAGGATCCTTTTGTCTCAGTTTCCCCCATTGTACTATTTCCCTTATGAACAGGAAGTTTTCCCACCTGGTTAATCCTGAGCCTGGCTTTTGATACTCCATGTCTACATAATTGGCTGTCAGATATGACATACCTAGAATCACATAGAACTAAGGGAGTTTTTCCCTTGTTATGGCACATGTCTGATCAGTCTGTGCCCTTGAGGGGACAAGATTTGACATTTTCATAGCTCTGTTCTTCTTTTACCTTTCATAGCAAATATCTATAATCAGGCCAGGTGAGTAGGTGAAGTTTTATAAGTATAATACTAAATATATTAATTAATAGATTGATCCCAAAACATATCTGAGTTATTAAAATAGGATGCAAATATGAAAAATGTTATAATTTTAATTTATATTTATGATCAAAATATAATCAAATTATGATCAAATTATAATATATAAATATAATTATGATCAAATTATATATAGGAATAATATCCTTCTAAAGGGGAACTAGATTAAGTTATAAGACAAAGATATAATGTAAAAGTTTTCTAATTAAATGGAATAATAAAATTTGAGAAAGCAACAGGATTAAACTGTTTTCTCTAAGAACTATATAAATATATATGTATATGATTTGCTTTCAAACCTACCTAGTATAGAAATTCAGGCTCCGAGTATGGTAATAAATTATCAAAACTGAATTAAGCATTTAAATGTAAAATTGTAAAGAAAATGAAATTATTTTCCATTTCCCATTTGTATCTGTCTGATCATCTTAAAAGACAGAAATGTTCATTTAAAAAATTAGACTCTCACAAGGAGAAAGGTTAGAATTAAATGGAGGGGAATATATAGATGGTAATCATAACTATGAATGTGAATGGGATAAACTCACCCATAAAATGGAAATGGATAAAAAATTAGACTCTCAAAAAAATGAAAAAAATTAGACTCATGAATTTTTTTCCTCAAAATTCTCATATCAGGTACAGGTTTTAGGTAAAGATGAAAACAAGAAGTGATATATAAACTTAAAATCTCTTAAGTTTCATGTTTGGAAAACCAAATTTAGGAAATTGTATTAAATTGACTTGTCTTGTTACCAACAGATTCTATTGGAATTATTTAGAAACCTCT
>NC_058130.1:422064285-422170345 GCF_016433145.1 Gracilinanus agilis
GTTGTCGAGTGTTAAAGATTTCTTCTTGATCTTTCTCTTCTGGGGTTCTTGTCTCTAGCTTGCCATTGTTAGCCCAGTGCCCTCTCAACTTTATCCTCACACCCAGGGTCTGTCTGTGCTCTTTGGGCTCATGAGGTCTCAGGTCTAGTTATTCTCAGGGTCAAGCCTTCTGGTGGTCCCCTTGCTTGTTCCTCTGCCTGAAGCTCCTTTAACAGTCTCAGGGCACTGCTTCCACAGTCGTGTATTCCTCTGGTCCCCACCCAAGGTCCGTGTCTGCAGCTACAACCGAGCCTGCTCTCAGGGTCTGTGTTCAAAGTCCGCGCATTCTTTAGCCTCTTGGGGTCTTAAGTCTTGCTGCTCTCAGGAACAGGCCCTGGTGGTCCCAGGTAGCTGCCAATGTCTTAAGGGATGCCCCAAACTTGATCTAGCTCTTGTGCCCTGGCTTTGGCCCTATAAGTGGGGGGGGGAAGGGGTTGCTCAGCTTGCATTTTGGTAGACCTATTTCACCCCCTTATAGCATGGAAATGCCCTGATCCCACATACCTTCAATGCTGCACCCTGTTGTGGGGTCCCTTCATTCATCTGGATTTGTTTTTATGTCCCCTTGAGGAGTCCTATATGTTTCAGTTAGGAGAGGTTAAGCAGCTGCTTTTTACTCTGCTGCCATCTTAACCCAGAAGCTTTTAGTTGTTACTCATGCTATATTCCATTACATTCATGAGTCACAATTTGCTTAATTATTCTCTAATAGTAACTATTTACTTCGTTCCCAATTCTTGGCTATTACAAAAAATGCTGATATGCTTATTTTGGCATACACATTATTTCTAGTACCAGCTTCCTTTGCTTCTCTTTGTTTTCTACTGGACAGAGATGGAGAATATCATGAAACCAAGACAATTGGGCCCACTACAAATTTATGTCACATAATCTCAACGGGGAACTCACTGCAGCAAGGTACCTCTTTACTCATTTCACCCCTTCCACTGACCAGAATTCCAAATCTTTTTTTTCTCCTCAAGACTTTCACAGCACCCCCTTCTCCCATCCTCTCAAGTGAAGAACTCCCCTACTTTACTAAAGAAAAACATGAGGTCATTGACCCAGTGCTTCACTTTCTCCTCTCTTCCTCATTTCATATAATTTAGATGTCTTTCCCTACTATCACCTTCATCTTTAACTTGAATGAAAAGGTGACCTTTTTCTTTGCCAAGACAAAGATGAATGCACCTTTGATCTTTCCCTTTCCTGCCTTCTCCATTGGGTTGTTCCTACTATCCTTCCCATGCTCTTCAGTCTCTCCTTATGTACCAGTTCCTTCCCAGACAGGCATTTGGCACAAATATGCCTGTCTCCCTTATTCTTAAAATTCCTCATTTGACCCAACCATCCTTATTAATCATAATTCTATATCTTTCCTCCCCTTCTCCCCTAAAATCTTTCAGAAAGCTCTCTTAAGGCCAGATGCTTCTTATTCCTTTCTTCTAACTCTTTTCTAAACCCTCTCCTATGTGGCTTCTTATCCTATCATTCAACTGAAATAACTCTCCAGAGTTAAAAATGATTTCTTAATGATCAGATTTTTTTCTTAATGCTCATCCTTCTTTACCTTTCTATTGCCTTTGACACTTTCAAAGTGACACCATCACTTTTTGCCTTGTTATTCACTTCTCTCCAGGTTTTCAGGATACAACTTTTTCCTAGTTATCTTCCTACCTGTCCAACCACTTCTTTTTTTTGGGGTGGGGGAGCAGATCTTCATCTAGGTCATGCCCACTAATGGTGGATGTTCTCTAAGGCTCTGTTCTGGGGACTCTTCTCTTCTTCCATACTGCCTCATTTGGTGATTACAATAGCTCCCATGGGTTTAGTTATTACCTCTCTGCAGATGATTTCCAGATTTGTGTAACCAGTCATAATCTATCTCCTGAGTTCCCATCCCATAACAATTGTCTTTTGGACAACTCAAATTGGATGGCCTGTAGACATTTCAGATTCAACATATCTAAAAGAAAATTCGATTACTCCCTCCCCCCTAACCCTGACCTATTCCCAAGATGAGAAAAGTCTCTCAATAGCATGGTGGCAAATAAATGGCTATGCAGGAATAAAGCTGCCATAGAATTGCTAACTACTGAAATTTATCCTTATTTCAAACCCCTACCTTCTATCTTAGAATAAATAATGTGTATCAAGGCAGGAGAGGTAAGGGCTTCACCAAAGGAGGGTTAAGTGATTTTCCTGGACTCACACAGCTAAACAGTATCTGAGGCCAGATTTGAACCCAAGCCCTCTCATCTCTAGGCCTGGCTTTCAATCGACCAAGCCACCCAGCTGTCTCCCATTTTTTGGATGTAACACATTTTATTAAGTGATTACCATGAACACCAGCAATTAGGCTGAAAGAGCTTAGAATTTATCCTATGACTTGTAACTCCAAATCTGGTAGAGGCAAAGGGCCCAAGAGAAGGCTTTGATAGGGACATGGTGTAGTGCAGAGGTGCAATCAACCCTGCAAAAGGCTAACTGCAGAATTTCTGACAGTTGAGAGGGTTTAGAACCCTGACTAGTGGCAGTTGATCCGGGAGGCTTGGTCAGAGCAGAAGGGTCAACTGAGCACGGTCTTTGGGCTGAAACCCGGCCTTGATTCTGTGCCTTTCTCTTGAGATTTTGTAGCTTAGCTAATTCCTCTGGATCTCCCTGACCTTCCCTATTCCAATCACTATTTCCCTTCCTGATTTCCTGTGGGTTTTGGGAGAAGGGTGGATTTGGGTGGTAGCAATCAAACTTTGAAGACTTAGTTTTCCCCATAGTCAAGTAGGGCTTACCCTTGATACAAATTATCTCCTGATTCATTGTGTGTAACTTTCCTAACCTTAAAGGCAACAAAACCTCCTGGGACTGAGTCAGGGCAGGCCCTTTCTCAGTCTCCCATTCCTGTGTCCCTCTCCCACCTGGAGCTTCTCCCTAGGCGGTTGTTAGAGAAACCTTGTATGCCCCTGTCCTTTATATTCTACCCTGAAACTTAATAAACCCTGTTGTCATTTAATCAAAACTTTTGCCAAATCATTGGTTGAACGATAAAAGAGGGATAAGGAGAGAAAGGAATAGTTTCTCTTTGGGTCCCGAGGGGAGTTGGAGGCGTCCATCTTGGAGGAAGTGGAGGTCTCTATACTTCCTCTGAGAAGCCCTTCTATTTCACAGACAGGGAAGAGCCTTGGGACTCTGTCTTTGTGAACTTGAGAAACTGATTAGAAAGTCCTCTAGTTAGTTTCAAACCATTTCTGACTGGCCCTAACCTTTTGTCTGTAGAAATGCCCTTCCTACCTGGAAGGGTTCAGCCTGTTTCCCTTCAGTGTTCTCTGTCTCAAGCCTGTGTACCCAGTCTGTGTCTCCCTGTTGCAGCTGCCTGCCCAACTACCTCATCCTCTCCCATTGCTGCTCATTATACTTCATCATCTTATATTTCCCTAAACTCAGTCATTCTCTTACATCTCCTACCACCTCAATTTTACTACCTCCATCATTGTACCCTCCTTTTACTGACTTAGGGACCGACAAACCCCATCCACTTGCTTTATTCCCTCATTACGAGTTAGTTATAGTACATGAATTTAACCTATGACTTGTAACTCCAAATCTTGTAGAGGCAAAGGGCCCAAGAGAAGGCTTTGATAGGGACATGGAAATTGAGGAAGGGGGAATAGTCTTTTAAGCATTTAAGCCACAAAGCTTTTCAAATTTATAAGCTGTGTGTACAGTCCTGTTTGGGGGTGACATTTATGTTGGCATAAGAAAAGTTACATTGGAGTGGTTTGAACATTCTGTCGGATGGCACTTTCTCCCTTCTCTGGGAGACAACTCCACATGGGCTTCCCAGGAATATGAATATTGGCCCCCAAAGTATTTGTGGGCTCTGGGGAATCCATTCAGATACAGAAATAACTCCCTCTTCCATCTCTAACCCCCATTTTTCCAACTAGCCATGTAGAAACTAGCAGTGTTATTGCTGGGACCCAGAGGTTTTGCCAACGTTTGGGCAGTGGCATCACAGTCCTTTCATGGAGCTAATGTTATGGTCTATGCAGTAGACCTGCCAGTGGTCTTAGGCAGAAGAGCTTTCAGAGCTCTAGTGTAGGGATGTGTTGCTTTGCATAGATTGAAAGGCAAATTATGCCTCCGCATGGGGATGTTGTAGCCTGATTCATTTTCTGAACACTCCTGGCAGCAAATACCCCTGAATTTTCCTTTGAAGTAACTTTGATCATTTATTGTATTTTATCACAGTGCTAATGATATGGGTAACAGCTTTCAAGGCTTTTTGAAACCCTAAGACATAACAAAGTGCTTTAACTTTATTGACGCAGTCAACTTTGAACACCATCACTATGGGCCATAATACTTTGGGCAGCCCATCTACCAGAGATGGCAATGCATATGGTGTGGCTGAGATTTGAACCCAGATTCTCTGACTATAAATCATTTGTCTTTCCCCTGCACTACTCTGTCTCCCTTGAACCAGGACTCTGAAATTCCTCTCTTGGACTTTGACCTTCTATCTCAGGGGTTGGCAACATATGGCTCTTGAGCCATATCTGTCTTTTGAGGGCCAGATATGGCTCTTTCTGCAGGAGCCATAAAGTCAATTTTTTTTTCAGGTGCTGTTACAGGAGCACACACTGCGAGCACTGTATAGCTCTCACGAAATTACATTTTAAAAAATGAGGCGTTTATGGATCTCATGACCAAAAAGGTTGTCGACCCCTGTTCTATCTCATCTCTCTTCTTGTGTTCCAATTATTCTATACCTCTCTTTTGTCCTGGTTGCATTCTCCACCCATTTTATACCTACTTGTTTCCCATCCTAGCACATAACTAATTTTCTTCTATTTGAAATTTTGTCTTTATAGTTAACCAAATTCAGTTTAATTTTCTTTTCTCCTAAATTCCTTGTCCTCCTACCCCATAACTACCCAACCCTTACCAACCCCCAACCATGAAGTATATTCCTTCTACCAACTTCTCCACTCCTCACTGCTGATTGTTGGTGGAGGAAGTCATACAACCATGCTAAATAGTTCCACTAAAATTTATGCCATCTGATCTCCACTAGGCAATCTTTCCACTCTTCTCTGATCAATGCTATCACCATTCCTACAGTGTCCATTCCAGACCTTCTCTTCTCTCTTCAAGCCACCTACCCATCCCTCCTTAGTCCTGTAAATCCTTCCTCCTTCTCACATCCAAAGTCTTAGAAAAAATCATTCACATTCATTGCTTCCACTTTCACATCTCTCACTCACTTTTCAATCCCTTTTCATCCAACTTCAAACCTTATCACTGAACTGGAATTACTCTTACTAAGGTTACCAACACTCTCTTAACTACTAAATCAAATGGTCTTTTCTCAGTTCTCCTCCTCCTTAACCTCTGGACCCCTAGGATTCCGATATGCTGCCCTCTCTTAGTTCTCCTCCTAGCCATCTGGATGCTCCTTCTCTGGATTCTTTTTTTGGAAATACCAGCCCTGTCCTGCCTCTCTAGACTCTTTCTTTAAGTGACCTCATCAGCTCCCGTGGGTTAAATTATTCATCCTTATGCATATGACTCTCAAGTCTATATACTTGGTATATCTCTCAGTAACCCCAGTACTGAATCACCAACTGCCTGCTAGACATCTCTACCTAGATGTTCAATAGACATCTTAAATCCATTAAAAATGGAATCTATTTACTTCCTCTCAAAACTCATGCCTCTTCCTAAATTCCTTGTTTCTGTTGAGGGTACCATCAGCCATACACTTACCTGCCTTTGGGACTTCAGTCATACACTTATTTATTTGTATTACATTAAAATTCCCAGGTATCGTCCTTCCTCTGGACTCTCCCTGCACTAGAGAAGGCATCATTTGGCAAAAAGATATATATGTGTGTATGTAATATATACTTTTATATATTACATACACACATATATATGGCGCTATGTCTTGCTTATTTTTTTTTTTAACCCTTGTACTTCGGTGTATTGTCTCATAGGTGGAAGATTGGTAAGGGTGGGCAATGGGGGTCAAGTGACTTGCCCAGGGTCACACAGCTGGGAAGTGGCTGAGGTCGGGTTTGAACCTAGGACCTCCCGTCTCTAGGCCTGACTCTCACTCCACTGAGCTACCCAGCTGCCCCTGTCTTGCTTATTTTTACCAGCTCTTTCTATAGCGGTATCATTCTTTACTCTTGCCTTTGCCTTCTCTCATGGATACAATTGATTGCCGAGTCTCATTGATTCTATCTCCATAATATTTTACGTCGATTGCCTTCTTTTTATTCTTATTGCCATCTCTGTAGTTCAAGCCCTCATTGCTGCTAGATGTTGGACTACTCCAATCATAGGACTAGATCTTTTTTGCTTTAAGCTTTCCTCTCTCCAGTCTCTCCCTCCCAATATGCCAAATGAATATTATTCCTAAAGCACAGGTGTGACTATATCACTGCCCTTTTCAAGAAATTTCAGGGCTCCCTGTTGCTCATGGGATCAAATATAAATCTCTTTGTTGGCATTTAAAGCCCTTCACAATTTGGTTATACCCTATCTGTCCAAATGTACTTCCTATTATTTTTTCTCAAATGCTTTGTTTCAGCCAAACAGTTTATCTATTGCTTCCCATACATGACCCATTCCAAATTCCATTTTTGTGCCTTTGCCCATACCTGAAATCTTTTCCCCTCACTTCTGTCTCTCAGACTCCCTGGTTCTTTTTAATTTCTGCTGTCCCTATAATTGTTGTTGTTCAATCGTCCGACTCTTAGTGACCCCGTTTGGGGTTTTCTTGGCAAAGATCCTGGAGCTGTTTGCCATTTCCTTTGCCAGATCATTTTATAGATGAGGAAACTGAGGCAAAGAAAGTTAAGTGACTTGCCCAGGGTCACACAACTAGTAGGTGTCTGAAGCCAGATTTTAACTCAGAAGATGAATCTTCCTGATTCTAGGCCTTCTCTAGAAAGCTTTTCCTAATTTACAAAATTGTTATCTTTATAATGCCCCCAATTCCTAGACTATCCCCTTCCCCTCCCCAAGATATATTTGCTCATCGGTGGACAGATTATTTCCTTCAAGCAAAAAGCATGCTCCTTGATGACAGGAAGTGTTTCCATTATTTGTCCCTGTATTCTTTGCACTTGACACAGTGTTTGACCCATTTTATTTAAGTATTTATAGAAATGCTTGTTGCACTGAAATGGAACGAATCATGGCTCTGCAACAGGACAAGATGGAGTCCACAGTGGAATTGTCCTCCCACCCAGGTCCTGATCTGGCTTGCTTTGAGTCAAAAGCTGGATCTGGGTCTATCTGATCACTAGCTTCCCAGGCATTGCTCCCTCTGATGCCACCTCCAGCTGGCAATTACATCTTTGCCAGTTTACCATCTTTTGGATAGCTGGGACAGCTAGGAAGTCTTCCTCTCCTTGTCCTGTGCAAGATTCAGTAACAAAAAGCTGCTGCTATCCATCATTTTTTTCCAAAACAGTTTTATTGATATCTTTTTATCAATTGACTTCTTTTCCTAACATGTCTTCCCTTTCCCAATACAGAGAGCCTTATTCTAAAACAAGGAACTAAAAAAAGAAAGAAAAAAAATCAACTGAGCAAAACTATTCAACACAAACAATCAAATTTGATGGTCTATTCAGTGTCACATTTCCATGATCCCCCACCTCTGTAAAGACGGGAGGGAAGTAAAGTCTCATATATCTTCTTTGGGACAAGTTTGACCATTTTATCTACACAAAATTTAATTTTAATTTTTTGTTGTTTTAGAATTATTTTTATTCTGAATTTAAAAACAAAAAGAGCATTTCCATATGCAGCAGAATCCAAAAATGAGCCTCTATTTTATATTATTTGCTTTATTTTTTTAAACCCTTATCTTCTGTCTTAGAATTGATGCTGTGTATTGGTTCAAGGCAGAAGAGCCATACAGGTTAGGCAATGGGGGTTAAGTGACTTGCCCAGGGTCACCTAGCTAGGAAGTGTCTGAAACAGGATTTGAGCCCACAACCTCTCATTTCTAGACTTGGCTCTCAATTTACTGAGCCACCTAGTTGCCTCCTATTTTATTTGCCTTTTTAAAAAAAGTATATAATAGATGGTATTCTAAATTGTCTGTCTCATTTATGCTTCCTTCTGATTTTCTTTCTGTTTTCTACATTTAAAAAGATGTTTAAACGGTCCTATTTTTGGGGTCCAATGGCTACTCCCCAGCCCCCTAACTAAAAATAAAGGAAGGAAAAAACTCTCCTGCAACACAGAACTGTAGGCAAGGAAAAATGAATCCACAAAATGGTCATGTCCGAAAATGTATCATTTTCTGCACCTTGAGTTCATCACCTCACTAGAGGAGGGGATTAGGTTATATGCTTCATCCTTAGTCCATTGGAAAAAAGGTTGGATATCCCAGTGATCAGCATTCTGAAATTTTCACAGCTGTTTTTCTTTACAATGCTATTATTATAAACAATTTTTTCTCCTAATTCTGCTCATTCCACGGAGCATCAATTCTTGCTTCCCAGGATTCTCTGAAATCGTCTTTTTGTCATTTCTTATGGAGCAATAATATTCCATTACATTGATATACCCCAACTTGCTTAGCTGTTCCCCAGTCAATAGGAAGCCCCTTTAGATTCTTTTCTTTTCTTTTTTTCCTTTTAACCCCCTCTTCCAGATCAGAAAGTTTGTTTTGATGGCAACTATTCCTTCAGTCAGACATGACTGAAATGACTGAACAACAACAAATTCCAGAGGTGTCAAACTCACTTCCCCCTCTCAACATTTGTTCCATAAAATTCCCCAGTGCAGCCTGAGCCACATTAAAATGTAATAGGAAATGTTTAACAAAATAAATAAAAATACCACATTCATTCAGTTGTTTCAGTCATGGCCAACTCTTTGTGACCTCATGTGGCATTTTCTTGGCAAAGATCCTGGAGTGGTTTGCCATTTTCTTCTCCAGCTCATTTCACAGATGAGGGAACTGAGGCAAAGAGGGTTAAATGACTTGCCCAGGTTCACACAGCTAGGAAGTGTCTAAGGCCAGATTTGAATTCCATAAGATGAGACTTCCTGATTCTAAGCACACTGTACTATCCACTTCACTGCCAACTGTCTACCTGGCACATAATAGGGATTTAATAAATGTTTATTGGGTTGGATTAAATTAGTTGGCTTAACTACTACCACATCTCTTGACTTCCAACATCCACTCTGTGGGATTCCAACCACCGTCGTGTTAGAACTGTCTCTGGAGAAATCTAGTCTTGCTGCCTCCACTCATAGATCGTAGGGTACAAGTATCTTTAGAGGATTTGGGAATGTTTTCCTGTACCTACACTGTTGTTGGTTTTTTTAAGCATCATTTCCTATTGCCCTGTGACTTCTGGTAATTTTTTGGAACATTCTGGCTTGGAAAAAGTTCATTCTTGCAGTTTCTCATTGTATTTCTTGATCATTATTTGGTCTGGCGCAACTGTGGGTTTTTTTGTTTGTTTGTTTGTTTGTTTTTTTGCTGTGATGGGTATGTGAGAGCTTTCTTTTTGCCCAAGAAATTTTGGTGTTTTGCTGTTTGGGTATGTGGGACCTCCACCTCCGTCAGGCAGCCATGTTGGCCAGAAGTCATCACTACCCATTTTCAAAAGTCCCCTTTCCTCTTCATGGGCAGAACCCTAGATGTGAACTCCATTTTGCTTATCTCTTTGCTCAGAGTTGCTTCCGTGTAATCAACTTGTCCCATGGGCACATAGGACTCACAGAAGTTGGAATTCTTGGTCTTCTCCCAGTAAGTGTTCTCATTTTGAACCCAGGCATCCCACTAAACACAGCACTCCTCTCTTTCCCATAGCTAGACTTGTTATGTGCTAGTGATGATCCTTGATGGGCAGAGAATTTCTGCCATCAGTTGCAGTATTATGGTGCCTGGGTGGGCACACCAATGTAAGTAAAAATCCAAAGCAATACTATCTTCAGGTGAGGCCAAAACAAAATATTTTTGGTCTCTTAATCTTAATCTCCTTTTTCTACTTCCCTGTTTTGAATATGTTTCTGCCTTTCCTCCTTTATTTCCAGAACCCATCGTTTTCATGCTTTGCCTCAATTTCCACCCCTGTATTATGTCTATCTATGGTCCCATGTCCACACTGATTTGGGAGTCAGAAGACCTGTGTTCAAATCAATATGTGGTTCCTTACTTAACTATGGCAAATCTTATCACCTCTCTGAGGCTTTATAGATAAGGAAACCGAGGCAGACAAGATAAAGTGACTTGCTCAGAATTAACACACAATTACTATTTGAGATTGGACTTGAGCTCAGGAAGATGAGTTTTCCTGATTTCAATCCCAGTTCTCTATCTACTGTGCCAACTGGCTGCTGCCTGGATTTAGTAAAACTTCCACCATCTACCTGGAAAAGGGATTGTGGTGATGGTCAACAGGATAACCTGTGTCTGAAAATATGGCTGAGATTCTGTGGGGAGAAGGTAAAATGCTCTAGAAATACCTGATCTCATGAATGGCCCCAGCCCTGCGACTGGTGCCCCCAGGTGTTGTGTAGACATCAGGAGACATAAATGCCTCCTCCCCTAACCGTTATTATATTATATTATAACCCCTTCTCAGCGTGGCTTTTCTCTAAGCCATGACAACACGCCTGCCCCCTTTTGGAATCAAAGCCTTATTTGTTTTAAATAAAAACAGGACATTATGAATACCATGAGTGATGAATTCTCTGCAGGGAGCTCTTATTGGGGTGTTTTCATTGTAAAGGCTCCGAGGTGCATTTTGATTTTTCGAAAGATGCAATAGATAGCTCATCGTTCCTGATTTCCACATTAATTAGGCCCAAGGCTTCACGGGGTAATGTCCTGCCCACCCCACTTAGCCAAGTGCACATTTAGTAGTGATTTGATAAAGAACATTATCTGAATTACCCAAATAAAATGAGAAATGGAAAGGATTAAATATCAAGGAGGGCCTGAGCTGCTGAGCTAATTGAGGTGATCAGTGAGATGAAGATAAATCTTACTCCTCTCCCAGATTGTTCCCACTGACATCAAGCCTGGAGCACCTTACCTGGTGTACAATTTATTTAAGTCTTTTTGTTTCTTAGGGCATATAATCCGCCCAGATAGAACAAGGAACTGAAGGAGAAGCAGCTGGCGCTAAAAACTATAATTCTAAACCACAGCATTTTCAAATAGCTAAAAATAGTGAAGGGCAATAAAATCCCAAACCTTGGGTTGTTGGGGTGGGGGCTGGGGGTGGAGATGAGTTAATTCCAATCATTTCTGTGGATTTATGCACGCTTTCAGGATATTGGATTTTGGCTTTAAATGTCTGCTTCAGGTAGTAATTTCAGTAATTAAAAGTTAGGCATCCCCATGGCAAATTCATCACTTAGAGGGGAAATTATTTTGCATATTCTAATGAAAATGAAAATAGCCCCACTCCAGATGGATCCTGAGCCAGCTCAATAGCAGCCTTTCCACTCACATAGAAATGACTACAGTGGTATAATCTTTGCACATGAGCCCGAACTTGTCAAGGGGAGCTGAAAAGGCAGAATGGGGAAGAGCATTCGGCTTCTCTCCAATGTACCTTTCTGTCTTCAGAATGGGGGATTCCATACTTTGTGTTTCCAAAATGAAATTTCAAATCTTTGTCAGTGATTTAAAGGATTTAAATGAGCCAGACTACCAGGATCACCCAGGTTGACTCAAATCAGCCCATAGCAAGAATTCCCAAAGGACCAAGAAACTATTAACTGGTAATGAATACCGGATCTGCCTCCAAGGAATGGCAAGTGACCTTATTTTGCTGTGAGAGAAGACAAGGCTGTCACCTATCTAGGAGCTCTCCACAAAAAAGAAATCATAGTGGAAAGGTCCTAGTTTCTGGGGTTGAAGGAAATACCCTTCTGCTTGCTAAATCTCTCAATTTGCTTTATAGATCATAGATTCCTAGGCTTAGAATGGAGAGACCTTAGAGGAAGTCTAAACAACCCCATCATTTTAGTGAGAAGTCAAGTGACTTCCCTAGGATCACCCAAGGAGAAAGTGGCATAGCCAGGATTTAAATTCAGAGAACCCTTCTGATTCTCTAAGGTGGGAAGGGGAAAGGTGCCACTTCATATACAAACAGGCTAATTCAATTCAGTGTCTTAACACCATCTGGCCTCAGAAAGGTAAAGGACTTGGAATCAGAAAGAATAGAATTGAAATCCTACCTTTGACACTACTGGCTAGGTGGCTGTGGCCAAGTCACTTAATCTCACTCAGTCTCATTCTCCCCAGCTGTAAAAGAAGGAGACTAGTACTACCTTTGAGGGGTTGTGGTAAATGAGATAATATGTGTAAAGTGCTGTGCACCATTTAAAAAAAAACCCTTACTCTCCATCTTGGAATCAGTACAAAGTACTGGTTCCAAGATAGAAGAGTGGTAAGGGCTAGGCAATGGGGGTTATAAAGTGACTGGCTCAGGGTTAGCCAGGTAAGAAGTGTCTGAGGTCACATTTGAACCCAGGACCTTCCATCTTTTAGCCTGGCTCTCAATCCACTGAGCCACCCAGCTGCCCTGCTGTGAACATTTCAAAGTAAAATACAAAAGTGAGACAAGATGAGGATGATGATAACGATGGACAAGGTTCATCTCCCCCATTTCCCTGGGGAAAGATAGACTCTGGATGCTCCGCCATGCCATCTGCCCATCGCCTCCCCCAAATCTTGCTCCATTTGGATTTGGGATCATCCTCCAACCAAGCCAAACCAGGCTTGACTCACATTGCATAATCTCTCACCTCGTCACTTCTGCCGAGAGCAACCACTTTCCCCGCTGCCAAACCGTGTCCTCTCTTCACACTGTATTTGGTGCTCACACATCTGTGCCAGCCAAGATAAGCCGAGCTCTTCCCATCAGCATTTTCTCTAAACGGCTGGTGCTCTAGCTCCATACAGGAGATTAATATGTTGTGCAGATTGTCCCAGGAGAAGAGGATTTGAAGGTTGGAGGAGACCTTCAAAGCCTTCCCTTCCCTGCTCTAATCCAAAGGAACACAGAGGATTTTAAAAGTTGGAAGGGAAGAGCTTTGATATTATCTCTTCTAACCCATTTTGCAGCTTGGTGGCACAGTTGATAGAGCAATGAGCCTAGAGTCAAGAAGTCTTAAGTTCAAATGCAATCTCATGCAATTACAGACTGTGTGACCCAGGGCAAGTCATTAAACTTCTCTCTGCCCCCATTTTCTCAACTGTAAAATGGGGATAATAATAGCACCTATCTTCCAAGAGTATTGTGAAGATCAACTGAGATAAAATTTATGAAGTGCTTAGCATGGTGACTAGCATATAGTAATCACTATTAATAAATTCTTGTTCTTTCCTTCCTTCCTTTCTTTTATTTGGAAGAAATAGATTTAATGAGGAGAAATGCTTGCCCAAGTTCATACAAGTTGCTAAAAGCAAGTTGAGATTTGAACTCATGGCTGAAAAGCCATGCCTTTGACACTATCAAGTTAGCATTTATTAGCATACCCAATGAATAGTCCTACAGTCTCTGGCAGGACATTTCCTGGGATGAAGAGCTTGTGATCCTCATTTGGAAGTAATTCATTCTATTTGGGGATAATTCTATTTATTAGAAAGTGCTTCCTTATGCTAAGTCAAAATCTACTTTTCTGAATCTTCCATAAAAGACTAAATCTAATCCTCCCTCCAAATGACAGACTTTCAAACGTTTGATGACAGTTATCATGTCTGTGGCATGTCTCCTCTCTTTTTAGCTAAATATTATTACTTCTTTTTCATCAAATAAGTAGATGGATGTATACATGGGTGGAGTATTATGCACTTAAAAGGGCACTGGGCTAAACTCCGGGAAGTATAAGAAAACAAGACATTTTCTCATCTCAAGGAGTTTACATTCTAATAACTTAATATAAAAAGGAGCTAGAAAGGGGCTCCGGGGCAAGGTTGCTGATGAGGTGGATCAGATGGAAAATGAGTTGAGCAGAGCGTAAAATGGACAAGTCCGATTTGGGCTTCTGAGGAAATGGTTGTCTGAAGGGGGACTCACCAAGCGGAAGAGCAGGGCCCATCCCAGGGGTCCAGTCATTCCAAGCTGGGCAGGTTGTTGAGGAGGTAATGGAGTGAGCATGGCTCACAACAATGGCACTCCCAACTAGAACTCACCAGTCAGAAGAGTCAAGGCTGTAGCAGTCCTCATGTGATTTGGCTTTAAGACTATTCCTCAGACTGGCTGCCCAATCTTGGATGCATACCATTTGATCGATGTTTCTTTTAAAAAAAGGTGTCCAGAAATGAATGAAGTGTCTTAAATAGGAGTTGATTAGTACAGAGTTGCTTCCTTTGTTCTAAGATGATATCAACCAGTCATATAACACTTGGAGCTCTAATTGACCTGATATACAATTAAAACTCCAAGAATTCTTTGCACAAATTGCTATTAAGCCATATTCTCCATATCTCACACCTGAGGAACTGTTTTTTAAAAATCACTGAAATACAAGACTTTATTCTTATTGCTGTTAAATTTCATCATGAAAATTATCTTTTGTTTCAACTTCTCAAGGTTATTTTGAATCTTTTTTTAAATTCTTATCTTCTGTCTTTAAATACAGAAGAACAGTAAGGGCTAGGTAATCACAGTTAAGTGACTCACCTAGGGTCACACAGCTAGGAAGTATACGAAACTATTTGAGCCCAGGTCCTCCCAACTCTAAACCTGTTGCTCTATCTTGCTACTCTGGTTATTTTGAATCTTGAGTATTTATCTAGCAATTGGGTTCTTTAAAGGTCCTCTGTTGGTGACTTCCAAACTGATTGTATATTATGCTGATAGAATATGTAACATACATATCACATATTACATATACACTCACATATATCTCAATCCGAGGCTCATGAGCCCCCATTTCCTCAGTATCTCTCCGAAAGACAAAAGATATTTAATTAAAACAGAATGAAAGTTAAATAGCGGCAGTAAATCATGGTATCCAAACACAGCATCCATTTTCCAGACTCCTGAGATTACTTGACTCCTTTCTCCATGTCATTTTTCAGGACAAAATTACCATCTAGGGATTGGAAAGGAATATTAACAAGTTGCCCACTGGATGGACATTGAAGCCTTAAGGCTCAGAGTATTTACACATTGCTGGGAACCTCATTTCTTATCCATGGGATATCCTTAGCCCCTTTCATTCTTGGAAATGGGGAGGGCTTGGTACTGGATGAGTGCCATCCATCCACACACCAATAGGGCAATGCAGTAAGGTGTCCTTAACTCCTCACTTTCCTTGGTAATGTCATAGACCATAACTGATAACAAATAACTATGATCTCAACTTTTTCCTTTGCAGACATTAGTCTTTCCTCGCAGCTGTACCCTCTGGCTATTTAAATTAGGACACGGGTGGAAGAATCCCCGGCTTCTCCTCAGTTAAGTTCCCATTGGGGCAAGGATCATTCCCGATCATCATGTGAGCAAGGAGACAGTTTCCACTCATGAACACAAATGATTACGAGACTGAACACAGGATAAGATACTCTATGCTGTAGAGCCCAAGGATGAAAGGGGGTTCTCTATTCATTTAATGGGAGTCAGACTCCCTTCAAAACTGACTTCTTTCTAGCAAAGTTTCTAAAATGGGTTGCATCATCTCTGAGGAGGTGAAGAAGAGGGGGCATATGACCAAATACGTGACTCAGTTTCCTCCAACCTCGTTTTTGCTTGCTTTCTGTGGAGAGGGGGTGATGACTTTTGATGAGATTGACTGATTCTGTGCTGTGCCAGGGTCCCATGCCTCATCCAAAGCTAGGAGAGAGTAGCAGAAGCCTAGCTTTGTAACCTCTCTCTTCTCTCTCTGCTACGAAGATCCACCTGGATATAAGTCCTAAAATGCCCAGCTGGAACTTGGAGATGTAATCCAAGGTCTTCCTCTTTCTAGGAACAATTGTGTTTCTTATATTCCTAGGATCGTTGTTAAGAAAACACTTTTTATTTTATAGACAACATTATTGATACATCTGTATGTTGCTGAGCTTATGAGTCTCCAGATGGTTCATGTGCTTTGAAGTTCCACTTGTATGAGATTGATATATTCATTATGGAATGCCCATAAGGTCTATTTTCTGATGATCCCTTTTAAATTTTTTCTCCAGAGCAAAACTGTGCAGTTATTTTGGAGGTTCATTTCCGCAAATGTGCCAAGACCAAAAGAACCCAGTAGTCCCAGCACCCCATAGAATTAAGGGTGCATCAAACAGCTGGTGAAAGTTGGGGGTCATGTTTTCTGTCAGTCCTGCTAACACATTCCTTCAACTTGGGGACTAAGAGGGGAAATATCTCATGCTGTTGCTTTCACAGAGATTATTACCACCCCTTGAGTTGGACAGTTTCCTATTTTCCTTCTCTTCATCAGCAAGACAGCAGGGTCCCATGGAACATCAATGGCTTATGGCAGGGGAAACACCTGAATTAGACAATTCAGTCTTGGTTGGGAAAGAATGCACAGCAGTGGCAGGAGGAGGCTAGAGCTACTTAAATCTAGGTCCTCACAAGGTCCTGTACCAAAGGAAAGAGGACAGAAAAAGGAAGTGGCCCCTACTCTGGATCTGGCCAAAGTGCCTAGGTAAAACAGTGCTCATGGCTGGGTAGGAGATCAGGCAGTGAACCACCCCCCACATCCAACCCTCAGACAATAGAGTGGATTTCACACTTTAAAGCTGGAAGTTGAACAACTGAAAGACTAGTCAACTCTCCTCCAATAAGGGGGAAGCTGGCCCCCAAAGTTCCCTCAAGGTCCAGGAGAATGGTATGTAGACATGTTCAAGGGGGAGGACATCCACAATACTCTTATTTTTTATTTACTTACATGTGTACGTTTTATGTTTTCCAAATAGAACGTCAGTTTTTTGGGGTAAGGGCTATTATTTTTGTTTCTATATCCTCAGGGTCTAGTATAAATTCTGGCACACACTAGGTACTTGGCAAATGCTTCTCACATTGAATTGAATTTCATTGTGGATAAATTCCTTCGGTATTATATCAACTCATTGTTCATTGGGCAAGGAATCTGCATGTATTATATCTTCAGGTAGATTAGTGTCTATTGAAGACTGTGATTCACATTATACTCTACTCTTTCTTCTGCTGCTCCACCATTATTACTTTAAAAGCAAGTGGAGGCTTCCCAAGGCTAGAGGACATTTTCCTTTTTCCTTTATTTCATAGTTTGATTTACAAAGGATTCATAATCTACTAATCTGCTAGTGATAGCTGCTTTGTACCTACCTGTTGAATAGGATCTGATTTAAAGCCTTTCCAGCTTGATGTAATCTATGAAAGCTTGCGCTCCACTGGCATGGCCTTTGAGAAACCAGTCACCTCCAGGTCAGACTAAGGCAACAAAGTGGGACTAGCAATTGGGTTCTTGGGTTCTAGACTGAGCTCACATATATTTACAATTCCATAATCTCTTTCTGTAATGGTGAAAAGGCTGAGAGAGTGTCTGGAGGAAGTCAGAAAATATGTCTAAGGCTGGGTGGCAACGGGCTTATAGTTGCTAGACATCACATGCATTGTGTCCATAAGGATTTGCCAAGACTTCCCATAAGTAATCTCTCTGTAACTGAATTCCGAGGATTTAAATGCACATTAATGTTTATGTGTATAGACATAAGGGTGTGTATGCAGGGGTAGAGTAGATGGGTTTCCTCATGAATGCTTCTTCCATGTTCTGAGGAATTGTATCAATAAATATATAAGCTCTGAGCCCCCAGCCAGAGCCAGTGCTCTGGCAAAATACTTCAATGTTAGAGCTGTATTCTTCAAGGATGCTCCTTCTTCAGTTGTCCTTTCCCAATTTCATTTCAGTAAGTATATCCAGACTAAGACCTGTGGTTAGTACAATTTATAAAGATAAAGTGAGTGTGTGCACGCATGTGTGTGTGATTAGAATATAATTTTATTGATAAAGAAGTTGATGACTACTTTAGAATTCACAAGTTGCTAAATTTTGTTCTGTGCTTCAGAGGCTGATCCTTAGGTCTGTCTTTCAAGAAACATACTTTTGGCAATCCTTAAATTTTTTTTGATCAGTTTTATTTTTATATCACCTTCATTTCCAAATATATCCCTCTTTTCTCCTCTTCCCAGAGAGACCTCCCTTGTAAAAAAGGATAAAAATGAGGTGAAAAAAAGCATCTTAACAAAACTAAGCAACATACCAACCAAATCTGGCAGTCTATACAATACCCTGTACCCATAGTCCAGCGTGGTCATAAATTCTCTCTCTGTCCTTGTGGTCTGGATTAAGTTCAGTTAGTAAGAGTCCTCCCTCAATTCTGACGCCAAAAGCTAAATGTAATACTGTCAGTGGTGTCTGGAGGGGAGGACTGTTTGACTGTTGTCTTGATCTATTAGAATACTCTATTTCTAAAAATGCAGCCCAAGATCACCTCAATTCTGTTGGCTATCACATCTTGATGCGGATGGAAATTGAACTTGCTCAGTTGTTTGTCAAATCTGATTCTTTGTAATCTCATTTGGGGTTTTCTTGCAAAGCTATTAAAGTGGTTTGCCATTTCCTTCTCCAGTTCATTTTACAGATGAAGAAAATGAAAATAGTTAAGTGACTTGCCCAGAATCATACAGCTAGTAAGTGTCCGAGGCCAGATTTGAACTCATGTCCTTCTGACTCGGTCTGGTGCCTTCCATTGTGCCACTTATATGTTCAGAAAAATGGAAACCTACATTTTATTAAACCTGAATTCCACTAAACTCCCCCTACCCAGGTACTTTTGACATGCACTGAAAAGTTCTCAAAACGTAAACATTTTCCATTATACTTGTATAATTGATTTTTTAACCTAAGTGTGGGACTTGATTTTTATCTTTATTAAATTTAATCATATCATATTCGGCCCATCATTCTTGCTTGTGTCATGTACCTGTGCTTTCCTTTGAGGTTTGTGGATTCAGATGGTTGCCAATTGGTAGCACCTGGTGACACCCTCACACTTACATGTGGTTCCCTCTCTAGCAATCTACCCCAGCTTCAAGGTGCTTTGTTTGTCCGCCTCCATTCAAAAACCATGGCTTCCCAGCTTATACTGAGGAATTTACTTTTACTAGTCAGCTGGAAGACACAATTAGGTCAAAGCAAAGGCATTTAATGAAATAACAGCAATAATGAATGAATGAATAAATGAGAAGTCATTTATTAAACACTCTGTCAAGAACAGGAAAAATAGCAATGAGACATTTACCCCATTTATTAGGGGCACTCTCAGTGAGAAGAGTGGACATGCCTAGGGAACATATATGTGGCCAGGCTACACATACAGGAGACACATTTGGCCAAGGATCCTGTGACGAGGGGCAAACCTTGCCTCGGATCCTGTGGGGCCATTACTCTCTTTTGATGATGCCATCATGGAGCTCCCACTGTGCCTGCATTCTGCTAGACATTCAATCTCTCCAGAGCATTGCTCCCTATTATCTCACGTGTCAGCTGCTCATAGGGTTACAGACTTATCGATGTAGAGTTAAAAGTGATCTTAGAGCTCATCCATTCCAGCTCATTCATTTTACAGATAAGAAGATGGAGGTCCTTGGAAAAGGGAAGTGAGTTACCCAAGGTCATATAGATGCTAAGTGGCAATACCCAGATTTGAGTCTACATCCCCTGACTCCAGATCCAATTCTCTTTCCCCAAAATATTGCTGCTTGCCTGTGAGCATGCTGCTTTGTTGGGCATAGAGTTGTATGGAACTTCCCCTCTCTAAGAGAAGTCCTCACCTGATCTGCTACCTCTTTCCCAAACAGGGAGTGGGTTCTACCATCTCTCTCTTAGCTTAGAGCCCAGAGCCATAAGTGTTAGTGTTTTTTTAAGTGAGGGAAGCAGGTCCTTCATAGAACTAGTCATCAGATGAGGAAGAAACCCCAAGTTGCTTGCTTTCCTTTAAAGAAAGGAATCTGTCAGTTCCCAGAGCCTCAGCGGTGGGCTTTTCTTTCCAGATGGAGAGAGTCATTATTTCCAGAGATCATGTTCTTTTGGAATATAGAATGGAAAGTCCACAGTCCACAGGTATATAGTTTGTCTTCAGACATTCTTCTTCCTACTCGCCACGCACGATGGTTCTATCCCAAGCCTCTGACTCAGGGTTACAAAGTCCCCATTAACTTCCAAATCCCTTCATGGTCATTTTAAGAGACTTCCATTCAACAAACCACCAAAAGTCTAGGTGGGTTTGGGACCCCATGGCTTTCCTCAACCTTCTCTCCCCTCCCCACCAACATCCTTTCCCATGCAAATGAAAGGGGCTAAGGATGTAAGAACAACAAAAATTCCAAATAGATTTGTTGTGAGACTTAACCTTCCACCTTGATCTATATTCCTGCATTTATTATGTGAGTGTGACTGACAACAAGCCCCCCCCCCAGGCTTTGAACTACTCTGTGTCTATAATTCATAATCTCAGAATTAAGTGACTTATTCAAACAGAGCATGGAAGTATCAGAAGTGGAATTTGAACCCAAGACTCCCAGCTCCAATTTCAACCCTCTATTCAGTCCAATGTCTTATTGAGATTTTTTTTTTGAGTCTTGAGTCTGTCTGTCATCTAAATTCTTAACTATTCTTTAGCTATTCGTGATCCTTAAATATGCCAAATGTCAGTGAAGGAAAGAATGTTGTTTAACTGGCAAGTGTGAGTGCTATCAATAAGGTCACTTCTTCCACTGCTACCAACATTCCTCTGAGACACCCCAGTGACCTGGATAACCAAATGGCATGTCTGTGCCTGAGAGTTAGAGGAGAAGTTGTTGCTTCCATTCACAGTCTGAAGGGACTTCCCCTTCCTCAGCTGCCAGGGTCAAAGGCCTCTCTGCCTGCCCGGATTTGGAGACTTTGGCAAAGCTCTTTTGGAGTTCAGTAAACAAGAAAGCTCATAATCATTACTAAAGGACGAGAGATGCTTTTCTTCTCTCACTCTATTTATTTCAGGATTGTACCACAGAGGCACCAGCTGCTCTAAACAGAAAAAAATAAAATAAAAAATAAAAATCCTTGGTCCTCGCTCAGTCTGAAAGTACTTTGATATCTTACTCCCATCTAGTGGCTGCAGGAGGGACACCATGTTGTAATTCATTATTCAGTGAATTTGTGCAACTACCCTAGAGAGGAGGTTCTCTGAAGTGTGACATGCGGGATCCACTGATGGAGAGAGCTGTCAGAAATGGAATAGGTTGCTGTAGGAGAGAGGGGGCTTCTGCATCTCTGGAGATGTTCAAGCAGAAGTTAGAAGAGAATGCTATTTGCATCCCGAGGTAGTACATGGCTTCTGAGTTCCCTCGCTAGGCTGTGATTCTCTCCAAGAGGGAAGTTTGGATAGAGGCAGGTTTTAGCTGGGGAGAAAATAATGAGTAGAGGCTGGTTTCTTTTTTCAATGGGGGCCATATTTCATTTGAAGTGATAGGAAGATTTTTCAAATGGTGTTGGAAATTTAGAACAGAACAGGACCACGTAAACCACAAAAAGTGTAGAGAGACCCGCTATCAATTATCATCATGCCACTGGGTGCTTTTGCTGAACTATTTTGGAAAATGTAGTTTGAAGGAGCTTTCTTTGGAGGGTTACTGGTCAGTATCTGTTGTAATAAACCAATTTTCCAAAAAAAAAAAGAACAGGACCAGAGGACAGGAATTTACACACAGAATAGGGGCAAAGGATAAAACTTTGACTTGTATTTTCTCAAGAGAAATATTCAGCTGGAGGCAGAAGCAAGATGGCAGAGTAGCAGGAAGCATACCATGAGATTTTCCCCAAGCGTGTCTTGTAAATGTACTGGACTGAATCCCAATGGAAAAATACATCACAGTAAGTCATTATTCTAGCCCAGGTCAACTTAGGGAAACAGAAGGGTGACGGGACAGTGAGATCCAGAGTCTGGTTAGTAGTATTAGTAGAGGCTGTGTACCAGGGCCCAAAGAAGTCTCAGATGCACCATTCACAGAGTGCAGGAACAGGTGCTAACTGGCTTTGACACCTCTTACCCAGGGCCAAGTCACAGACACAGTCCCAGGGGGTATACCCAGAGAGGAGCAAATTCAAAGCAAGCAGCAGCAGTCATGTTAAGACCCCAGGAGAAGAGCAGAGTCTCAGTTCCAGATTCTAGTCCAACCAAAAGCCTGCATAGGAATTCCAGGGCAAAGGGGACCCTACAGTTCTAACACTCTGAAGCAGCAGCGTCCCAGCTATGATAGAGTCTAAGACCAACAGTAGTTTGAACCTAAACCCAAGTCAGGAACTCGCAGGGCTTAGACTCATGGGGGAGTGGTCAGACTTTGCCCTGGATCAGACCACTTTGGGAGTTCTGAAAGCTTAGAGGTCCCTAGCCTGAGCTGTCCTTGAGTCCCCAGAATGACAAAATACTCCATACCCCAAAGAAAATAGCAATAGAACCAACCCAGACCTTCCCTCCAGATGTGCCCAAAGGGTAACCCTAACATAAAAATGTGAAATCAGAAAATAGGCTGGAAGAATGAGCAAATGAACAAACAAATAAAAAAAAATCCCACCATAAAAAGCTATTGTAGAGATAAGGAAACTCACGACAAACACCAAAAAAGAGAACAACTCCAAAACTATGAGGAAAACTTCAGAGAAAAACCCATCTAGTCGAGAGCACAAATTCAACTAGAATTCCTAAAAAAGATAAAACAAGAGTTTTAAAAGTTTTTTTACAAATTGAATGATAGTGCTAAGGGGGAAAATAGGAAAAGAAATAAGAACTATGAAAGAACTGGAAAGAAAATTAACTGCTTGGCCCAAAAGGCATAAAACTTTGACCAAGCAACAAACTCCCTAAAAACTAGAATGAACAAAATGGGAGCAAATTACTCCATAAGACATCAGAAAATTTTAAAAACAAAGTAAAAAAAAACAAAAAAATAAATAAAAATAGAAGAAAAGTGAGGTATCTCACAGCAAAAACAATTAACTTTGAAATAGATTAATGAAATATAATTTAACTATCACTGGAGCCTACATATATTTTGAGAATTTTAAAAGAAATTGCCCAGATATCTTAGACGCATAGAGCAAAAGAGGAAATAGAATCCATTGTCACCCTATTAAAAAACAACAACAGCAGCAACAAAAAATGAATCCAAGATGAAAATTCCTAGGAACATCACACCTCAAATCCAGAGCTTCCAAGTCAAAGAAAAATACTGCAAGCAGTTAGAAAGTAAGAATTCAAATACCAAAGAGTGAAGATTATACACAGTTTAGAAGTCATCATAATAAAGGAGAGGATAACTTGGAATATGGTATTCCAGAATGCAAATTGTCTTATAGTCAAGCATAATTCATCCAGAAAAAAGTGTATAATACTACAGAGGAAAGGACTTTTAATGAAATTGAGGACTTCTAAGCATTCCTGATGGATATGTTGAAGCACAAATACAGGAGTTAAGAGAAAGAGAAAAAAAAGTAAATATGAATCAGTAAGCATAAGGGACTAAAAAAAGATAACCAACTTACATTCAATTATGAGATGATACATGATTCTGAATTCTATTATCATCAGAAGTCTAATTAGATGGAAAGCCTGGGCATGGTTCTATTGTATCTTGATGACAGTAGAAAATTGGAAAGAGAGGGGGAAAGGAATACATTGGAGTAAGAAGGGAAAGAAAAGTTACGGAAAATTATCTCATGTAACCAGAGTACATAAATACATATCTATACAAACAAGGAGAAAGCAAGCAGACAACACTTGAACTTTACTGTCATCTAAACTGGTCAAAGGAGGGGAGAATACACACCCACAGTTGGGTGCAGAAATAAATTTCACTCAAAAGAGAAATAACAAGGAAAGGGAATGCAGGGGAAAGGAGAATTACAGGGAGGGCAGATTAAGGGAAGGATTAGTCCTAAGCAAAAGAAACTAGGAATATAAAAATATTAATAATTCTTTTTTAAGCGGCAAAGAATGAGAATCTGAGAGGATAACCATCAGTTGGAGAAAGACTGAACAAGTTATGGGTATATAAATATGATGGAATACTATTGTATAATAAGTGATAAAGGGGAAGATTTCAGGGAAACCTAGTGAGATCTATGTGAATAACTTGTATGAATTAAAGAGAAGTGAATAAAATCAGAACTATTTATGTAATAATATAGTAAAGACAAACAACTTTGAAAGAATTAGAATCTGATAAACATAATAACCAATTAAGATTCCAGAGGACTACTGATAAAACATGTTACCCTCCTCCTGATCCAGAAGTGAAAGATTCAGTACAGAATGAGACACAATATACAGATTTGGGTCTTGGGTTCATATAGATGGCCAATGAAGAAATTTGTTTTTCTTCACTATACAAATTTATAACAGAGGTTCCATTTATCATTCATTCTTAACTACAGAATTGGATAAGAGGGAGAGAAAGGCTGATTTAAAAAAAAAAAGAAATATTTAAATGCATGAAATAACTTGTATAAGGTCTCCTTAAGCACATAAAACTATAGTTGGTCCTAGTTTTAATTTAGAAAATTGTAAATAATAGTCCATCAACAGATCCAGAAGATTTTAAAAGAATACAAAATGAGGAATGAAATTACATATAAAAACTTATGCCAAACATTTAAACCAAGTAGAAACACATTAGCAGAAATGTCTGGATCTTCGATAATTCTATGACCCCTGATTATCTGTAGTTTCATTACTGTTTAAATATATTGTCATGTTCCATTTCAAAAAAGGAACCCAGAAGACAATGGGATCAGGGATGGGAACCAGATCTATGATTTAATTGGTATAAGAAATTAGCAAGGGAGGAAATTCCCTGAACTTTGCAGATCCACACCTTTGCAATTTACAATCTTACAGAGTTGCCTGGGAGCCTGATTACTCAAAGTCAGTGTCAGTATGTATCAGAGGCAAGATGTGAACTCAGGTTTTCCATATTTGTCATGTACCCTCCCCCCAAAAATGTGTCCATCTGTGCTCTAAGTTCATCCCCTCTCTAACTGGAGGTGGATAGAATGTTTCATCAAGAGGCTTCTGGAATTATAGTGGTTATTGTGTTGATCAGAGCCTCTGTCTTTTAATTTTTTTTCTTTAAAATATTGTTGCTGCTATATAAATTGTGTTCTTAGTTCTGCTCACTTTACTTTTTAATCAATTTATACTAGTCTTCCCAGGTTTTTCTGACATTGTTTTTTTCCATAATTTCTTACAGCTTAATAGTATTTCATCATGTTCATATACCATAACCTGTTCAGCTATTCCCTGATGGATGAACAACCCCCTCCGCCTCAGTTTTGAATTCTTTGTCACTACAAAAAGAGATGCTAGAAATGTTTTTGTACACACAGGTCCTTTTCCACTTTCTTTGATCTCTGGGATAGAGACCTAGCAGTGGTATTGCTGGTTCAAAGATCACAATTTAGCTTTTTGGCATACAGTTCCAAATTGCTTTCAAGAATATCTGGATCCACACATAATGAATTACTGTACCTGTTTTCTCACTTTCTTCTAGCATTTGTAATTTTCTTTATCAACTTTGCCAATCCAATGACTTTTATCTAGTGCCTCAGAGTTGTTTTGATGTATATTTCTCTCATTTTTAGTGATTTAGAGCATCTTTTTTCCACATGGCTATTGATAGGCTGGATTTTCTTTTCTGAATACTGCCTATTAATATCTTTGACATTTTATCAATTGAGGAATATCTCTTATTGTTAAATTTTTGAATCAGTTCCCTATATATCTTAGAATTCAGATCTTTATCAGAGAAACCTGCTGCCAAGATTCCCCCCCCTCATTTTTCTACTTCTAAATTTACCTGCATTAGATTTTTTATGCATTTTATGCAATCAAATTTGTCCATTTTACCTCCTGTGAATATGTAATGTAAACAACTCTTGTTTATTCATGAACTCTTAACCTATCCATGAATGTAATGGGTAATTTTTTCCAGGGTCTGCCAATTTGTTTATGTTATCACCTTTGATGACTAAATCACGCACCCATTTGGAGCTTGTCTTTGTATGTGGTCAACCTATACTTAGTTTTTGTCAGACTACATTCCAGTTTTCCCAGTAGTTTTTGTCTAATAGTGACTTCTTGCCCCGATTATTGGGATCTTTGGGGTTGTCAAACATCAGGTTACTGTGCTCATTTGCTTCTGTAAATCATCCGCTTAATCCCTTTGACTGGTCAACTTCTCTATTTCTTGGCCATTATCAAATTATCTTACAGCTTTGGTATTTTTTTAGATCTGGTATTGCCAGGTCCCCTTCCTTCTCACTTTTATTTTTTTAATTCTTTGATATTATTAACAATTTTTTTCTTCCAGAAGAATTTTTTTAGCTCTATATAGTAATCTTATAGTAATTTTATTGCTCTGGCCCTGAATAAGTAAATTTATTTATTGTTTTAATATATCAGCCTACCCATGAGCAATTAATATTTCTCCAATTATTTAATGACTTTATTTGTATATAAAGAGTGATTTGAATTGTGTTCATATAGTTTCTGTGTGTCTTGGAAGATAGACTCCCAAATATTTTATATTATCTTTAGTTATTTAAATAGATTTTTTTTTGTTTATCCAATCTTGCTGAATTTTGTTGGTAATATACAAAAATGCTGATGATTCATGCAGTTTTACTTTCTATCCAGCAACTTTGCTGAAGTTGTTGTTTTATTTAGTTTAGTTGATTCTCTAAGTACACCATCATATCTGTAAAAAAAGATAATTTTGTTTTCTCCTTGATTATGCTTATTCCTTCAATTTCTTTTTCCTGTCTTATTGATATAGTTAGCATTTCTAGAACTATATTGAATAGTAATGTTGACAATGGACATCCCCACTTAACCTCTGATCTTAATGGAAAGCCATGGCCATTTCAGATTATGCTTACCTTTGGTTTTAGACAGATATTACTTATTATATTAAGTAAAGGCCCATTTGTTCCTATGCTTTCTAGCATAAAAAATAGGAATGGGTTTTGCATTTTGTCTAAAGCGTTTTCTACATCTGTTAACATAGTCATATATGATTATCATTAATATGGTTGGTAATGTCTATAGTTTTAAATCCAGCCTGGTCATAGTGTATAAATCTTTGTGATATGTTGCTGCCGTCTCCTTGCTAACATGTTCTTTTAAAAAATTTCATTAATATTCATTAGAGATATTGTCCAAGAGTTTCTTTTTTATTTTTTTACTTTCCCTGGTATAGGTATCAAGACAGTATCTGTGTTATAGAAGAAATTTTCTTTTCCTATTTTTTTCAGTTTGTGTAGTATTAAATTGTTTTTTAAATGCCTGATAGAATTTCACTTGCATACACTTGCAGTTTTGTGCGTTTTCCTTTAATAATTCATTTATGGCTTGTTTAATTTATTTTATTATGATAGGATTATTTAAATATTTTTATTTTCTGTTCTGTTCATCTGAGTGGCTTATATTTTTGTAAATATTCATTCATTTCATTGAGATTGTCAGTTTTATGTTTATGGGCATTTGGCGAATGAAATAGCTCTTAACTTCTTTTACTCCTTCATTGGTTGTGAATTTATCTTTTCTCACTTGATATTGTAATTTGGTTTTCTTCATTTTTTAAAAACCAAATTAATTAGTGGTTTATCTAATTTGTTATTATTATTATTTTTTAAACCCTTATCTTCTGTCTTATAATCAATACTGTGTATTGGTTCCAAGGCAGAAGAGTGGTAAGGGCTAGGCAATGGGGTTTAAGTGACTTGCCCAGGGTCACAGAGCTAGGAAGTGTCTGAGGTCACATTTGAATCAAGGACCTCCCATCTCTAGGCCTTGCTCTCAATCCACTGAGCCACCAGCTGTCCCTCTAATTCATTTTTTCCAAAACCCTTTTCATAGTTTTTTTTTACAATAATTTTTTTCTTTTGCTTTCAATTTTGTTAATCTCTCCCTTGATTTTTAGGATTTACATTTTTGAATTTAATTGGAGTTTTTTAATTTGTTGGGGTTTTGGTATTTTGTTTTTTTTTCCTTCAAGCCCAATTCTTTGATCTGCTTTTTTCTTTTTTATAGATGAAAAAGTTCAGTCTCCCTCCCTTACTAGCCTATTGTGGGGAAGATCCAATGAGAAAATGGATGTAAATGAAGCAACATCTCAATGTCAACTGTTGCTGTTCTGGGATGTGACCTCTGAGAACAAGAAGAATAAGTTTGATTTCTCTTCTACACAATAGCTGTCAAATTTTTGAAGACTGGTATGCCCCTTTGAGGACTTGATGAACAGATTTGGGTCAGAGAGGGGAATTTCAGAATCTGGAATCTTGAAAGTAGAAAAGACTCAGGTAATAGTGAAGCCTAAAGTGTGACCATCCTTTTAGTTGAGGTACCGTGAAGATGGAGGTCATGAGAATAGAGGACATGATAAACTGAGATGGGGAGGGAGCAACGAGCATACGGTGTTAAACAAAGGATTATGGTGCATTTGCAGTAAGAAAACCACAAGACTTTTTAGGACACAAGCATCTATCTGACCCAAATCTCATTTCAGATTCCAAGTTTTTTCCTTCTGCAGGTCTCAGTGGACTAATACTGCACCTAAATCATTAACTAAGCAAACTTAGTTATTTTAACAAGAATTAGAAAACCTGAGGTCAAATTCTTGCTTATTACTTCACCAAATTATTTTTCCACATTTTTGTGGAGGTACCATTATCTTTAATTTTACAGTCTAGATTACTCTCCCTGCACAAAGGAGAACACAACTATCCTTGTAACTAATAGTGTTGGGTTTTTTTCCATTGTTGTCACCAGACCAGGTTGTCTCCTATTGATTAGGGTTATCTACTGTTCAAAGAATCATTCTCCTCTCTCCCATCACTAAGAATTGATTATTTTGATATCCATTAGATCTATATACACAGTGAACCCAAGCATTGAGGATGGGATCTCTAGCCATACTCTTCACTAAATCTAGACCAGAGATTCGTAGTCATTTTTTTTGTATCATAGACTCCTTTGGCAGTTTGTCAAAACCTATAGCATAAAATATGATACTATAAAATGAACCAAAGTTGGGTGGAAATATGATCTAACTTTTTTTTTCATATCCAGTTCATGGACTCCCCAATATCTTTCTGTAGGCCCAGTTTAGAACTACTTGATGGAGACCATCTTTGAAGGTTTGGGTAGCATTAAGTGTCCTGGGTATGATCTCTTAGGAGCATCTAAAATTCCTGTATTCTATGTAACACCATAGACTTATGCCTAGAGAGGTCTTCAGGCATAACAAACATTTCTTATCAATGTCTTCCACAAATTTTCCCTGTGGTTCATTTATTTCTCTTGCTGTCAAATCTCTAGAGTAATTTGCTCAGACCTAGATATACCAAGAATACCTTCTTCCCTGGGCAACTCATTTTTCAATAAGAAGTTGATATTTATAAAGTACAGTAGCTTTAAAACTAAATATACACATATATTTTATTTTTTTAATTTAGCAAAAATTCATTCTCTCTCTCTCTCTCTCTCTCCGCCCCCCCTCTCTCTCCTCCAATCTGATTCCATCCTTTCCTCATTGAGAATGAAAGAAAAACAAAACTCCTCTTGCAAAAATATGGTCAAGCAAAACAAAATCACACAATGGCCATGGATAAAACAATGTCTTATCCTTCATTGAGTCCTTCATATCTTTAACACTAGGTGAGTAGCATGGAATTGTAGTTGTTTATTATGCTAATCAGTCCACAAATCCTTCAAAATTGTTTGCCTTTACCATATTACTGCCTGGTATAAATGATTTTCCTGATTCTGTTCACTTCATTATTCATCAGTTCATATGAGTTGTCTGATTCTAAGAGATCTCAGCAGTTATCTTCTGGGTATCTGTTTTTTGAAATACCTAGACTTTTTTTTTTAGTGTCTTTAGGTAGTCCAATGATTCTTACAATGGAAAAGAGGCTTATTGTGATTTTTTTTTTTCTTGGATTTCCCCATCAGGATTGAGTCTGGTGCCTTTTTTAAAAAGTGAATTTGTTACATCAATATGCCCAATTAACTCCTTCCTCTTTTTTTCCTTCCTCCATTGAAGATGACATTATTTGTCAAAAAGATATATGTGTATATAAAAGTATGTCTTGTGTGCAAAGGAAATTTACCCTCCCCCCTTTCTGGGGTAACTCCTGTTGACCATCTGCATACCCCAGAGGGGAGGATTGTGTGAAGGAACTCATTGGGTGAATTGAGTCCAGAGGATAGAATGGCAGCAGGGAAAAAGGCAGCCATAGAGTCAGGAGATCCTGAGACAGAGGGCAGGGCGCCCCAAAGTGGCCCAAGCAAAATAGAAAGCTACAGTTGGCCCCTGAGACGTGATGGGTGAGAATTAGTGAGTGGAGAAAAAGTCTGATAAACTGAGGCAAGAGTGGATTTTGCTCTCTTCCCTGTGAGTATGGCCAGGGGGCCCTACCGTGGCCACAGAAGAGCAAACTAAATGGAGCATGGAGGAGAGTAACCTACAGATCTCCTATTTTCCCATCTTTTCCCCCCACTACTTTTGATTTAATAAAATTATTTATTTATGGCCTGTCTCAATTTTCCCTCTTACACTTGCTTATTTCTATTTTTTTCCAGGTCTTTCTCTGGAGGTAGACAAACACAAGTCGTTCTTCAAACAGTATTCCTGTTGCTATATACAATGTTCTTTTGGTTCTGCTCATTTCCCTCTTCATAATTTCATGGAGGTCTTTTCATGTTTTTTCCAAAAACTAACCTGTTCCTCATTTCCTATGGCACAGTAGTGTTCCATCACAACCCTATACCACAGCTTGTTTAGCCATTCCCCAACAGATGGATTTCCCTTAAGATTTCCACCACTCTTTGCCACTACAGGAAGAACTGCTATAAATATTTTAGCACACACACACCGGTTCTTTTCCTTTCCTCCATCACCTTAGGAAATAAACCTAATAGTGGAGTCAAGATTGGAAGGAGGGCAGAAAGTTGGGGGAGGGGGATTGTATTAGATAGTTTCTCAGATAAAAGTCTTGGATCTGTTTGGAAATTTTTTTTTTAAATTGTGGGGTGGAGGAGGAAACGGCAAGTTTACTTTACTGCTTCCTGATACTCTGCCACTCTGCCATCTTGGTTCCCTGTTGTGAGTTTTTAAAAGCTCTTTTTTCTTTACTAAAAGCTCAGTCTCACTACTAGAAGGAGTATCCAAGAGGTTCAACTAGCTTAACCTCTTCATTAGATAGAATGGAGGCTCACAGGGGGCAAATGACTTACCCAAGATCATACATATGGATGGCAGAGCTAAAATCAGAATCCAAGCTTCCTGGTGCCTTTTAGGGGGCTTTTTGGTATACCACATTTTCTTCTACTTCCAGGCATGAGCTAATTGCTTGTGTACCAGGCTTCATCTCTGAAGCCTGAACTCAGACTTCCCCGCCTGGGACCCTTTGTTCACCTTACCTTGCTGGGACCCAGGGCCACCCCTCCACTTCATGGCCCTCTCCATATCCCGGTATCCTCTTCTCCCCTCCTTTTTGATTCTCGCTCCTAGGGCCATCACCAAAGCAAAGGTGCCATTCCTACAAAGGAGAGGCCACCTACTTGTCCCAGGAGGCCAGCCATCATTCCCTTTGCCTTCTCTGCCCCCAATTCCTTTCCAGCTACTCTCTCCCTATGTGCTCTGGTTTCTCCCACGAGACCATACACTCCTTGTGGGCAGGGATTCGTTATTCGTGTCTGTGCCTCCTGGCAGCACAGCCACCTCATCCTTTTTTTTTAATTCATTCATCTTAACCAGACAGCCTGGTGTCTACCCCAGGAATTCTCTATAAATATGAAAGTAACATCACATTTCTGTAGCACTTTAATTAAAAAACAAACAAACAAACAAAAACCACCCATACCTTTGTCTTAGAATTCATCCTAAGCATCTGTTAAAACCAGAAATGTGGCAAGTGCCGGGCAGCTGGGGTTCAATAACTTGGCAAAGGCCACAGTTAGGTAATGTCCACTGCCAAATTTGAACCCAGGCCCTCCTGACTCCTGGTTTGGTGCTCTATCCACTGTAGCACTTGAAGGTTTAAAAATGTCCTTCCTTAACTGATGGGTAAATTAAGCTGAGAGGAGGCCGAGCACCTTGTACAAGGGACATATGGGTAATAAATAGTGAACACTGGATTCAAACTCAGGAGTCCTCCTTCTGGGTCCAACATCCTTTCCTCAGTATTAGGAACCTCACCATTCATTCATTTAATATACATTTATAAAGTGCCTACTTTGTGCCAGGCTGGGGAAACATCACACAAGTGAGACAGTCTTGCCCCAGGGAGCTTACATTTTAATTGGGTAGCACAATATAAGTCAGGGAGTGGAGGCCAGGGATGACAGCCATAAGGATTTTGAGTTGAGTGGTAGATGATCCTGGAGAGCAGATGTTCATTTTGAGCAGGCCTTGGGGCTCTTCGGGTGGATGCCTTGATGAGAAGAGAAGCATCCTCTGGGGCTGGATCGCCAGAAGCAGTTAGGTGAGTTTTTATTCATTCATTTACCAATAATTCCATTTGACCTTCAGTTTGTTTCAAGTGATCTCATCCTTGAGGAAAGAAGGGACCTAGTCCAATTTCACTTAATTTGTGTATAATAAGTCCACATTTAGAATCTAAGTATACCCAGTCAAGGCTCATGGATACAGTATGAACTGATGACAGCCACCACTCAAAACTGGAGGCAGAAGTAATTTGTAGCAGGACTCCATTAGGGTGGTGTCTTTTGCCTTCAAAATTCTTCTAATTTATGCACTCCAGGGCTACATGAAATCCCTATGCATCATTGCTTTCCCCCCACCCCCCACCCCCATTCCCCAGAAGGCAACTCCTTTGCCAGCCTCAATTTCTACCTAAAATACAAGAGGTTCTTAAGCTTTGACAGTCTGGTGAAGCTTACAGAGACCTTCTTAAAATAACATTTTTAGGTGTCAAAGACAAAACATATAGAATCACAAAAGAAAGCAATTATGTTGAAATATGGCTCATGAAATCTTAAAAATGTTCTTAGATCCCAGGTCAGAAACTCTTGGCGACTACCTTGGGAGTCTCCTGTATAAGTATTCTCAAAATGTCCTTTTCTACTCACTCTTGGCCCTTCTCTGCTGAAAATGCTTTTCTTTGGCTGCTCAGCAGTTACCTCATTTCCTGTTCTGATAACTGTTCATCTTTATGTCTTATGTAGTTCTATTTGCTGAATAAGCTTCCACCTAGTAGTCCCTTTACCTCTGGGCACCCTATCCTATAGTATGGAAAGTGTATTTTTGCTGCTAAGATAGTCAAGTTACTGCTTTAAACTTGTTAAGTCATTTAGGGACCACTGGAGGATCTTGACCTAAATCATAGGGGCTCTGAATTCCTGAGTTAATTAATCCTAATGACACATTCATTCTGAACCTGGAGAAAATGCCACTATGTCTGGCCCAGCCTGGTTAGTAGCTAACTTGCTAGATTCTTGTGCTTCCATCACATTCATTTATTTGCCCAACAGAATTTTTCTTTTTCACCAGGATTGTTATGATAGTTTAAAGACAGATTCAGTTTAAATATCTTTTAAAAGATTAAATTTTTAAGGGAATTTAAAAAAATTCTGAGAAAAGTTTTGGTGCTTTAATGAAAATTATATATCACTAGAAATAACCCAGGGAGAAAAAAAATACAGGAAGGGACAACCAAGAGGAGTAAGAAGAATGGAAAACAAACATTTTAATGTTGGCCAATAAGAGAATGTGGCGCTGAAGTAATGAGAGGTACAAGAAATTGTCATTAAGAGTTATACTAAACAATGGAGATTTTCCCCATGAGAAGCGGCTGCCAAAAGAACATTCAAAAAATTGTCTGGGCACTAACACATAGGAGTAATCCTATTCTCTGTGTCCTGGAGAAAGAGAAGTAGCCTCTACTGAAGATTATAAAAGCAGCTGAAATGGTCAAGTAGAAGATATTATCTTTTTAAAACATGCATTTCAAGTGCCGTCATACTTCACTAAAGCTGCTGGAGACTCCTAGGCACATCTGATGATGCATAGGGAAAGGACTGAACCTGGAAAATAAATGGTGGTCTCATTTATTTTGGTCACAAATTGTGCCTTTAGAAAAGGAAGTTATGTGAAGTAAACAGCTATCTCTGAAAATGACATTAATTGCTAAGTACTCAGCTTATAGATTTTGTTTGGTTTATACTACTAGAATTATAAGCTTCTGGAAAGGAATTGGTTGTCCCATGGAGAACAGAAAGAATACGGTTGGTTTGAGACTTGTAGATCTAATCAAATGGGTTTTACACTGATAGTAGACAGGTAAAGAGAAAAATGCTCAAATACAATTATAAAACTGAATACTATGGGGTTCAGAGGAGAAAAAGGAAGCAGCATAAAGAAGTGGATGTCAATAATTCTAAAGATGAAATAAGAGGTCAGGAATCCTACTTATTTCATGTATCTCTTGAATGCACAGAATATAGGTGATAAACAAAATGAACTTGAAATGTTAATGCAAGGAGATAACTGATGGTGTCACTAAAAATTAGTAGGGATGCATAGGTCAGTGATGGGTGAACCTTTTAGAGAGTGCCCAAATTGTAACCCTTATGTCATTCAAAAGAAATTAAGATATTTCTCTTATCTACTTTAATATTAAATTAATTTATATCATTCTTTACCTAATTTAATATTAGAATTAATTGATCTTTAAATGCTTGGCATAATTCACTTGTGAATTCATCTGGTCTTGATGATTTAGTTTTTTATTTTTATCAAGTTCATTTATGGCCTGTGCAATTTTCTTTTCTAAAATAGTTTTATTTAAATAATCTATTTCCTCCCCAGGCAGCTTAGGTAAGTTTATATTTTTGTAGGTATTTTTCTATTTCACTTACATTGCTAAATTTGTTGGAATTAAGCAAAATAACTCCCAATAATTGCTTTAATATCATCTTCATTGGTGGTATATTCACTCCTTTCTTCTTTAATGCAAGTGATTTTGTTTCTTTTTTAAAAAAATGATATTAACTAATGGTTTATCTATTTTGTTTATTTTTTCATAAACTCCTGGATTTATTAATTCAATGTTTTTCTTACATTCAAAATTTTGTTGATTTTGCCCTTAATTTTTAGGATTTCTAATTTGGTGTTTATTTGGGGGATTTTTGTCTATTTTCTATTTTTTAATTGCATTCTCAATTCATTGATCTGTTCTCTCTATATTTTATATTAAACATCTAGAGATAAATTTTCCTCTAATTACTGGCTTTTGCTACATCCCATAGGTTTTGCTATGTTGTCTCTGTTATCATTCTCTTTAATTAAATTATTTGTTTAAACGACTTGTTCTTCAATCTACTTATTTCTGCTTTTCTACATTTAACTATAATGTTTTTGTGCCCTAATAGATGGTCAATTTTTTTGTATAGGTACTATGTGCCAGATTCCTTTTATGAAACAAATACGGTGCTGGTAACTAAACCAGGAAGAGAAAAAGAAAGAAAATTATAAACCAATTTAATTAATAAATATGGATGAAAAAATCCTAAACAAAATACTAGCTAGGATACTACAACAATATGTCACAAAGATTGTGACCAAACAGGATTTATAACAAGAATTCAGGGATGGTTTAATGTAAGGAAAACTATCAACATAATTGATTATATTAATAACAAAAGTAATAAAATCATTTAATTATATCGATAGATGCAGAAAAAGCCTTTGACATAATATAAGTCATTCCTATTAAAAACACTGGAAAGCATATATAAAAATGGAGTTTTTCTTACTATTATATGAAGCATCTAAAACCCTTAACAAGTATTAGTTGTGGCAGGGATAAGTTAAAAGCCTTCCTAATGAAATAAGGATGCTCATTTTCACCAATATTTTTAATATGGTATGAGAAACACTAGCAAAAACAGTAAGAAAAAGAAATTGAAGGAATCAGAAAATTCCTTTGGTTAAAGAGGTAATAAAACTCTCTCTTTTTGCAGACAATATGATGGGATATGTGGAAAATCCTTAAAATTGATCTAAAAAATTAACTATCAATAATTTTAGTGAAGTAGTAGGATTTAAAATAAACTCACATAAATCATTAGCATTTTATATATTATTAATAAAGTCCTACAAGAAGAGATATAAAAAGATACTCCATTTAAAATGAACACAGAATAAAATATCCAGGAGTATACCTGCCAGAACAAACCCAGGAACTGCACAAATATAATTATTATAAAATACTTTTTCCACAAATAAAGTCAGATCTAAATAGTTAAAGAAATATTAATTGTTCCTGGAAGGGCAAAGCTGGTATAATTAAAATGACAATCCTACCTAAACTAATATTCCTATTCAATGCCATCCCAAACAGATTACCCAAAAAAACCTGACCATACTGAGTTAGAAAAAATAAATTCATTCAGAAGTACAAAAGATCAAGAATAGCAAAAGAATTAATTAAAAAAATGAAATGGAGGTTTAGCAGACCTAGATTTTAAACTGTATTCTAAAGCAGTAATTATTGAAACTATTTGGTATTGGCTAAGAAACAGAAAAGTAGACCAGAGGATCAGAACATACAATAAACAGTAGCAAAAGATTATAGTGACCTTATATTTGACAAAAGTATACATTCCAGACCATTGGGATAAGAAACCACTATTTGGTAAAAATTGCTGGGAAAACTAGAAAGTAAATAGGCAGAAACTGGGTATGCATAGACCAACACTTAACTGCATTAAGGTAAGATCAAAATGGACATGATCCAGACATAAAAGGAGATATAAGCAAACTAGAAGAACAGAGAGCACATTACTCAGATTTATGGACCTGAAGAGTAAACAAGATGAAGAACATTGTAGGATATAAAACAGAAAATTCGAAGTACATTTTTTGTACAATAGAACAAATGTTGCCAAAATCAGAAGATCAGAAAATTGAGAAAAAAATTTTCATAGACAGTGTCTCAGATAAGAGGTCTTATATCTAAATATATATAAAAGAATAAAAGTCATCTCACAACTGATAAATGGGGAAAAGATAGTTTACCGATGAAGAAATCAAAGCCAAAGGTAAATGAAAAACATGTTCCAAATCCCTATTGATTAGAGAAATGCAAACCAAAACAATTCATCTCACACCAGACTGTGTGAGACTGACTAAAATGGCAATAAGTCAAAATGGCTAATGTTGAGGAGAAGAGGGTAGTGACTTCTGTCCCTAACCTCCTGCTTCCCCTCCTGGCAGGAATGAAAGTCTTCCTTGAAGAAGGGTGGGAGGAGAACATAGAGATACACATTCTGCCTCCCTTTGAGCCACACACAAAGACAAGCCCTTGTCATCTCTATAGATGAAGGGCTCTCTATGAAACTATGGTACCATGGAATCACAGGATTTAAAGCTGAAAATCATATTAAAGATTGCCTAATAACTCCACTCCTTCCATTTTATAGAAGAGGGAATGATAGGTAGATCTTTCAACTAAATCATCTTTTTTTTTTTTTTTTTTTTTTAAAGGAAAGACAGTTCAAAAGGAATGGAAGGCACTTGAATTGAGGTAGGCATTTAAAGAAATCAATGTGAGTATAAGGAATTCTCTGATAAACTGAAGTTTTAAAGGGCATATACAAAAGAAGGAATGGCAAAAAACAGTAATAACAGTAGCAAAAGGGCTAAACCTGAGGCTGAACTTTCGACAAACCACAAAGACAACAAAAAAGGTCTTTGTTTAAAAGTGTTTTGAGGAAATGAAAAATAAAGAATAGGTTCACAGTGTGGCAGATAAACAGGGAAAAAACAGACCTTTCTCTACTCTCCACTGGTTTCTATTCTTTCTATCAATTAAGAAGGATAATGTTTAAACCAAACATTCGGACTTCAGAAGGAACTGAATCCTAAGATACTTAGACAATAAGTAAGCATTTGACCTAAATGCTTTAAAATGAATTCAAAAGAACCACACCAAATGAATTTCATACCATTACACTTAATGATTTGTAGATGTTATTAGAGTCAAAGAAATTACTGAGAATAAGAGAAATGGCACAAGATAAGGGATTGGTAAAAAGGAGTAAAAGGTGGTATAAACTCCTTCCTGTGATCACTACATATCCAATCATAAAATAATTATCCTACTGAACATTTTTTTTTAAACTACTAGTTCTCTTCCTTTAGGATACCTTTTTCCTCAGATGACTATTTGGAACCTTATCCTTCTTCAAATTGTAACACAAATAAAACAAAAAATTAATTTCTTTTTAGTTGAACATAATATGATAAATGTCCATTCGTGGTTTCCACAATTTATATACTTAAAGAAGCCAGTGAGGCCAAAAGAATAAAAATATCAGTACTGGTGTGAGTTGGAGAAAATGTCCATTAAGTAAAAAGGGCAAGTAACTAAAGAACTATTTTGATTGCCTATCACCCATCTTTGTCACATTTAATGCCCTTTTCTCATTAAGGTCAAAAGTGACATTTCTACTCTCTGCTTTCATCATTTTGCCCTATTTTTCATTTTTTCCTTTCAACCCAATTATGTGTAGAATGATGTGTGATCATGAAGATACCTGCAGGATGGTTATAACTGAAGGGAATCCATTAAATACCACTAATAAAACCAATCTGAGGAGCAACTAGTAGTTAATCTTAAATTTTCAAGACATTATTCAGGATTTTATTTTTTTAATTAAAGAAAAAGAAAAAGAAAGAGAAAGGAATGGGTTTGTCTATCACACTCTAACAATAATGACCCAGAAAGTTAAATCTCATTGCTCCATGGCTTTCTTAGAGTAGGGTATTTCTAGGCTACAGCACACTACTAAAGCAGAAAATTTTGGTCATGAAATTTACTTGTAAATAATAGACCTAATTATTAAAGTATAAGTTCCACAGAAAGTTGGAAATGACAAAGCCATTTGGACAGAAAAAAATTAATTATGATATGTTTCATATGCTAGAGTAGACTAAAAGCTCCATGGGGACCTAGTCTTCAAACTCTGATTTGTAGTGCACCTTCAAGCACCTAGTATAGGGGATCCTATGGATGCACAATACATATTAGTTAACTTAAATAGATTATTGGAAAATATATATATATATATGTATGTGTGTGTATGTATATATATACATATATATACATATATATATATAAAAATACATAAAATTCAACATGACAGGTACCCTTGGTGATGAAGTTATTTTTTAGCAACACTGTTAAGTACAAGAAATAACACTGCCAGCAGTGAGTCTTAGAATATAATCAACGAAAGGAATAATAGTTAAATATGAACCTTGCAAATAGGATGAAAAACTTGTACATATCAAAGAACTGTGTTGTTGTTTTTTTAAAAAGATTTCTGCCAACTAGTGAACTCAGATCACCTTGTGGTTCAAAAATTAGAAAAATCCAAATGGATTCAACTAATCTAGAATTTAGGTAAGAAATGCAGGACTGGTATATGAAGCACTTCTTTAACTACCTTATTAAAAAATGCCAATTAAACATTTTCTGTCAGATTTTATTAACAAAAAAGCAGCAGATCAACATTACAATTCAAGAATCTAATCTATGTATGCACTTGACAATGAAGCACATCTGAGTATGGAGTGAAAAAAAGGTTTTCCAGAAAACCTTCCACTATTTTATCTCCAGTTACCCAAATAATAAATCACTTTTGCAGGCCTTTTGTTGACTGGAATCATAAACAAATAACCAAAGATTTATTGCTATGAAAACAAATCTGTAGTACAGTAGTATGAGTCTTGGGTATTAAGCATAATCAGTCAAGTTAAGTTAAGAAATTGAAAATGCACTAAGAAATTTTTTGTTTGTGAAAAGTCCACAAGCCAGGTGACCCAAGAGCAACTGAGATGCCTGGTCTAAACTGAACAAGTTAGACATTATGCTAAACCTCCGTTTCTTAGAAGGCAATAAAAAAGATACAATTCCAACAGCCCACAAACCAAATAAAAATAAAAAAGTGTGGAAAAACGAACTGATGTTCAGAGCCAAATTTTTTCAGCTCAATTAATTTCAGCACCCCAGGAAAAAAAAGCATCCATGACTATCACACAGATGAAAACAAAATAATGTCATTGGAATCAGTTATTTTTCCCCACTGAGGTATAAAATCTACATATAAATTTGATACTATACTATAACAAATTGTACTTCTCATAGTTCTGATTTAATCTCCTTTAAACCCTGTTTAATATAGTTTTTGCTGTAAAAATGTTACTTCATGATACTGAATCTGGTTCCAGCTTTGTTTCATTTTTCTGATATCAATATTTCATATGCTGGTTACCAGTTCTAATCAGGAAAAAAAATCTTGGAAATCTCTTCATTATGACAGCACTCTCAGCAGAAATTACTGATGTGCAAAGCAAACTATAACAACATGTGCAGCTCTCCAGAGAGCATATTTCGTTGGTTAAGTTTTCATTGTCTAAATATTTTCTACAATGATTCTTTGATGAAAGACTCTTTCAATCTTGTAAACATCAGTGTGCACAGTTTCACTAGTATGTAGTTTCACGTCCTTGGAAAGGAAGGCTGGTTCACAGCTAGTGAAAAGCGAGAGTCAGAGTTTTAATGGCTGATAAACCTGGCATCCTGCAGAGCAGGCAAGCACTTTTCCTTTTTTTGCTACTTAAAAATGTGGCAGAAATGTGTGCTGAGGTAGCCCAGTCAATCCTTAATTATTTTTTTTTTAATAAATGTCTCAGAATATTTCTGGAAGGGTGACATTTCGAAGGAGCCATTGTTGAGATCGGCTCCCACTGCAGTCTCTAATGCTGGGCACCTGACTGTCCTCCTCCGTGGCTTTGTCCAGGCACTGATTACTGTTCACATGCTGCAGGGTTAACTTCTGGAAGGGATGGAAGAAAAAGAAGTTGATCATTATAAGAGGGAAGAAAGAGCAAGCCTCTTGTGTACTTTTGGTACATATGAAATAAATCTCTCTCAACTTAACAAGGTAGCCATTCCTAGGAAATACATAGATTCTATAGAGGATCTTTTCCCAACACAAATTATTTAAAAGACACCAAATTAAATGGTATATAATTAGAATAAACATTAAAGTGACAAACATAGTAACAGGTCCATAGTTGGAGGAAAAAGGAGGTGCTTTCCAATTTTGTGATTATTTGGAGGTACTGTTCAAGTTGTCAAATATTAAGGAGGCATGTGTTCTGTATTTGATGTTATCCATATGCTTATTCCTAGATAAATTTTTACTAGCTATAATTAATCCTTTCAGGGAGAAGATGGATAAGGATTAGAATAATCCTTAGAGGTCAGCAATGCTCCATTAATGTAAGGGGTTCCCCTCTTCCGAAGCAGTAGCTGAGGAGGCTTTATGTGAATAATACCAAATATTTAGCTGAACATCAGAAAAAAACTGGAAGATTTTTGCCATCACACTCCTATCTAATTCTTTCATTTGTAATTCTCTGTTTTTATTTTAGATTATTTGTTGTTATTCATTTATTATTTTTTCTTAGAAATTTCCACTCTAACATAAAAAAGCTTTTATTTTATTTTATTTTATTTTATTTTATTTTATTTTATTTTATTTTATTTTTAAACCCTTGCCTTCCATCTTGGAGTCAAGACTGTGTATTAGCTCCAAGGCAGAAGAGTGGTAAGGGTGGGCAATGGGGGTCAAGTGACTTGCCCAGGGTCACACAGCTGGGAAGTGTATGTGGCCAGATTTGAACCTAGGACCTCCCATCTCTAGGGCTGGCTCTCAATCCACTGAGCTACCCAGCTGCCCCCATAAACAAGCTTTTAATCTTCAGAAGTCACGTAAATATTTACCTTTCAGTAACAGCAATAACAATAGGATTTCTGTAGTTCTTTTAGGTTTTCAAAGGACTTTACAAACCTTTTCTCACTTGACCCTCACAACAATTCTGTGAGGCAGGTGCTATTATTATCCCCATGTGTATGGATGAGGAAACTAAGCTACTACGTGTCTGAGGTTAAATTTCAACTCAGGTCTACCTGACTCCAGGTCCATTGCTCTATCTGCTCTGCTATCTCACTACCCTTTCAAAAAGGCTTTTTTCAAGTGAGTAGGTTGGTATTGTTCCTTGTGCTACTTATATCTCAGTATTGCATTGGCATACATATTAATATTCAGTTTTCTGTTCTTCATTCTTTTTTTTTTTAAACCCTTGTACTTCGGTGTATTGTCTCATAGGTGGAAGATTGGTAAGGGTGGGGCTGTTCTTCATTCTTGAAATGGCCTAAGTCTAAAGGACAACAAAGACATCATCCAAACGATTTATGAACCCCTTCCTCTGCAAGAGGTTCCCTTCTCCATGCTTCAGTGTTCAGAAAGCATCATTACTCTAAGTCAGGGGTCGACAAAGTATGGCTCTCGAGCCATATCTGGCTCTTTTGAGGGCCAGATATGGTTCTTTCTGCAGGAGCCATAGTCTATTTTTTTTTCAGGCGCTGTTATAGAAGCGCGCACTGTTACAGGAGCCTCACTGTGAGCACTGTATGGCTCTCATGAAATTACATTTTAAAAAATGTGGCCTTTATGGCTCTCGTGGCCAAAAAGGTTGCCGACCCCTGGTCTAAGTGAAGGCTAAATATTCATGGAAAGAGTGTGAAGAGAGATGTCATTGTTTTTTTTTTCAAAGAAGAATTAGAATTTCATATCAAAACAACATTCTAGGGGGCAGCTGGGTAGCTCAGTGGATTGAGAGTCAGGCCTAGAGACGGGAGGTCCTAGGTTCAAATCTGGCCTCAGACACTTCCCAGCTGTGTGACCCTGGGCAAGTCACTTAACCCCCATTGCCTACCCTTACCACTCTTCCACCTAGGAGCCAATGCACAGAAGTTAAGGGTTTAAAAATGTAAAAAAAAAAAAACAAAAACAAAAAAAAAAAACCCAACATTCTGTTTAATGAGCATCATCATTTTTAATAATAACAATCCCCAGTCATGTCAGGCAAAGCCGATGGCGTGGAAGTCAGTAACTGAAATTAATTTATATATTTATTGTTACATCCATCAAACCAATGGACTACCTCATAGGATTAAATAAAATTTATGTGAAAGAATAAACAGGTAAGATTACCAAGGAGAATTATGGAGGAGAAAATCAACAACAAAAAAGAAGGTATTTAAACTTAAAAAAACATAAAAATAATAATGATTAGTAGTAATAATAATAACTAGCATTTTTATAGTATTCTAAAATTTGCAAAGTGCTTTATATATATTAACTAATTTTAGTCTCACAACATCCCTAGGAGGGTAGGTCCTATTATTATCCCCATTTTTGTAGATAAAGAAACTGTGACTAGGTAGGTTAAGTAACTTACTCAGTATTACAATCGCCTGGGGCTTGCTTTCAGATCTACAAGTCCAGCACTCTACTCACTTTGCCACCTAGCAGCTTATCAAATTATACTTTGCTAATTCAAATTTATAACTAAAGGCATATACTAAAAGTTTTGGATAAGCCCCAAACCATAAGATAATGGACAAAGGAAATGTCATTCAATAAAACTCTTGGGGTACATTAAGTCAAAAAACATTGATAAACATTTATTAAGGACTTATTCTGTGCAAAGGACTGTGCTAAACAGTGGGCAAAAGAAAGGCAAAAAATTCTTGTCCTCAAGGAGTTTACAACATGCAGATAACTCTGTACACACAAGATATATACAGGGTAAACAGGAGAAGATAACTGCAGGATAAAAGACACCTGTGGGCAACTGAGTGGCTCAGCAGATTTGAGAATCAGACCTGGGGATGGAAGATCCTGGGTTCAAATCTGGCCTCAGAAACTTCTTAGCTGTTTGACCCTTGTGATAATGAGATTAAACCTACTTGTCCCTTTTTAGATTTAATCACCAAAGACATAAACACTACCACAAGTGGGGAAGTCTGTAACTGTGTTAGTGTGTAAGTGGGTAACAATCAGAATTGACTGACTGCCGCAGGGCAGTCCTAAGTAAAGCCTTTGTTGTGAATGGACAAGTAAACCAGAGGAAGGCAGAGGAAGTGACACAAAAGAAGCACTTTTAAAAAACTCCTGTAAGGGAGTTCTTGTTTGGTTTCTAGAGCTAGGGCTTGAATGGGAGTTCTGCTCTTCTCTTCGGCCTGGAACTGGACCTGGAGGAGCTCTGGCTGGGACCTTGGACTTGATGAGACTGTTCTTAAATCTCTCCCTTAGAACTACACGTGCTGAGTAAAAAAGGCCGACTCCCTTAGCTTCCCTGGAGATACTAACCTCCAGAGGGGATCTTGATTGGGAAGAAGCCCCTTGTGGCTAAAACCCTTGTTAATTGATTTTTAGGCTCTCCAGCTGGGACCTCTGGAGCCCTGCCGGAGTAAAGCTAGGGTAAAGAGGGTAGAGTGAGATATCTAGCTTAACACTCTTCTCATCTCTCTACTTTCACTCTCCTATATTTAATAAATAAATTACTAAAAATCATTTAGGAATTGAATCAGTTTCTTGGTGACCACTCATTTAAATATTAATATCCAACCAAAACCCCCTTTTTCATCCTTTTACACCCTGGGCAAGTCACTTAACCCCAATTGCCCAGCCCTTATTACTCTTCTGCCTTGTATCAATTTTAAGATAGAAGATGAGAGTTTAAAAAAAAAAAAAAGACTAGCATGAAAAGGCATGATGGAGTATCCTGTTTAAGGAACAAGAAAGCCAGTGCCAAAGGATCACAGAGGACATGCAGGGAAATGTAAGAAGGAGCCAGAATGTGAAAAGCTGTAAAAGCCCAACAGAGGATTTTGTATTTGATCCTGGAGGTAAGGGGAAGCCAGTAGAGCCTTATGAAGTAGGGGAATGACAGTGAGACCTGTGTTTTAGGAAGATTACTTTGGCAGCTTAATGAATGAAGGTCCAGATGTGAAGTGGCAGGGGCCTGTCCCAAGGTAGTGGCTATGTTAGAGAAGAAAAGGGGATGTATATAAGAGTTGTTAAAAAAGAAGAAATGATAGGACTTAGGAACTGATTGGATAAGAGTATGGTGAAAAATGGGATCAAACTATCTCATATACTAGAAGCAAGGGGATAAAACATCAAAGTATGTTAAAAACCTAATTGGCTGAAACCAGAACATTCCTCCTCAAACCACAATTACTGCTGAGGCACCACCTTTTCCTATCACACTGGTTCATAACTTAAGTGTCATCCTTAGCTTCTCACTCTCCCTTATCCTACATAGGCAAGCTGTTGCCAAGAACTGTCTACTTTACCTTTAGAACACTTCTTCAACAGGACTCCTCTCTTCTGAAGCATATTAACATTTTTATCAAATAAGCCTTATGTCTAAATTGATAAGAAACTTAAATCCTAAGTTCAAAATGGCCAGACAGTTGCTTCATTTCTTGTGGAATCATCTATAGCTTCTTGTACTTCTAATCAAATATTATTTTTTTAAATACTAGTCATTTTTAATAAAGCCCTGCAGCCTAGTAGAAAGTTTTATTTTTCCTTTTTAGCTTTATTCTGCTTAATTAGAATTCAGACAACTTTGTGTAGTTTTATGAAATCTTTTTTTAAAGGCTTACTGAAATTGTAATAGATGCCTCAATGAAAATGGAAGGCTGGCAAAGCAGTTTTTTCAAAAATAAAATATAAGTCAATTGGTGCAAATATTTACACATTAAAGTGAAGAAATATGACAAAAACATTAATTGGAAGAGCTGGGCACAGGTCAAGAAGGAGAGAGAGATGCCTCCAAAACAGAAGGGAGAAACAAATGAAGTGGAAAGCAGGATAGAAAGGGTTATATAAACCAAAGGGGGAAGAGGTTTTTAGGAAAGAAGTGGTCAAGAGTCAAATGACGGAGATAGCAAAGGAAAAATGAGAACTAGGAAAGGACTTTTGGACTTAAGTGATCAAGTGATCACTAGTGAATTCTGAAAGAGCTGCTTTATCAAAAACACTGAGGCTAGAGAAAATAGTAAGGCACTTAGAGGCAATCGGAAGAAGCTGGACTCTGTGTAGAACAGAAAGAATATGGCAGCCTGAGGATAAGTACAGATCTTTTCAATACAGAGAATCTGTAGGTAGTTTTGATATGACAAAAAGGACAGAAAAGGAGTCAGAAGAACCTGGGCTTGAGTGTCAGCTCTTGGGTCAATCAATTAACTTTTTTGAGCCTCAGTTTTCTTTTCTATAAAATAGGAATAATGATACCTCTCTCACCTGGGTTTTTCCAGAGAACAAAATGCTACATCAGTGAAAGTCTTTATTATCTATGCATGTGGTAGATAATTGAGCAGGCCACATTCTAAAGAAAATCAGAGGGCTTTTGAAGTCAAGAAAACAGACTGAGGGGCTAGTCTTGGGATGTACAGGAAAACTCCTCTAAAAGAGGACATAAAAGGAGAAAGGACAGTTAAGGAAGGAGATATGAATGGAGGCAGTGAAGTACAAATTTAGTAAATTAAAAACTGAATTTATAGCTAGCAGATATGGTTTACATAATAGTTCTGCCACTTGCTAGCTAAATGGGCAAGAGGAAATCACCAGAGAATAAGAGACTAAGACAATGGAAAACAAGGAGATAATTAAACAATGAATAATTGAGAGAATAAGATTCCAGAGGAAAGCAAAAAGGAAGGGCTCAAGGAAACAGGAATGAACTGTTTTTAAGTGTGGCTGAATCATTTAACCTCTAGGACCTTATTTTCATTAGCTACAAAAAGGGAACACAATATTTATAGACACTACTTCACAGAATGATTATAAGCAAATCAAACCAAGTGCTACATGGATGTCAGCTATTTTAGGAACATGGGAACACAAAATCATAGGAATAAGCTGGAAGAAACCTTAGAAATCATTTAACCCAATCTCTCATTTTACAGATTAGGTTAAGTGAGGCTTCAGAGGCTGACTTGTATAAGATCACATAGGTATTAAGTAGCAGAAGGACTGGCATTTAAATTCAGGTCCTCAGACTCCAAATCCAGTGTCATTATTATTTAGTATAACTAAGATAGAAAGCAGGGAAGATGTGACTGGAAATATTGATGTAGTATGATCAACTATAAAATAAAATTTAAATTATACTATTAAGTTAGAACTTAGCTTTGTGCTTCTATCTAAATTTTTAAAGGAAAAATGTTTTGACCCACCTACTCTTTATACATTCACTTAAATATAAATATCTCCATTAAATAATAGCTAAAGGAAATAAAATGTAAGGACAATAAAGCACCCACCCAGGCAAAACTGCATAGGGTGAGGATACCCATTCTATTTGAATAGCACATATATAAGCACATTCAGAAGTTCCGGGTAATTCTCTTCCATTATTTACTTCATTATGATGTCAAGGTTTTTTGTCCTATCACATTCTTCTGGGAGTACTATGATTAAGTTGCCTATGAGAGGTTGCCTCTATGTACCCTGTCTTTGAGATCCTTAGATTTTGCTTGACACATATTGGCTGTATATAATCCTGGGCAAGTCACTAAACTATTCAGTCCCCAAGCTACAGAGACAGTTTCATAATAATGATGATGATGATGATGAAGACGAAGATGATGATGATGATGAAGAAGAAGAAGCTTAGTATTCATATAGTGCTTTAAGGTATGTAAATTGTTTTACAAATAATATTATATTTTACCTTCACAACATCTCCAGGAGATAGATGTTATTATGATGACTGTTTTAGAGATGTGGAAACTAAGGCAGACAGTAAAGCTAGTTTCTGAGGCCAGATTTGAATTTTAGTCTTTTTAACCCTGGGTCTAGTGTTCTGGTTACTGTTCTATTCAGCTGTTCCAAATTACATTTATGGATTAAATTTCTCACTGGGAGCTTCTTACACTGATGAATTATACACAATGGAGAAGTCCAGTACCCTACCTGCCCCGACCAAGGGAACATATTTATAAATAGGAAAGAGAGCAAGGGTGATAAGGTTTTTTTATTCTTTTTTTTTTTTTTTAAGAACACACAGGATTTAATATTACAGTAACAGTTTAAGTAAAAACTAAACAATAGTGGGGAAGGTATCCACTATTACAACACATGTGCTCTGAGCATAACAATACCTGCTCTGGTGAGGTAGCTGAGTGCTCAGTGGATTGAGAGCCAGGTCCAGAGATGGGACATCTTGGGTTCAAATCTGTGAGACCCTGGGCAAGTCACTTAACTCCCATTGCCTAGTCCTTACTGCTCTTCTGCCTTGGAACCAATACACAGTATTGATTTTAAGATGGAAGGTAAGGGAAAGGAAGCCCAGAAGGAAGGAAAGAAATACCTACTCTGTTGTATGGGTGATTTAATTATAGGAAAAAAGTTAGGTGCAAGTCATTATTTTACTACTTGCCACTACTTAAGAGTAAAGGAAGTTCATATATACTCAACATACTCAACAACAAGAATTCGCCTTGCCAGAAATAAATTATGTAATATAAATATGACTAATCATTTATATTATTAACAACAGTTTAGGTTTTGGTCGACTTAATACAGTAATTATGTATAAATAACATAATAGGGCTTACCACGGGGTCATATTCCCAAAGCTGGTTGCCTTTAAGATGGTGACATTTGAGCATTGTGACTGGGCCATTAAGTTTGGAGACATCTAAACATAAGTCATCTGTGCGGATTTCTTTGTTGGCAGTATAGGAGAAAACCTTAAAAAACCAAAACAAAGACATCAGACTCATACAGAATCATAAAAGAATTTCAGTCGTAAGGACCCTAAGAACTATTGTTTAACCCACTCAAGAAGTCATTTGATATTCCCTTAAAGGTTTTCAGTGAAGGGAAACTCACTATCTCCTGAATAAATGAATGAAAAAAATTATTAATTGTTAACTATGTGCAAATCATTAAGGCAACCCATTCCATATATGAAATTTTTCTGGACAGGTGTCCTAATTTTGGTTCTTTGCAATTTCAACCCATTTCTTCCAGTTTCGTTTTCTGGGGCCAAGCTGAACCAATCTAATCTTTCTTCCATATACCAGCCCTTCAAACACTTGTCATGTCCTATCTTTTCCAGACTAAATTCCCCCAATTTCTAAAACTTGTCCCAATATAGAAGAACCTGAGCCCTCTCATTGTTATGGGTATCTTCCACTGGACCCTCTAGTTTATCCATGTCCTTCTAAAAATGTCATTCCCAGAACTGAACAAAATATTTTAGATATGATAGGATCTGTCCAGGGCAGAATACAGTGGGAGAATCATCTCCCCTAATCCTAGATACTATGCTGCTCTAACATTAGCTTTCTGGGATGCTATATCACCCTGTAGATGAATGTTGATCTTTCAGTCCATTAAAATACCAGTACCTTCGGGGCAGCTGGGTGGCTCAGTGGATTGAGAGCCAGGTCCAGAGGAGGTCCTGCCTGGGTTCAAAGTTGGCCTCAAATATTTCCTAGCTTTGTGACCCTGAGGAAGTCACTTAACCTCTACTGCCTAGCCCTTACTGCTCTCTTTCTTAGAACCAATGTACAGTATCAATTCTAAGACAAAAGGTAAGGTTTTTTAAAAAAATACCAGTATTGTTTTTTCAGATAAATTGCAATCTAGACATATCTTCCCCATCTTTTACTTCTGAAGTTGATTCCTGAACCCAATTTTAAGTCTTTACCATTTATTTCTATTAAAATTTTAACTTAAATATTTAAATCGACTTACTAAGATATTTTTGATACTGTATTCTCTTGTCCAAGTTATTACATTATTTAGAACTGGACGAGATCTATATGAGGCCACTGAGTACATTGTTTTAGAGATAAGTATACTAAGGTGTAGCTAGATTAAAAAATTTGTCCAGGGTTATAATCCAGTAAGGATATGAGGTGGGACTTACAGTTCAAGATCAAAGATTCAGAGCTGGAAGGGACCCTTAGGGGGTATCTAGTTTGAGCCTTTTAATTTATAAATAAGAAAACTGAAGCCCAGAAAGGTTAAGTAACTTGCATGTGAGCCCTTCCATCCCCTCTTTCTGGGGGACCCTCTGCCTCCTCACCATAATGGATTTTTCTGACTTGTAATCCAATGCTCCCTACATAATCCCTAAAGAACAGGTGCAGGAAGAGTCAGGCATTGGAAGGGATGGAATGAGAGGAGACTAGGACTAGAGGCAATATTAGAGACCAGATAAAGGACTGTCTTTATTGTCATCAATAATGCTACCAGTGAGTTGAATATAGATATATTTACCATACTTGTGGAAGGGAAGGAAAGCTAATATTTGGATAGAAGAATCAGCACTTGAAAAGATCAGAACTGGGTGGAAATGAACAAAATCATTTGAACTGTGATGAATATATAAACATTTGTATATTTATAAGTATAAATATATAAATATTATTGAACTGAATGCTTGCTCTAGTGCAGTTTCAATGAAAAAGACACAGTAATTTTAGATGACTGGGAACTCAATATAATTCAGCAGCCTGATATGATTACCTTCTAAGTTTGAATACAATCTAGAACAAGGAGGGGTAACAATTCCATTATATTCTGTATTGATCAGTTCCTAAATGAAATACTATGTTCAGTTCTGAGAAGCATAGCAGGACAATGAAAATTAGAATATATTAAGGAGAAAGGTGTTGAATGGCTTAGTCAAAGTAATGTAATTTGAGGAAGAGTTGAAAGTTGGGCCAAAGAAAAGATTTTAGCAGGTACATGATAACAAGTCTTCAAATATTTTAAGGACTGTCACATGCATAAGCAAATGTGATTATCTGGAAAGCAGAACTGACACTATAGATTAGAAATTATAGAGAACCAGTTTTTGCTAAACAAAAATAACAATGAAATACAGATAGAGCTAAAACTGATTTCACTGGTACAGGAAACTTACTCCAGCAAGGTGCAAGTTGGTAAATTTTCTGCCCCTTAGAGAGCCTGGAGCACTGAGAAGCTAATTGACTAGCAAGGGTCACACAGGAAAAATATGTCAGAAGTTGGATTTGAACCCAGGTCCACCAGTTTTTGCTGTCTCAAAAAAAAGAATTTGACTATCTTGGGAAGTAATGAGTTCCTTGTCATTGGAAGAGTTCAAATAACAACCCTTAGGGATTCTAGCATCCCCAGGAGATTTAGCTAGATGACCGTTATTGTCCTGTCAATCCAGCCATTCTAGAGTTAGTTACAGAAAACAAAGAGTGTTTTGTAAATACAAAGAACCTATTATGATGAGGAGACATTAGCTTAACTAAAGAGAAAGAAAATATCTTGTATCAGCAATACAAATAATTAACAGAGAATCTTTTGAAAGATAGCTTCAGTTTAATACCTGGTAAGATTCACATTCAATTTACCAAGTATTTTCTGAAAACAGCTCCGAGCGCTCTCTCTCTGTCTCTCTCTCTCTGTCTCTCTCTCTGTCTCTTTCTCTCTCTTTCTCTCTCTCATTTATATGTACTATTATATATTATGTATAATATAAAGTAAAAAGGACAAACACATTAGAAAATTTCCTTCCATGGCTTATTATACGCACCTGATTGCCTCCCATACCGTGGCAGTTAAAAATTCCTACTTTTTCATTTTCTTTCCTTGCCATGTTATCTAGACATTGATTTGTTTCCACATTTCGGATCTGTAAGCAAAATAGGTCATGATGGAAAGTTACTTCTTCCATGTAAGAAAAATAAAATCAACCTTAAGTAGCCAGACTTCCCTAGAACTTGCCAAATCACAAGAATTATAATTTGTGAGTGCTATTTATTTAGAATTCTTTAATTTACTTCCTTTCTTTCCACTCTCTTTGTTCCATATCTATCTAGTACAATGTACTACTTGGAGGCAAGGGTTCAAGTAAGTAATTAATTACTTTAATAAAATATACTTTGTGACCCTCAATTATCAGCAGCCCACAAGGAATAAAAAAGGTCACAGTAGTAGGGAATTCTGTGGTGATTTCATAAACTTTTCTCTTAAATCATAGTGATATATCTATATTCTTTGCCCATGGTGCCCAGTTAGGTTCCAGATCTGGGGAATAGTTAGTGCTAAGGCACCAAGATAGGAGAGGGTCTGTCACATATGAGGAACAGTAAGTAGGCTAGTGTAGTTAGATCATAGTGACTGGAGGAAAGTAAAGAATAAGAAGACCGGAAAGGTAGAAAAAGATCAGGATGTGAAGAACTTTAAATGTCTTTGATTCTAGAGGCAACAGAGAGTCAATGGAGTTTACTGAGCATTTGTAGAGTGACAACTACACTTTACAAACAACATTTTGGTAACTTAGGGGAGAGTGGATTGGAGTTGGGAGACTTTCCAGTAGGTAAAGAAGTCAATTAGAAGGTAAATGTAAGCATTTAGGTGAGGGGTGATGAGGGCCTGAGCTATGGTGGTGGCTATGTGAATATAGGGGAAATGGATAAATGTTATAAAGAAAGAAATGACAAGATTTGGGTAATAGTTTTGGGTATGTGGGGTGAATAAGACTGAAGAGTCTAGAATGAAACAAAAGTTGCCAGCAGGAGTGATTGGAAAAATGGTAAGACCTCTAGTTACTGGATAGCAGGGAAAAAGGATGATTTTAGGGGTCTGAATGTGTTATTTGAAATGCCAATATGATATTCAATTTGCAATGTTCAATAGGTAGTTAGTGATGTGGAATTCATGGTTAGTGGTCATAACCTGGATGAAGATCCAGCAAAAGACTGAGAAAGAGCAGGAAAAAGGAAAACCAAAAGAGTGGTGTCATGAAAATATAGGAGTTAATCAACATTAACAAGTGCTCCAAAAAAGTCAAGAAGGATGAGAAAGGCCATCAGATTTGCCAATTAAGAGACCATGGGATAACTTTGAAGAAGGCAATTTTAGATGAATGATGAGATCTGAATGAAGGAAAGAGGGAGAAAAGAAATGAAAAGCATCTAATGCAAAAAACTTTCTCAAGGAATATTGCTAAAAAGGGGACAGATACAGGATGATAGTGGAGATGGTGAGGTCACTGAGGATTTTTTCAAAAAGAGCGGAGACTTGGTCAAGTTTGTAGTCAACAAGGAAGGAGCCAGTAGATGGGGAGAGGATGAAAATTAGTGAGAGAGGATGAAAGAGGAGCAAATCGCCTAGAGAAAAGATGGAGACAAGAAAATATATGTAAAGGGATGGTTTTAGCAATGAAAAGGTTCACATCATCAGAGACAGTGATGAAGGAGGAGATGGTAAGGAAGATATTTGAGAAGAAAGGAGAAAAGGGAACTTTCAGTGAATGGCTTCAACTTTCTAGGTGAAGTCTTACTCTCAAACATGGTTAAGGACTATAGATGACCCTGAACAACAACAAAAAATACCCCCAAAATTCTAAGATAACACAAAAACTTCTACTAATAATAACTGATAAGAGATTAATTTTTACAACTTTACATTCCAAACTGAATTAGTAGGATTAGATGATCTCTAAGGTCTCTTCTAGTTCTAAAATTCATTTTCCAATTTCAATTATATACTCTACCATTTTCTGAGTTAATTTTTTTTTTTACCAAAAGCAAAAAGATACTGTCTAAAAGCAAAATATCAATGCTGTACTTATGCAGTTAGAAATCCAGTCTCTTTTGAATCATCTTGCAAGTTTTATATTTCTTCATTCACATATTTGTTTACTTTTGGATGTAAACTTCCTTAAGTAAAGATAACCAAAACTATGGACATTTTCACTAACAAAACAGTAAAACTAACTCAGAAAGAGGAAGGAAAAAAAGGGGAAAAGAAAGAGCAAAACACAGTATATAATTATATTTTAAAACTATAGGGGGGGGGCAGCTGGGTAGCTCAGTGGAGTGAGAGTCAGGCCTAGAGACGGGAGGTCCTAGGTTCAAACCCGGCCTCAGCCACTTCCCAGCTGTGTGACCCTGGGCAAGTCACTTGACCCCCATTGCCTACCCTTACCACTCTTCCACCTATAAGTCAATACACAGAAGTTAAGGGTTTAAAATTAAAAAAAAAAAAAAATTAAAAAAATCCAAACTATACATACAGAAATTTAATTGTATAGTTTGAGAGGAATGACTAAATTAATCATTTAAAGCAGATCTAAGAAAATAGTTATCCTCAACTTTTTTTTTTTACACTTAACTGAGGTAATTTTTTAAATTGTCCTACCATGTAATGAGGTAAAACAAAAATATTAGAATTTGAAGTCCTGGGCCTGAAATCTATCTATAATACTCTGATATGATAAAAAAGAATTATCCTGTGACACTGACTTCAAGTAATCACATTTTGGTATATTCATATGAGATGTGATTTTCTGAAAAGATGGATACTTCAATTGAAGTCATTTAAATAAAAAAGTGTTCCTTTAGTGCTGAAAGGCTGAAACATTATCATATTAGATAAAGATGAGATACTAGCAAATATATAACATATAAACTTTTTACCTCTCCCAAAGAAAAATAATGGCGTGGAATTTGGGAATCAGGATAAACATTTTCTAGGTACCATGAAAAAGGCTTGCACTGTAGTTTATGTCTCAGCCCAACTCTTGTTGATATGTCTCCATAATCTACCTTTGTAACTCCTGTTGAAATAAATGAATTTTCAGCATGTTACAAAACATTATATTTTAAGGCATCTAATGAATCAGGTGAATAAGGCTGGAGATGGGGGAGAAAAAGGAAGGAAGGGAGGAGGTATCACTATAGAAGTGTACCATAGCCCTACTGACTTAAAATGAATTCTACTTCCAAAAAGGTACAAAGAAAATTTATGTTATTGAATTGAGGCAGCTAGATGGTACAACAGACAGAGTGCTGGACTAGAAGTCAGGAAAACCCAAGTTAAAATCTTGACTCAGACACTTATTAGCTGTGTGATCTTGGGAAAGTCACTTAACCACTGTCTGCTTCACTTTCCTTATCTGTAAAATAGGATAATAATAGCATTCAACTCCTAGAACTGTGTGAGAATGAGATGAAATATATTTTTAAAGTGCTTGGCAAACCTTAGACATTACAAAAATGCTAGCAATTATTTTTAGTTGCCCATTCCAAGTTCCTCTGAAAATTTTCAATTCATATATGAAAGGTAAATACAAGTCTAGTGACAAACTATATTTAAACCAGATAATGATATTTTGTATTAGAAACCTCAAAAACATAAGAAATGTAAAAAGTAAAGAATTACTTCTTAGCATAATCAAAAGACGAAAAATATAAATATTGAGTCTGTTATTAGATATTTCCAGAATCAATGATGAAATCATTAGTGGCTACAAAGTCTATTCTCATCTCTCTAATTATCCCCTTTGGCAATTTCATTCACTCCTATGTTTCCAATCTTTCTCTCTACAAGTCACTTCCCAATCTTTATTTTGACTCTTTCCTTCCTCCTTCCTCTCTCATCAGATTAGCTGGTAACCAGCTGATTTAATATCAGCCCCATTTCTTAGATATATCCTATCCTTCCTCTCAACCTGTTACCTACCACCCATAAATCAGGCCCTCCTATTTTCAGCTTCCTAAGTATTCTCTCTGTTTTCAATCTCTCTTCCCCTATACTTCACATAGCTGCCAAATTATTTTTAATGCCTCTTTCTGAGGCATTTGTTAATTTGTTAATTCCTACCTCAAAAAACTTTAGGGACTACCAATTGCTTATATGATAAAACAGAGGTTAAAATATAAACTCCTCAGCTTGGCATTTAAGGCTATTCATAATCTGGCTCCAGATGACCTTTACAGTTACAGATTACATTCTATTATGTTCTAGCCAAACAGGACTACCAGTTGTTTCTCGATATTACTTTGAACTCTATCAAGGCTGCCCTTTATGCTTCCCTCCACATCATTTACTGCCAGATGAAATTTTCTTTCCTTCCTCAGAAAGCATTATAAATGTGGGTGCTTCCCAAGGCTTTGGGCTAGGCCCCCTGTGTTTCCCTCTGTATTCTCTTCTGGTGACCTCATTAGCTCCCCTGGGTTTAATTATCATCTCTAAGTTGATGACTCACAGATCTATATTTCCAGTTCCAGTCTCTCCCTTGAAATTCATTCCTACATCACCAATTGACTATTGGACATTATAAATTGGATGTCTTAAAGACATTTCAAACTCAATAAGCCCCAAACTGAATTCATTATCTTTCCCCTAATATTTGTCTCTCTTCTAAACTTCCTTATTTTTGTCAAAGGCACCAGAGTTCTTGTCTTCCAGGTGCAGAACATGTTATCCTGACCCCAAAGATCCAGTCAAATGCTAAATACTAACACTTCTATCTATACAATATTTCTTTCATCTGAGCTTTTGGCTGGAACACAGCTATCACTTTAGCTCAGACCCCATCTGGTTTCCATGCCTCAAGTCTCTCTCACTTCGTCCATCCTCTACAAGGCTGCTTCAGTGACCTTCCTTAAGACAGACCTGACCTTGCTTCTCTATTCAATAAACTTCAGGAACTCCTTATTGCTCTAAAATAAACTACAATCTCCTGTTTAGCTTTTAAAAATTAAATTTAAGCAAAACAAATTCCTGTATTGGATATGTTTAAAAAAATGTTTCATTCTATATGTTGAATCCATCATTTCTCTATCAGGAATTGGGTAGCCATGTTTCAGTTTTGATCCTCTGGATTCATAGTTGGGTGCTGTGATGATCAGAGTTCTTAAATCTTTTAAAGTTGTTTATATTATTGTTATTACTCTTTAGTGTTTAGTACTGTACAAACTACAACCCTTACTTTATTCTCTATTAGTTCTTACAAGAGGTCATTCAAATGTTTACAGATTTCTATGAAATCATTCCTTCCTTTTTTTTTCTTCTTTTACTATTTTAAAATATTTTATTTCTTCCCCAATTATATGTAAAAAAAAATTTAACATTTATTTTAAAAAATTGTAAGCTTCAAATTCCCTCCTTCATTCTTCTCACTGCTTCCTCCTGAGAATTCTTTCAATGTTGTATATTTAATATTTTACTACGTTATTTTATATGGAAATCACCATCACATTCAAACACACAATTATGATTCTAAGGGAAAAGAGGCACATGGAACACACAAGGACTCAGGAAAGCCTGTTACATCCTAAAAGAAGAGAGTTTGTGTTTTCCAAAGCATTAACTAAGATGTGGAAATTCCAGAAATTTCCTTCTAGTCTTAAGTCTCAAAAATATATTCAATCAACAGTTGTTAGCAAGTACTTATTGTTCTATGTAGTACTATGAAACAATTTGAAGAAGTGTAAGATGCAGTTTCTACCTTCAAATAGATCACACACTACCACTGAAAATGATACAACTGTAGTATGCAAAATTCAAAATGTAGCTAACCTGGGGAAATGATATAGAAGAAATTCTTGAATTCATCCATCCAAACTTCTGCAAGTCGTCGGTTATTTTTGTTGATGATCTGCCCTGTGCCTCCAGGAAATGTGTAAGGTGTAGCTTTTCGAAACACATGGCCAACATGTGAACAGGTCACAATTTCTAAAGTGCCGCCACACTGCCAAATCTGAAAATAAAACAACATAAGAAGATATCTCTAGAAAAACAGGGGGAAAAGTTCTCATAATCTAACATTTTTCCTTTTAGGAAGATGAGTGTTTTCTATTTAAATGCTGAATCATGTATACTAGAAATTATAAGACTTTCTTAACTTTCTTGTTGATTTTCACAACATTAAGATATGCAATGGAATTGTGATTTTTCTATTACCATCATTCATGCTTCCTCAGAAGCTTCCTACCTTTTAGTTGTAGTTAAATAGGCAGTACGAGGTCAAATAATAAAGGATATGTAGACTATTATATATTCAAAATGAGATAAAGATATCTATAATTAGCCCAAGTTTAAGTAACAGATTGTCCTGTTAATATTCCAAAAAGGGAAATAACAATAAAAAGTGAAAACAATATCAATATTCATTAGGTCATGCTATAATCACCTTTCTTGTTTTCTTTTTCTTATTTTCCTCTAGAACTATTTTTTTTCACTCAATAAAGCTCCCCCAAAAGGTTTATATAAGCTATAATCATCCCATTGGTTTCATGCTATTTCCTCAATTTAATCCAATTAGCCTACTCTTTTTACTTCTTTTGGGTCCCATTTTCCCTCCCTCCCTCCCTTCCTTCCTTCCTTCTCCCTTACCTTCTGTCTTAGAATCAATACTGTATATTGGTTTCAAGGCAGAAGAGTGGTAAGGGCTAGGCAATGGGGGTTAAGTGATTTGCCCAGGGTCACACAGCTGGGAAGTGTTTGAAGCCATATCTGAACCTAGGACCTCTCGTTTTTTAGGCTTAGGCTCTTAATCCACTGAGCCACTCAGCTACCCCCAGGACCTATTTTCTTTAAATAAATAAAAACAAAAAATTCAAGTTAATATATACTTTAAAATCAATATGATTAACTGTTTTTTCCCTTATGAAATGACTCTGTATATGTCAGAAGAGATGAATAGTAACACTCTGTTGAAGGACACTGAAGCAACTATTTACTATCCAGATAATGACAAGGGAGAAAGATGCTATCTTCCTGGAGCATGTCTCTAAGACATGACAGAGAACCTCTCATGATTGTTCAAACCAGATATACTGAGGCTTTTAAGGGCACAGGTAGTAATATCATTATTGTTAAAAACAGCAGATAAGGACTAAAGAAGACATAGGCAGATTTAGAAAGTAAATAGCTGACTTATACTAATATTGAAGTATATGCAAAATAATTATATAGATTTAATTACAATGTCCTCCCCTTAAAGAAACAAAGAACAAATTAATAGGAGTCTATTCAGTGATCCTGGTTGGGTCACACTAATATAACAAACAATATAATACTATCAAAGTTAATTTATGGTTGATAAACTATATTGATGATAAATAATTTAAACAAATTAAATATCTAGAATATGAAGAGAAGTAATGAAAAGAGGTAGGGATGAAGGGAAGGTAGGTCCAGACTTCAAACTATATTATAAAGCAACAGTTATGGAAAATCATCTGGTATTGGTTTAAAAATAAAAAGGCAGACTAATGGAATAGATTACACAAGGAAGAACCAGAAACAAGGGAACTCAGTCAATTAAAAATATTTATTGAATACCTACTATGTTCCAGGCACTGTGCTAAATGATGGAGATATAAAAAGAAAAATGGTAAAAAACAATGCCTGACCTCAAGGCATTTGCAATGGAATGAGGAAGACAATGTGCAAATGAATACAAACAAAACAAGCTATATACAGGATAAAGAGTAAATGTTTAAGAGGGGGCAAGGGACTGACACTAAGAAGAGTTGGGGAAGGCTTCCTATAGAAGGTGGGACTTTTGTTAGAACAAAGGAAGCCTGGGAGGTCAATAGTCAGAGCAGACAAAGAGTGTTCCAAGCATGGGGAACAGCAAGAGACAACACCCAAAGATTATCTTGCTTAAGGAAAAGGCAGAAGGTGGGTGTCACTAGAATGAAGACTGGGTTTCAGGGCAAGAGGTGAAAAAACAACTGGAAAGGTAGGAAGGGGGTGAGGCTATAAAGAACTCTGAATGCCTGACAAAGCATTTTGTATAGGATCCTGAAGGCAAGAGGAAGCCACTGAGGTTTGTTGAGCAGGGGCAACATGATCAGAGCTAGGAAAATCATTTTAGGGGCTGAATGGAGGATGGCTCATAGTATGGAAAAGCTTGAGGCAGGCTGACTCATTATCAAGCTATTACAATGATTCAGGCTTGAGGTGATGAGAGCCTACACTGGGAGATGGCAATGTCAAGGGGAGAGAAGGAGGCATATTCAGATGTTGTGAAAATGAAACCAACAGGTAATTAGCAACAACTTGGTTATGGGGGAGGGAGACAGTGAGGAATCCAGAAAGATTCTTGAGTTTCAAATCTAAGGGACTAGGAGGATAGTGTTATATTAGCAAGTATATTAGGCAAGTAGAAAGTAGAGAGAGTTTAGGGGAGAAAATAACAAGTTCTGTTTTGGACATCCATTTAAACAGTTTGAGATGTCCAAGTCAGCTAGAGATGAGAGACTGGAGGTCAGTGTAGAGAACAGAATGGGTATATCTGAGTCATCAGCAGAGATGGTAATGCAATCCATAGGTGCTGATGAGATTACCCAATGATGAGAGAAGAGAAGGAGGCTCAGGACACCCATAGATAGTATATGTGTGATCTGGAGGAAGATTCAGCAAAGGAAGCAGAGAAGGTCAGATAGGTAGAATGAGAACCTGAAAAGAGTGGTGTCCTAAAAACCCAGAGAAAAGAGATTAATGAGGAGAGAATGATTAATAGTGTCAAAGATTGCAGAGAGGTCAAAGAGAATGAGGACCAAGAAAAGGCCCCTTACATATCAACTGGTTAAGAAAAGGAAAAAGACACACAGTAGGGTACAAAAATAAAATAAACTTGACAGGGAAATAAAGAAGGAAAAGGGGGCAGAAGGAATTTGTGAGAGGAAAAATTAATAAGAGGGATTAGTCCTAAGCAAAATGAACTTAAAAGATGTGCAAAATATCTCTAGCTCTTTGAGATGGCAAAGAATAGGAATCTAAGGGGGTGTATGTAAATTGGGGAATGAGTGAACAAATCATGGTCTATAAATGTGATGAAATAGTTTTGTGCTGATCTTTTATCAGCTTAATGACAACTATGACTCTAGAAGATTAATGATGAAAGATGCTACTCACCTCATAATAGAGAGGTGAAAGATTCAGAATTCAGAATAAGATAAAAAATTCTGGACAGCCTATGTGGAAATTGTTTTGATTGAGAAGGTGATTAAAATAAATGAAATATCTTTTTTTAAAATGACAATATGACCTTTTGTTGATTACATCAAGCCACCGAATATTGCAAGGTATTAACACTGAAATCCACAGCTGCTGACAACCCATAATAGAAAATCCAATGATCAAATGATAATGCTGTCCAGAATATGACAAATATTTTCATGGGTAGCCATTCATGTTAACTTGTCAAACAGTACATGTATCCTGGATAGATACTATGGATAAGTAATGAGCTTGACACAGAATTAAGTTCTGTATTAAAAAAAGATCATGCTGGATAGCATTTTGAAAACTAGTGTTTTCATTGATTCCAATCCCTCTATGCTTTCTGATGCAAAACTTTTCTACACCACTACTCTTCAAATGATGGCTATAATGAGACATTACAATAACTAAAAAAAAAAAAGTTGTAAATAATTGAATAGCAATGAGACAACATAAGTTTAAAGTTTGCAGCATATTACTAACAAAGACAATGTCGTCTAATTCCACCACTGCATTTTACAGAGGAGGTAACTGAGGAACAGAGAGGTTAAATGAATTGCTTGAGGTCACAAAAGTAGAGTTGGGGTATGAACACAGCTTTTCTGGCTTCAAATCTGCCACTCTTTGAATTGAAGTGTATAAAAGTGCATAAAAGACATTATTCAAAAATATAGGTGCTGGGGGCAGCTAGGTAGTTCACTGGATTGAGAGCCAGGCCTAGAGACCCGAGATCCTAGGTTCAAATCTGGCCTCAGATACTTCCCAGCTGTGTGACCCTGGGCAAGTCACTTAAAACCCCCCTTGCCTCCCTTACCACTCTTCTGCCTTGGAACCAAAACACAGTATCGATTCCAAAATGGAAGGTAAGGTTTAAAAAAAAAATATAGGTGCTAAATAAATGTTCACAGAATTGAATACATGATTGTAAAAGGTAACAGAAGCAGATCATACAGCAAAAGCAAAGATGAAAAGACTGTCTTTGGAAATGCAATATTAATTATAAAATGAAAAAAGACTTAGAGGAAAGATTCTATCAACTGTGGCTAAAGTCTTAGTGGAGTTTTTGTGGAAGGCTACACCTGGACAAAGAGCACACAGAATAAGAATGCATAGGTAGATGGCAATCTGACCTGGTGGAGACAGCAGACATGCTGATTAGTATCCCAAATTCTACATTCTATTCTGTGTTTCATCCAACATGAAAACAATTTATATTAATATTTTAAAATGCTGATGAGTAGGAAATTTTATACAAGTTTTATATTTACTTATATTTAGAATTCATTATTAAAATCTTATTTGTTTTATATGTATTTTATAATTAAACTTATAATTTATGAATCAAATTATATTCAAAAACATTTAGAATGAAAATATTTATTGTCTTTAACAATATCAAACATGTCAAAGAGAGATGTAATCAAGCCAGATAACATCTAAATATCATTTTGTGGTAGCATTACCAGAGAAAAAGACACTTTCTTAATATAAATGTCTTACTTAAAAGGAACAATTTTTATGTTTAAGCCTTTATGAGTTTTAAAGCTACAAATCAGTAGCTTCTATTAATGAAAATAAGGTATCTTTAATTGATCATTTCAAGAGAATAATAATGCATTAATTTGCTTATATTTGTAGTTAATTGATTTTTAAAATTAACTATTTGTTCCAAATTTTGAAAAAGAAGAGACTGATGAATAACAGATGACTTACCCTAAAGGAAATTTCTAAGTTTTCTCCTCCCCAAATATCCATTCCAGCATCATATGTCCCAATTTCTTGAAAGTAATGTCTGTCTATTGAAAAAAGGCCACCTGCCATTGTGGGTGTCCTGAAAATTAATCACGTTATTAAATTTTAATATCAGATTTTGGCTTTAAAGCTACAAGTTTGTAAATTTAAATAGAACTGACCTTAAAATTATAGTTAAATTCCAATTATTAGATAGTCTAAATAACTTGTACTTTTATCCCAAACCAGATTCTTATAAAACCTGTGTAGGATCAATATTAATAGCAATAATTATCTATTGCTTTAAAGTTTGCAAAGTATTTTACATACATAACTTCAGATCATCCTGGTAACCATCCTATGGAGTAAGAAATATAGATATCATTATTCCCAATTTACAGATGAGGAAACTGAGGTCTAAGAAGTTAAGTGACTTGCCCATGTTCTCCTCATTAGGAACAGTGGGAGGCGGGATTCTTAATTCAAATCTGATACTCTTTCTACCACACCATCATGTTTTTGAAAATTCCCTACTATTCCAACTGGCTTTTGTTGAGAAGATACAACCCTATAATGACACAAAAATTAATTAGAGGTTCAGAAAGAAAGTACAACTGTTGGATCTCCCTTTCTGGCTTTTCATGTATCTCCAAGTCCTTCTCCCTGTTCCCTTCTTCTTCTTCTTCTTCTTCTTTTTCTTCTATTCTATCCTTGCATCCTTCCTACTGTTCCACTAGAATTCATGGCAAGTGGTCTTGGGGCTTGAAAAGGGGCCAAAAAAAATTCCAATGTATTCTACAAGCACAGATATAAAGAAAAACAGATTTTAAAATATTGAAAAGCTTTGAAAACCAAAAATCCGTACCAGTTTGGAATTTGGAGTTTCCATTGACAAATCGGTCAGAATGGTCAGAAAAAAATATAATACAAATTACTGAAACCTGGAGCATTTGCTTTGGATTCTTTCCCTTTCCTTTTTAGTTTCCTGTATTAAAAAAAAATTTTTTTTTTCATGGCAACAGTACCAAGAGTAAGGAGATGACATAGAGCGGTCATTTGTAAATACATATTTTTAAGCCCAGGTTTTTCAATCAGGGATTGCCAGTACTATAACAGCAAAGATTTCTACTAAAATTTTTAACAGCAAGATCTAACTAGTACATTAAATGTGTGTGTTCCATTATAAATAATATTTCACCCTTGAATCCTACCTTATCTATTTTCTCAAGTACATTCTGTTCATAATGAACTTGGATTTGGAAGTTCTACAGCTACTATTGGATTGTGCACTTGGAAAGACATAGGAAAAGAAAGGATTCTATCCAATAAGGTAATTCAACAAAGTGGTCTAAGGAACCAAGAAGGTTTTTCAAAAGAAGAATATTCTTATTTTAGGGTTAATTTCTAAAAAGCTTCACCCTCAAAGACTGACCCTTAAGGATAGAGGAACAAAAATATATCTTCCTAGTGGGAGCAGTTCCAGAAGGAATATTAAACAAAGATTAGGAAAAGAATACTTAAGAGTGCTCTCTTATTCAGATGAAAAAACTGGATCCTGGTAGTCAAGAGGTCCAAGGCAGCATGCTAAGTGAGGCTTGTTTTCTAGAGGATGATCTGAACTTTGGACTACAGGGGAAACAAAATTCCCACACATGCTGACCAGAAAAAACTTTGGAGGAAAAAGAGAAAGGAGCACTTACTCTTCCTTGTTCAGAAATTCCAGTTCCCATTAGAATGGTTCCAGAATGAGGTCATGGAGAAAAAATATGGACTGATATGCATGAGGGTGAGGGGAGATTTTTCTTAATTATTATTGGGGCCAGGAGCATCATGCCTTTTCCTAATTAGAAGATGCATTCAAAGAATAAAGAGATTATGTAACTTTTAAGAACATTTAACTTTATGAATGGTTAAAATACATCAGTAAGTAGTAAAAGGAATCAAAATTAAGGGTTTGACTAAAATATATGAAAATTATAAGTAATATGAGTCTGTAGGACAGTAGTAAGCCAATGTTACAACTGGCTTAAATTTCACATTGAACTTCATTGCAGAAACCTAAATTTAGTTAATATTTTCATCAACTGACACACAATTAAGGCAGTTTTACTTAAGGGAAAAAAAGGCTGCATTTCACAACAGAATAAACACAATTCTGATTTATTAATTTACAAATCATTCTATTATAGATATAAGCCTTTAGGATGATCATGAGAGAATTGGGAGCAGGGGAATGAGACCAATCAACCAGGTCCACACCTTTGAACTTTGGCTTAAGATGTAGTAAATATCAGGGAGGTAGTATTATATTGTGTGTAGAGCACTGGACTTTTTAGTCAAGTGTACTAATCAAGAGGCCTCAGTTTGATTCCCACCTCAGATCCTTTTTAGCTATGTGACTATATTTTAAGTCTACTAATCTCAACAGTCTCAGTTTTATAATCTATAACCTGAGAATAATATCACCTCCACTACCCAAGTTCTGCAAACTTCAAATTCACAAGGAAACAAAAGAATAGAAAGGTATTTTCAACAACAATTTACATATGTATGGGAACTTGGAATTCTTCTATGAATTTTTTTACATAGTATTTATAGAAGAGAGAAAAACTTCTTTTTCAAAGTTCTGATAGAGAAAAACATTTTTTTTTAACGTTCCTGTGACTTTACTACTAAAGGGAATTCCCATTGAGGAAATTCTGTCAACTAATATAGCTTAATACTTGCTTTGTAACTTGTAAGAGAGTTTTTTGGACACTGAGAATCACACAGCCAGTAGGTAGGTATCTCATATAGCATTTGACACTGAGAATCACATAGCCAGTAGGTATCTTGTATAGCATTTGAACTGAAGTTTTCCAGACTCTGAGGCCACGCTATTATATTAAATCAACTCTTCTTTAAAAAAAAAAATATGCTTTCAAATTCTCAGGTTTTTACTTTCTTAATTTTAATCTTTTTGGTATTATTCATGCAACATTTTAGTCTTCTGAAAGTAACATGTAAGGGAAATTTTTTAACAACATGAACAATCATTTCACTATACCTGACAGGAAGTGTTCTATCACCTTTCCTTCTGTCCATTTCTCTCTGGGGAACAGGATACCAGCGGAAATTCAGCTTCCAATTGAATCCACCATATGTCATATCAGAGCCTGCCATATACTCAAAAGTGTCATCACTGATAACATCAATGATAGGACACACTACTGTTCTCCTAAAGAAACATATCAAAATCAATTAGAAAATGACATACATGATTTAATAAAATGAATCACATACTGTAAGAAAAGTTTCTTACTTTCTATCTATATCTATATAAATCTCCTTGGTTTAAAGAGTATTTATGAAGTTATGGTGGGAAGAATAATCATCCTAGTATGATTACTGGAGAGAAGGCACTTGACCTTATCCTCTAAACTGTTGATTTATTATGGTCAAATCAATTTCTTGATATCTCCGGTCTGAAGTCACAAAAGTAATGCTTATTATTCATTTATTCAGTAGATATTTAAGTGCCTGTGACAAAGCACTGAGGGCAAAAAGCAGCCAAGAGACACAGGCTTTATCCTTGAAATGGTATTCTTGGCTGTGGAAGCAATACAAATAGACATGAAATATCTAGAGAACAATATATGGTAATAATGCTAGTCTATAGTCTATTTTGAAATGCCGTATTTACAAGGGGGGTGAGGGGAAGAGAAGACTGTGGAATAGAAACTGCCAAGTTATTGAGTAGGATTTTACAGGTTTTAGGATTTAGACTAGCAAAGAAAGTGGAGGACAGTCCAGGCAAAGCTAATACCTACAGGGGGGGAAAGAGAGAGTAAGCATGAAAGTAACAGGGGATATGGAAAAAATATTACCATAACTCTGCTTGAGGTAACTAAAGAAAGAGGGAATACATATGACATCAGCAATTCTAAATGTTAGGCTAATTTAAATACACTCTTTTCTTTTGGGTGCTGTTTTTCCAACTGCCATGCTGTGCTATTCCCACTTTAGGTGGGTCACTGACAGAATTATCAGGGAGATCCTATACTGCAAAGAGCTCACAAAAGGGGAAGAAAATACATTTATCTTTCAATTGTAAAAGGATAAAATTGACAAATTTTATTTGGGGGTTCAAATCTTAAATACTATAAGAAAAGTGGATGTGCATAAAAATGTACTTCTTGAGAGCAGGGATCATTTCATTCTTTTATATCACAATGATTAGAAAATTAAATTGAGCATATATACATAACAATCACTCAACAATCATTTGTTAATCACTTATTATGCACCAGGCACTATAAGGGATGCTAGGAAAACAAATATAAAAGAATGAAATGATCTCTGCTCTCATGGGGGTGGGGCAGACCATAGGCAACAACATTCAACTTTTGGAAAAAAGCTATGGATTAATTTTAAATTTAATATTTGTAGATGGAAACAAAGCTATTTCTAACATTTCATGAGGCAGTTTTTTAAATCAAGTAGTAGGCTTATAAGTGCCAATTAAAAAAAGTTTTAATGTCGTTTAATTCCTATGATTCTGCTTACTTTAAAATAATTCTCGTGCCTGTACTCCCTCCCCCTTTTTCCTTTCTCAGCCCTTTCTCTTCATGGCTTCCTATTAAATCGTTTCTGGTTTTACCTTGTAACAGCAAACACTAGGAAAGTAAGATCTAAAAACTTCCTATCTTTCAGGCAGTCTTCCTGAATTATATCAAGGAATAGGTATGTGAAAAAAGAGGAAAGCCAACCGATTTTCAAGTTAAGGAATGTTACCCTATCTTAACTAAACTAACAAAATTAGAGTGGAAAGAAGCTACAATTCACTTCTCAGCTAGGAAGATATAACTTTCTAAAAGTAAGTTTTTCTGGGAAAAGTATTTCATAAATAAGGGAGGAAATCTGATTTATATCCAAAACAACCTAGACCATATTTACCGAAACAAACCCAGCAAGAACATTTATCATGTTATTTATATAAGTATTAAAGTAGAGACTTATCATGTGTCTTAGGATAAATGCACTAAAATCAATCTGAAAGAATAATAGTTTCTGGATGATTACCTGTCAACTTTGATTCTTGCTAAGAGTGGTTCCAGCCATCCTACTGTACACTCACAATGAGCATCCAAGAAGGTGATAACCTGGCCTTTAGATACAGCAGCTCCTTTTAATCTGGCTCTGATAAGTCCAGAGCGCTGCTCCATTCGAATTACATGGACTGGAACTTTCAATTTTCTCACATAACTCTCCAGAGGTCTCTTTAAAAAGTCTGGGGGAAAAAAAAGAGACAAAATTTAGGCTCGGGAATGTTGGCTTACCATTATAATTTGTGTTGGAGGGAGAGAGAAGGGAGTGCAAGAGAAGAAAATAAAGAAATAAAATTGAAAGGATGTTTTTACCACATGCCTGAGCTTTCTTGAAAATTCCATCAAGTAAAAGAAGCATATATTCTATGTGGGGAGACAATGAGCACATCTATAACAATATGGAATAGGGAATAAACATGAAGTAGTTATAGAGGGAGGGATCAGAGAGGGAGTCAGGCCCCTTAAAAACAAAGAAGGGAATCTCAAGATGATAAAAGACCTTAGAGGTTCTTTAGCCCAGCCTTGAGGACATCTAGCCTCTTCCTGAAGACCTCAACAGAAGTGTTATTCTACTACCTCCAGAGGAAGCTCATTTTATTTTTGGATTGTTTTAACTAGCAAGGAGGGTTGTTTTTTTGTGTTTTTTTTTACATTGAATTGAAAATTGCCTCTATAAAATTCCATCTATAAACTCCAATTCTGTTCTGCAGGGCCAAGCGTAAGTCAAAACCCTCTTCCATGTGAGGTCATTCAAAAATACTTGAATACAGTGATCATGTTCCTTTTAAATTGTTTCATTTCTGGATTAAATATATCTAGTTACTTAAATGAAAGCTCATATGGTAAGGTCTTTAGCCCTCTTACCACTTTAGTAGTCCACATCTAGACATATTCCAATAGGTTAATGCCCTCAAATTCTATTACCTAGAATTGAACACAATACCCTGGATATGGTGGATATAGCAAAGTATATATCAAGACTATGACCTTCCATTGGTCTGGATACCATGTTACTCTAGTGTAAACTAAGATTGCATAAGTAACTAAGAATCAAGCAAGCAAGCAAGAATTTACTTAAGCATCTAATAAGTTCCAGGCACTATTTCAGTTTCTGGGGATAAAAGACAAAAAGGAAACTTGATGTTATGCATGATGATGACAATGGTCCTTCTCTTCCATGTCTCCATTGAGAAAATTTCCCTCTCATAATAAAAGCTGAATCACCTCAAGAATCTTACATTCTATTGGAAGAGACAACATGTATATAAATAAGTAAATAAATACCAGATGGCTGAAGTGGAGGAGGCAATAGCAGCTGGAAAGATAAGTAGAGAGTAGCACTTGAGCTGAACTTTGAAGAAATGTAAGAATTTAAGAGGCAAAGATGAGGAGGGATCAGACATTTCAGGCATCGGGGACATCCAGGTCAAAGACACAGAAATAGAAGAGGGAGGACTGTGTGTGAGGAGCACAAAAGCCAGTCTGGTTGGGCCACAGGGTACAAGAATGGAAGTAATATGGAATAGGTCTGGAATGATATTGATAGGAAGGACTGGTATCGTGTTTTCTGTAAACTTTCTAAACTCTCCCAGCATCCAGTACAATGCTCCATATATAATAACTATTGAATTTAATGAAGGATTCATATTCTGGCTTTCTTTTGCATAACTACTAAAGTGAGTATTTTGAAATCCAAGAGAAGTGATCAGAGAGCTCAGCATCTTATGGTCTTTCACTCTGATGATAGGGCCCTAAATCTGATCCATGAGTAGAAAAGTAAAGCATTTTTAAAACTTGTTTAGTTTTTTATGTCAAATTCAATGAATCTGAATGCATTTCCAGTCACTAGGAGAGACATCTACTTTTTGAAAAATTCAATTAATGCCATATCATTAGCAACTAATGACAGATAAAACCTAGAGCACAGACACATTTTTTAAAATTCTGTTTTGTTTTTTGTATATAAGCTCCCACTTCTAATGCATAGCACGTAATTAGTAGAAAATAAGAACATTTAGTGTAAGGGAAGAAATTACATAGAGAAAGTTAGATCCATTATTCAGGGAATCTTTTATGAGACTTCCTTTAAGAAGATCAATTAAAACTAAGAGACACCATTAGGGAGTTGTTCCTAGGCAAAAGGACACAGAATAAAGAGCTCCCTTTTTCTGAGCTAAACACTAGACCTTATAGAAAAACATAATCATATGCCAAAGATAAAAACAGTAATAAGCCATCTACCCTGAATAATTGCTAGGCAAGACCACCTAACTCTAAGGACAGAGGAAAAATACCGAATTAGTAAAATTTCTTCCAGTTTATTTGTGTCAAGCAATGAAGAAAAATCACAATAGGAAATTGGGAGGGTATGAGAAGGAAGGAGAGAGTAGGAAGTAAGAAAAAGTTGATGTATGTATACATAGTTATTAATTTAGATCAGTCTCAATTACTCGGTAGTATATTAGCTTATAAAGCTTAGTAGGTTAACATTTTTGAAGAGACAAAAGAAAAAAATAGTGAATGATAAAGAAAAGAAGCAGAAATTGAGACCTATGAATTTTTTAAACTGCCTTCAATATCAGGTTCAAAAGATGCAAGAAATTTAATCTCATTACTTTATAATCATTTTTTGTTCTTGGCCTCTCCTACAAAAAGAACATAAGCAGTTTATAAGAAGCTTTGATTATTTTATTTATAAGATGTAACTCTGAATAGATTTTAATTGTTTAAAAAATCAAATCCATTCCCAAAGGAAAAACACAATTTCAAAAGAAATTCCAAAAATGTATTTAATGGTGTATATAGCATTATAAGGTGCTTCTATTGAAAAGGATGCAACTAATATGCATAAGTTGCGGTATGTTCTGCAAGAAACGAATCTCTTAACTTTATAATCATACCCTATATATTATAGCTTTAATATGGAATTCAAGTTGATAGGGGATTGGACTCTGTCCAAAAGAATTTACTAACTATAAGTTCTAGAAAGTACTCATCTTGACATAGCCTTACTCATAACATAATACTTACCATTGAGTCCCAAGGGCTTCAAGTATAGTGAGGCTTGAATAAAGATGTACTGATATATCAGAGAGAGAGATCAAATACTTTTAAACTTCACGATATTTGTCTAGTTTTCTTGCAATTTTGAAGTAACCAACAAAAGGCAATAGAATGGTTTAAAGTAAGCAGACTGCCCTGCTACTTCCCCCTTTTCTCCCCACCTATACCAGCTCTTTGGGGGAGTTAATGGACTTAAGTCTAGTGATTGTAATACAGGGTTACTAGTAGAAGCCTTTGGCTCTTGCAAATTCAACAGTAAGTAGCCCTGGCAGTTAGGTTTTAGAATTTTCAGAAAGTCAGTTGGAGCCTGAGGCTATAAATAGTGCTGAAGTTCCAAATGACAGGGCTTTTGCCTTCTGGCTTTTGCTTTGCCTGTTGGCTTTGCCTTGGCCTGTGTTTCTGTCTTTTGGGACATTTGGACCTAATTGATTTCTCTGGTCCTCTCCCTGAACTCTCCATATTACATCCCTGCTATTTTCCCTGAATTTCCCTTTGGGTTCTGGGAGGAAGGGTGGGCTTGGTGGTTGGACATCCTGGGTTTAGTTTCTGTAGGCAAGTAGGGCATCCTAAAATAAGTCACTCCTAATTTAGTGATTTGATAAATACTTTATTTCAAAAGACAGTCAAACCTTCTTGACTGGGAGAGCCGGCCTTTCTCAGTCTAACCCCTCCTGTGACCCTTCCCCCTCCATTAGCTTTCTCCCTAGGGGCTGTTACAAAACCCTAAACCCCTCTCTCTTTCTGATTATCCCTGACATTAGTAAATCCCCTTTGTTATCTACTCAAAGCCTCTGGTGAATCATTGTATCGAAGATTAAGGGAAGGGCTGAAGAGGGAAGGAATTATTTTCTTTTATTTTTTGAGAACCTCAGGCATCCATCTTGGCAGGAAGTACCTACCTGACTTACTGCAGCCATCAGTTTCACTGGCAGGGAGGAGCCCTTTGACTCTTCCCTCAAGGGATTTTAGAAATTAACTAGAGAAGCCCTCCAGCCAGATTTAAAATATTTCTGACTGGCCCAACTCCTTTTGTATCTCAGAGATATCTTCCCTGCCTGAAGAACCCAGCCTATTTCCTCAGTATCCTCTGACTCCAACCTTCAGTGAATAAGCCTGTTTGAGCTGCCTTCCTATGCTCCCATCCATTCCCTTACCTTCCTGTATACCACCTACCTCATTCATCCCTACACTTAGCTATCCCCTTCATTCCTCCTCAAATCACTTTTATCCCTCCTTTAACCAAGATTACCCACGTCTTTATAACACAACTCATCCTATAACTAAACTCATAATTGGTAAGTGAATATAAATTTATATAATCCACTATATCTAGTCAGACCCAGATCATATTTCACATCTATTCACCCTGGATAGCTTGCCATCTGCCCTACTGCTACCTGAACAACATTCAATTACCTAACCCCTCACTCGTTCCATCTTTGGGAATAGTAAATGAATTGATATCATTAATTTTGAAAAGGGTTTGATAGTCAATTACCCTATACCTTCACTTACCATTCCTGCGGTCCCCAGAACAAAACTCTCATCCCTGGTTATGACTCCCTCTATGTGTTTCCTTGGAAGCATGGACTATTTAATTTTTGTATTTGTATCTCTAGTGCCTGACATGAAATGGTACACATAGTAGGCATTTAATACACTTTTTCATTCATTCACTCATTCAAGCATGATGATGTCAATAATCCTTCTCTTCTTCCCATCTCTCAATTAAGAAACACTTTTTCCCATAATACAAGCTGAATCACTGAGTACTATCCTCTCAAAAAAACTTCAAAAATATCAGATAACTAAAGGGGTAGTGGAAAGGTAGGCAGCAATTTTACATAGGCATAAGACCTTGAACAACTGGCATGCAGATGACTAAAACACCACCATCAATGAGGTCATGATAACTCATCATTGAGCAAAATGGAAGGATAGCAGAGTCGGCTCTAGTGTTAACATAGAATCCAAAAACTATGTTAAGATCCAGAGAAAGGCCTTGAGTATATTGAGTAGAGCCTCCATAGAAGATGTAAAAAGAACCACAGATGATTAGGAGTGTGGACAGAATATAACCTATTTTTGTTGCCCCTATATTTGATGAGCTTGTGGATACAGTGAGGTGACTTTAAGTTCAGGTTCCTCCTCTCAGCCACCTCTAACAATTATTTTTATAGGACCAGAAAAGTCAGTCCCACTTCATTTTATGTCTTCCCCTTAAGTGGGTTGAAGTTAAAAAGCTATATCAAGGTAATGGGCAAAAGAAAAAGAAGCAAACAAGATATATTCATGCTCAGAGCTTAATTAATTTGAAATCTTGTTAGAGAACCAAAGTTTTATTAGTTCAAAATGGCCTTGCCTTTTTTGAAAAGGTTACATACAGGAAAGAATACTAAGGGTGATAGAAGAATAATTTAACATACTTAAGTTTTGTCTTATGTCATAAATTCAGTACATTCTGATATATAGTTGATTAGAAATATGTATATTGAATTTCTGAGTACAATGTACTGTGTTAAGTAGGAAGTACCTAACTGACAGATCTTCATTACTTAACAGTAAATTTTTTCCATGCCAGTATATCATACCACCTGGAGTTCTAGAAAAACTTGGGGTCTAGCAGAATTCCATAGCAATCAGATTAATCAGGAAAAGGGCATATTTCCCTATATTCCATTATTGATAACTTTTTGTGGATAAATTCTTTAGCTTCTAAATCCAATTATTTCAATCAATAAAAATCTCTCTCACTCTTCCCATATCTTCCTGCTCTGCCTCTTGCAAAAAGAAAAACAAAACCCATTACATTAAAAAAAAAACAAAACCCAACCCTGCAAATTCCTGCATTGGCTATGTCTACCCCAAATATGTCTCAATCTGTTTCACGCTGAGCCTATCATATTTCTATAAAGAAGTAGGTAGCATGTTTTCATCATGAGTCCTTATAGATTTTATTTGGTCACTGAAGTGATCAGAGAAAAATATTTTACTGGCAAGTCTAAGGTTTCTCCAAAGAACTAACTGAATCTTCATTACCAGCTGTTACAATAAGTTACCAAGCAAAATGGATCACCAGGAAGTAGGAAGATAATTGTAATTACAGACTAGAACTGCAGAACCAACCAGATATTTCTGGCAGGAAGCTAAGTCTAAGCAAAAGTGTTTTGTTTTGTTTTGTTTTTAAGAACTGGGAGGACAAAAGAAAACAGGTGATTAACCTATGCATTCTAAACAGAGAGTTCTGTTTCCAAGCCAAAGCCATTCTGTCTCCACAAATGAGTTCTAACTTTAGAGAACAGAGGAAGTCCAGTTTCCTTGTAGAAGAATGAGTGTTGTCTGACAGCCATAAAGAAGCATTCTTTTAGAAACTAGATGACAAGAATGTAGCCAGAGGAAACAAAGAGCCATTAGAATATTCTGCTTTCTTTCTACAACTCCCCATAGAAAGATCTCATTTTCATTCAGTTAGTGGAAGACAAGGTTAACATGAAAATCTCCATTAACATGTAAGCCTTTTACATACTTTGAGGAGGAATTAAGGTGATTTTGTGAGAATAATTTTGTTTTATGTGATTCTAGTCAAGAAAAAACCAAAACTTGATGCTTGTCAGTTAGGAACTGAGTGAAAAACCTTCCCAGTAAGGGAAATTTTAAAAGCAAATATATGATCTGATTTTCTTCTAATGGGAAGTAGAAAATAAAAATAGTACTGAGCTGCAACTTTACTGATTAAATGCTGAAGGTAAGATTGACATGATGATAGCAAATAAACAACAGTATTAAAGTGAGGGCACAGATTGGTGATGCTTCCATTTTCTGTGGTAAGCTTTTCTGGTGTTGTAACCACCAGGAAAACTTGATAATGTTTAGCTAGATGGCAGGGGGGAAAACTACCTACCAGTCTCAGGGACTTCAACTTGCCAGTTGGGCTAATAGAAGTTGCTGAATTTTAGAATAAACTGTTTTCCCTGCTTTTGGAATTTAATGAAATTTTGTGTACAAGATCGCTTGACGGAAAAGTTTATCTGAATACTTGAAACTGACCAAAGCCAAGCATTTCTTATGCCTTGTGTTTTCTGAAAGACTTCTTAAGGAGTACCAAATCAGCTTAAATTTTAACTTAAGCACATGATCTATATCCTGAATTTCCATCTTTGGACAAAGTTATCCATTGTCCTTTATTCCAGGGACAGTGTGGATCTGTGTTCTGGAAGACCAAAGAATCTGCTATCCTACTGTCCACTTTTACTCATTTGCTATTAATTTTGATTGATCCCACATAAAGGGTTAAAATGTTCTTTTATTTGCCATATAGTTATTTGCGATTTTTATGGCAGGTATGATAGTCTTTCTATGGAAAAGATTTAGATGAAAGGCTTCCTCTAAGTGAAATCAGATACTCGGGGGTCCCCAAGCAGAATGTGTGCTCTTGCCAATCAACAGGAAAATATTAACAGGCATACACCTAATGTGCAGAATGTGACATGGGGGAATTATCCACTGGAGGGTGACTTTGAAATGTATAACCCACTAAACTGATCTTGACACTTGTGAAGACAGACAGAAGGATGAATAAATAAGGTTGAAAGTTTTGGTAACACAGGTCTTATGAAAGCATAATGGATGTCTTGTGGAACTGGCTAAGAAAATGACATTTCCTGATGCATCTCAAAGATGGAGTTAGCACAGGGCTTAAATTTGGGTTCACTGTGCTAAGATCTGAGTAATAGAATTGGGAAAGAATTTTTTTTTATCTTCAATTTTAATCTGCCTTTATCTTCAATTCTTGAGAGAGAAGAATTTGGGGTCACCTGAGGATCATTAGAAACCCAGAAATGAAAAGACTAAAAGATTTTAGATGGCACGCATCCCTGTAAATCCTTTTCATTATTAACCAACTATCTAGAAAATGAGAGTTAACAAGATTTAGTGAGCCATAGTAACTATGAAAACTTTGTTAAGTCTTAAAACATAGGCCAACCCAAAGGGAAGAGCTTGAAGCATGTAATATAGGATTTTAACCTTGCCATGTTGGCTTAGGGCAAACCTGTCAGTTGTCCTGGATGGAATGTTGAAGGTGGCATAAGCCACTGGGCAAATATCAACTGCCAGTGGGAGCAAGAGTATAAAAGGCCCTTGAGACCCAGGCTGGGTTCTGTTTTGACCTGAATTCACCCTGACCACTCACTTACCCCTTACCCCTGGTCCCAGGTGGTAGGAGTGAAACAGGTGGTGGGAGTGTGGATAGTGGGTAGGACTAGAATAGATTAGGATTTTAAGACACAATCTTCTAGAGGAATACAATATTATTATTATCATTATCATAAAGATCAACTTTATTTCCTAATCAGAGACCATATCACTCTGAGGGCTCCATGTCCCCGGTCACCTTAGACCTTCCAAGGATTTCTACTGGCTTTAGTCAGATATCTTCAACAACAGATCTTAGTATTTCCTAGCCCTCTTACCATTGCCTTGTTCCCTACCCAGTTACCAATAAACCCCATAGCCTTAACCAGTGAATCCTGTGGTTATTTCCCTACCATCAAAGGCTAAGGAGGACAGGTAACAGGAAAGGATTCTGAGCAGTTTGGGCAGAACTGAGGGGCAGTTTTTTGCTGAGGGGCAGGAACTTCTACATCCACTTCCTGCCAGCCTGCCATTAACCAATAGGAGCTTATTTCCTCAGCAGAGAGGGGCCAGCTACCTGATATCTTAAAGGAGCCTGGTGGCCAGCAGTGAGGTTTCACTGGGCACTCAGTTTCCTGGGTTGGATCCCTGTACATTCGTAAACAAGTTACAAGCCCAACCAAGATTTACTCACTCCACCCTTACAACCAGCACCATCCTCCTGCTAGCCTTGTTACCAGCTTAAGGGCAGTGTGTCCCACTTGTTAATCACAAGCAGGAAGCAGTGACTGACGCTTAAATTCTAAGGGGTCAGAGATAAAGAGTATATATCCTCTAGATCAGAAGTTCTTAGCTTCGACTCCAAAAATAAATTTCCCATACATGACTCTGGATGGAGAAAAAAAAATATTTTACATCTTTATTTCACTAACCTTCAATTCAACATTTTCTTCAGTTATTTAAAAACATTGTTCTAAGAAGGGGTCTATGAAATTAAAAAAAAAATCCAAACTTTCTCCCAATTAGAGGGCATGCTTACACATAGATACCAAATATAGATAAGAAAAATCACACCTTGAGATACTCTGTAAATTCCCAAAGAACCATAATTGGAAAGAAAAAAAAGACCTAAATCTCTCGGGCTTTATGATAGAATTACTGTGGAAGAAATCTGCCTCTGTAAGGTTGGCCCTTAAGTTTCCACAGGAGGCAAGAACATTAATCAATTAGTTCTTTTTTGGGCAGTAGCCATAAGACATGACTAGGTAACTTCATTTTATTTTCTGCAATATGGGCTCTGCAGTTTCTACTGACTTTTCTACTGGCAGTTTATGATTTCAGTTTCGATGATTTCTTTGGTTCTATTTGCCTGATTTCTAGTGTCACAGATTGGTGGGCTAACTCACTTTTGTGCTTTGGGAGAAAATGTGGTTAGACTTTCCCTGAAGGAGTTTCTATTGACCTTAAAAACTGGCTTAGTTATAGAGATAAAGACTGATCCTTCTATTCAGTTTTCTTGGGGGTAAAAAATTGCATTTCAAAAAAAGCTGATATCCTTTGATTGGGTTCAATGTGGTGTGACATCTAAACAGTATTATATAAGTGATAATAATTGTAATTAGTAAAACATCCTCAGGAGATGGGGATAGGAGGAGGATTGGAAGGATCCGAGTAAGCTTAATAATATTACTGATTTAGAGGTCCAGTTGACAGTAAGTCTAATCTAGAATTAGATAGATTCAGGAGTAAAAACATTACCACATGTTCTATTTATAAAGATAAAGTTTTGTCAGTAAATGCTTCCATGATATATCTTTCTTCAAGGGAGAGATTTTTCCTCAGTGAAAAGTGGAATCAAAAGAAGTGTTTAGAAGAAGTAGACTTGATGAAAGGCAATGATCCAAACCTCATGTTCTAAATCAAAAGAAAATTTCTACCTAAGCTCAAAGAAGAAATGAATGTACCCCTTACTTAAAGATTCCCTTCTTAAATAACAAGACTATGGGGAAGTGATTGGGGATATAGACTCCAAGCGATCACCCTAATGCAAATATTAATAATATGGAAATAGGTCTTGATTAATGACACATGTAGAAACCCAATGGAATTGCTTGTTGGCTATGGGAGAGAGGTGGTGGTGGAAAAAGAACATGAATCATGTAAGCATGGGAAAATACTTAAAATTAATTAAAAATTTTCAAATAAAAAACATTAAAGAATAAGGACTACCAATACAAAGTTATGAAAAAGAAGATCTCTTATTAGGTTAACAGGCAAACACTCGAACTCTGAGGTTCTTTGATTCCAAGATACAGAGAAATGACTCCTACTTTCCTAAAGGAACAACAATTGTATTCTATCCTGGAAAGAAAAGATAATTTATCTGTTCCAGAAGGACTCAGTGGAAATTAACCTATCTTTCACTTGTTTAAATTATACTTCCTTTCAAAGAGATAAGGAATTTGGAGTCAACTCTGAGCTGGCCCTAAGTGGTAAATTAGGGACCAGTTCAGTGAATATCCTTTCGATGAAATGGATTGTTCATTCCTATAATACTTGATGGTAGCAAAGGCAGAAAGGCAAGAGAGGAAGTTGGAGACATACTGGAGAGCAACAGAGAAAAGGTCAGGAAGAGTGGCAATTTTTTTGGACCCAGTACTGAGAACATAGCTGGAAAGTAAGGAAAAAATGTATTTCAAACTTTGAAACTGTTTTAAAGATAAAAGACTCCCTTCTAAGATCAACAAAAAGCTCCTTCAAACCTGAGATTTTGTTGATTTTGGAGTTCAGAGACATGAATGGTTCTTGTTCTGTAAAAATAAAATTAGGCGAGCACCCAAATAAGGACAAAGAACTAGAAAATAAAGGTTCAAAATTGTTTCCAGATACTTTTTTAAAATTTTTATTTTGAATATTTTCCCATAGTTACATATTTAATGTTCTTTCCCTCTCCCCTAACACTCCCTAACCCCCTTTAGCCAACGCACAATTCCACTGGGTTTTACATGTATCATTGATCAAGACCTAATTCCATATTATCGATACTTAGAGTTACCGTTTAGTGTCTACATCCCCAATCATGTCCACCCCAACCCATGAGTTCAAGTAGTTGTTTTTCTTCTGTGTTTCTCCTCCCACAGGTATTCCCTGAATGTGGCTAGTTTTCTTTCTCATAAGTCCCTCAGCCTATATCTTCCATTGCTACTACTAGAGAAGTCCCTTATGTTTGATTGTATCAATGTATCATCAGTCTCTGTGTACAATATTCTCCTGGTTCTCCTTTTGCTCTGCATCAATTCATGGAGGTCATTCTGGTTCACATGGAATTCCTCCAGTTCTTTATTCCTTTGAGCACAATAGTACTCCATCACCAACAGATAACACAATTTGCTCAGCCATTCCCCAATCAAAGGACATTCTCTCATTTTCAAATTTTTTTGCCACCACAAAGAGCACGGCTCTAAATATTTTTGTACAAGTCTTTTCCTTTATTATCTCTTTGGGGTATAATCCAAGCTGCTATGGTTGGATCAAAAGGCAGACAGTCTTTTAAAGCCATTTAAGAATAGTTCCAAATTGCCATCCAGAATGGTTGGATCAGTTCACAACTCCACCAGCAATGCATTAATGTCCCAATTTTGCCACATCCCCTCCAACATTCATTACTCTCCCCTGCTGTCATTTTAGCCAATCTGCTAGGTGTGAGGTGATACCTCAGAGTTGTTTTGATTTGCATTTCTCTAATTATTAGAGATTTAGAACACTTTCTCATGTGCTTATTGATTTCTTTATCTAAAAATTGCCTATTCATATCCCTTGCCCATTTGGGTATGGCTTGATTTTTTGTACAATTGATTTAGCTCTTTGTATATTTGAATAATTAGATCTCAGTCTGAGTTTTCTGTTAGAAGGATTTTTCCCCCAATTTGTTGCTTCTCTTCTAATTTTGGCAGCATTGGTTATGTCTGTACAAAAACTTTTTAGTTTAATGTAGTCAAAACTATTTATTTTACATTTTGTGATTTTTTTCTAACTTTTGCTTGGTTTTAAAATCTTTTCCTTCCCATAGATCTGACAAGTATACTATTCTGTGGTCACCCAATTTACCTATAGTTTCCTTCTTTATATTCAAGTCATTCGCCCATTCTGAGTTTATCTTGCTATAAGAGTGTGAGATGTTGATCTAGGCCCAATCTCTCCCATATCATTTTCCAAATTTCCCAGCAGTTTTTGTCAAATAGTGAGTTTTTGTCCCCAAATCTGGGTTCTTTGGGTTTATCAAAGATGGTCTTGTTGAGGACTCTTACCCCCAGTCTATTCCATTGATTCTCCATTCTATCTTTTAGCCAGTACCATATTCTTTTTTTTTTTTTTTCTTTTAATTTTAAACCCTTAACTTCTGTGTATTGACTTATAGGTGGAAGAGTGGTAAGGGTAGGCAATGGGGGTCAGCTGGGAAGCGTCTGAGGCCGGATTTGAACCTAGGACCTCCCCTCTCTAGGCCTGGCTCTCAATCCACTGAGCTACCCAGCTGCCCCCAGCACCATATTCTTTTGATGACTACTGCTTTATAGTACAGTTTAAGATTGGGTACTGCCAGGCAACCTTCCTTTATATATTTTTTTTAATTATTTCCCTTTATATTCTTGGTTTTTTGTTCTTCCAAATGAACAATGTTATAGTTTTTTCTAATTCAGTAAAAAAGTTTTTTGGTAGTTTGATAGGTATAGCACTAAATAGGTAAATTAATTTGGGTAGGATGGTCATTTTTATTATATTAGCTCAACCTACCCATGAGCAACCAATGTTTTTCCAATTGTTTAGATCTAGTTTTAATTGTTTGGAAAGGGTTTCATAGTTGTTTTCGTATAATTCCTGTGTTTGTCTTGGCAGATAGATTTCTAAATATTTTATATTTTCTAGGGTGATTTTAAATGGAATTTCTCTTTCTAACTCTTGCTGCTGAGAAGTGTTGGAAATATATAGAAATGTGGATGATTTATGTGCAATTATTTTGTATCCTGCAACTTTACTAAAGTTGTTGATTATTTCCACTAACTTTTTAGTTGATTCTCTAGGATCTTTTAAGTAGACCATCATATCATATGCAAAGAGTGATAGCTTGGTCTCCTCATTGCCCATTTTAATACCTTCAATTTCTTTTTCTTCTTTAATTGCTACTGTTAGTGTTTCCAGTACAATGTTAAATAATAGAGGTGACAATGGGCATCCTTGTTTCACTCCTGATATTACTGGGAAGGCTTCTGATTTTTCCCCATTGCAGATGATGTTTGTTGATGGTTTTAGATATATACCATTTATTATTTTTAGGAAAGGCCCTTCTATTCCTAAACTTTCTAGTGTTTTCAGTAGGAATGGGTGTTGCATTTTGTCAAAGGCTTTTTCTGCATCTAATGAGAGGTTCATGTGGTTTTTGCTGGTTTGCTTGTTGATATGGTTTTCCTAATGTTGAACCAACCTTGCATTCCTAGTATAAATCCCACCTGATCATAATGAATAACCCTCTTGATCACGTGCTGGCATCTTTTTGCTAGTATTCTATTTAAGATTTTTGCATCCATGTTCATTAGGGAGATTGGTCAGTAGTTTTCTTTGTTTTTGATCCACCTGGTTTTGGGATCAGTACCATATTTGTGTCATAAAAGGAGTTTGGTAGAACTCCTTCTTTGCTTATTGTGTCAGATAGTTTGTATAGTATTGGAATTAGTTGTTCTTTAAAGGTTTGAAAGAATTCACTTGTGAATCCATCTGGTCCTGGGGATTTTTTCTTGGGGAGTTCTTTGATGGTTTGTTCAATTTCTTTTTCTGATATGGGATTATTTAAATATCCTATTTCTTCTACTGTTAATCTAGGCAATTTATATTTTTGTAAATATTCATCCATATCACCTAGATTGCTATATTTATTGCCATATAATTGGGCAAACTAGTTTTTAATGATTGCCTTAATTTCCTCTTCATTAGGAGTGAGGTCTCCCTTTTCATCTTTAATGCTGAAAATTTTGTTTTTTTCTTTCCTTTTTGTAATTAGATTGACCAGTACTTTGTCAATTTTATTTATTTTTTCAATGTACCAGCTTCAAGTTTTATTTATTAATTCACTAGTTCTTTTACTTTCAATTTTATTGATTTCTCCTTTGATTTTTATAATCTCTAATTTAGTTGTTAACTGGAGATTTTTAACTTGTTCCCTTTCTAGTTTTTTTTTTTATTTGCATGCCCAGTTCATTGAACTTTGCCCTCTCTGATTTGTTATTATATGCATTCAGTGATATAAATTTCCCTCTGAGTACTGCTTTAGCTGCATCCCACAGATTTTGGTAGGATGTTTCATCATTGTCATTCTCTTCAATGAAATTGTTAATTGTTTCTATGATTTCTTCTTTAAATATCTCATTCTGGAGAATCATATTATTTAATTTCCAATTAGTTCTTGATTTGCCTGTCCATGTGCCCTTTACTGATTATTATTTTTATTGCATTATGAGCAGAAAATGTTACATTTATTATTTCTGCTTCTTTGCATTTGTTTGCCATGTTCCTATACCCTAGTATATCGTCAGTCTTTGTGAATGTATCATGTGCAGCTGAAAAGAAGGTGCTTCCTTTTTGTCCCCATTTTTCTCCACATATCTATTAAAATTGATTTTTCTAAGATTTCATTCACCTCTCTTATCTCTTTCTTATTTATTTTTTGGTTTGATTTATCTAGATCTGATAGAGGAATATTTAGATCTCCCACTAGTAGTTTTACTATCTATTTCCTCCTTGACCTCTGCCAGTTTCTCCTTTAGAAATTTTGAAATACTATTTCGTGCATACATGTTGAGTATTGTTACTTCCCCATTATCTATACTGCCTTTTATTAGGATGTAATTACCTTCCCTATCTCTTTTAATCAGATCTATTTTTACTTTGGATTTATCAGCAATCATGATTGCCACTCCTGCCTTCTTTTTCTCAGTTGAAGCTCAAAAGATTTTGCTCCAGCCACTGACCTTAACCCTGTGTATGTCCACATACCTCATGTGTGTTTTCTTGTAGACAACATATGGTAGGATTTTGTTTTCTAATCTACTCTGCTATTTGCTTTTCTGTTTTATGAGTGAGTTCATCCCATTCACATTCAGGGTTATAATTATCAGCTGTGTATTCCGTAACATTTTGGTATCCTCTCCTACTTCTACCCCTTCTTCTTATGCTATTTCCTTTTAAACCAGTGGTTTGTTTTAAATCAGCCCCCCTTGTGCCCTCCCTTGGTTTACTACCCTTTCCACCCCCTCCCTTCCCCTCTTATTATTTTTTAAGCCCTAATGAATTCCCTACCCCTTCTCTTCCCCTCCCTTTATGAACTCCCCACCCCACTGCCCCCCTTGGTTTATCCCTTCTGACTTTATCCATAGGGTTAGATAGAGTTCTATATCCTAATGGATATAGCTACTCTTCCCTCTCAGAATTAATTTCACTGAGAGTAAGGTTTAAGTATTTCCTATTAATGCTCTCTTCCTCTCCTTCTTATAATAGTATTCATCCCCTCCCCTTCCCATGCCCTCTTTGTGTGGTATAGATTATCTTATTTTTCTTATTCCTTTAGGTTACTCTTGGTGCCATCTTCTATTCCCCCCCTTTTCCCCGTCATATCATCTTAGACCATTTAGTACTCCAAACTCTCCTTATGACTAATTCTTCTAATTATTATAATAGTGAGTACAATCTTTTAGAATTACACTTAATATTTCTCCACATAGGAATACAAATAACTTGATCTTATTGAAGCCCTTAAAGAAGGCAATTTCTTATTTGCCTTTTCATGTTTCTCTTGGTTTTTGTGGTTGGATATCAAACATTCCATTTAGTCCTGGTCCTTTCTGTGCAAATACTTGGAAATCTTCTATCTTGTTGAATGCCCACTTTTCCCTTGAAGTATATAGTCAGTTTTGATGGGTAGGTAATCCTTGGTTGTAGATCCAATTCTCTTGCCTTTCTGAATATCATTTTCCAAGCCTTGCGGTCTTGTAGAGTGGAGGCTGCCAGATCCTGTGTAATCCTGACTGGTTCCTTGATATCTGAATTGTCTCTTTCTGGCTTCTTGTAATATTTTCTCCTTAACTTGGAAGCTTTTGAATTTGGCTATTACATTCCTGGGGATTGTCTTCTGAGAATTTAGTGTAGAGGGTGTTCTATGGGCTCTTTCAATGTCTATTTTGCCCTTTTGTTCAAGGACATCAGGGCAGTTTTCTTGGATAATTTCTTGTAGTATGATATCTAGATAGACATCTGCTGTCTGCGGCCCCTCTCAGCCTCACTCCTGTGCCCAAGGTCTGTGCTCGCCAGCCTCCTAGGGTCTCTGGTCTAACTGTTTTCAATGTCAAGCCCCCATGGTCCTGGTTGGCTGCCCGGAGTCCGGAAATTGGCCCACACTTGCTCCTCCACCTGAGGTTTTCCCCTGAGTCTCAGCACACTGAGCTGCTTCCACTGTCTGCTGCCTCTCTCAGCCCCACTTCCATGCCCAAGGTCTGAGCTCGCCAGCTCCCTGGGGTCTCAAGTCTTGCTGTTCTCAGGGGAAAACTCCTAGTGGTCCCAGTTAGCTGCCAAGGAGATAGATTTTGCGCCCCCACTCTCTCTAACTCTGGTATTCAGCCTCTGACTCTGGTACTGTGGGTGGGATGGGGGAGGGGAGAGTTGATCAGCTCACATTTTGATGGGAGCTATTCTCCCCCCCCCCCCTTATAGCGTGCAAGTCCCCAAATCCCACATCCCTTCAATACTACACCCTACTGTGGGGTCCCTTCTTTCATCTGGATTTGTTTTTTTTGTCCTTTGGAGATATGCTATATGGGTTGGTGAGGAGAGTAAAGCACCATGCTTCTACTCTGCAGCCACCTTAACCTGGAAGTCTCCAGATACTTTTGATAGATGTTATCAAAGTATCTTCAGTGGTAAGTGAAATGAAGCTCAAAGATGAACTTCCTTTCAGGGCCAAGGGCAAGGAACGCTAAAGAGACTTTTGTTTATGAAAAATAAACTATTTATATAAATATATATATATGAGAAAAAGGATTTCTAATTCTAAGGGATTCTAACTCCACCCAAATAAACTCCCCAGTTCCACAAGGAACCACTTCTCCTGTAGTTCACAGGCTACGCTAATCCTCCCTGATCTAACTAACCAAATTTATACTATTCTAAATAAACCTAACCACTATAACTCTTAACTTCGCCTTTAAGTTATAAAGATAACCAAAGCTAGCTAGATGAATCTCCAGAAGTCCACTCCTGGAATGCCACACCCAGAGTGTAACTGTCATAGAATAACTGTTATAAATATCAACAGTTGAAATTAACACTCTCTCTCAGCTCTATTTGAAACTCCAATTCTTTCTCAAGCCAGCTTCTCTACTTCTTATCTTTAAACTAATAAAACAATACTCATTTTCTAATATCATCCTTATAGTTTTCTTATAACAGTAATGTTATATCCTCTTCCAGAAAGAAATCACAGAAAAGGAGAAAGTTAATTCCATTGTTCTAGAAGAGGCATTCTAACCTTAAGATTTCTGGAGGAAAAGACAAAAGACAAAAGGCAGGCTCAAATCGTTGGTTTATGGATATAGGACATTAGTCAATTCCACTATGTAAAGGGCAATTGCATGTGATTTATAATAAATGTATTATAAAATAATGTATAATAAAATAATAAAAATAAATGTGCTTTATAAAGTGGTGAGTAAAGGTTCCTGGTAGACTTTGGTCAACATCTACAACAAAGCTTGAGTTGGCCAGAATGAAATGAAAAGGGAGGAAGAATTCCTTACTTCCCCTTACTCCCTTCTTCTTATTTGTAAAACAGTTCCAGGAAGGTATTTATATAAGCCTCAGAATCATTTATTATAAAGAGAGAAAGGGAACTGGTGAACCTATGTGTCCTTCTTACTATGAAAGATGAGTGCAGAGGATCTGATACACTGCTGTCTGAACAGGATGTATGTTAGAGAAAATCAATGGATCAAGCTATTTTCAGATCTCGAAAATATGTTATATAAACTTACTATCCCAGGGGGAGGGATGATTCCATTTCATCTTTGAAAAAGCCCTTAAATTATATATTCCTTAGAGAAAGAAGCAAAAATATACTTAAAACTAAAATATGCACAAGCCACATGTAAAATATGTTGTTACTTAGGGATATAACTAAAAAGGGCTAATGTTCTTAAATAAGTATTTAATATTAAATGTCTGTCAAGTGCCAGGAACTATACTCCACACTGGGAAACAAATACAAAGAATGATCCTCTCCCTATTCTTAAGTTTACCTTCTAATGGGAGACGTGTTTCCACATGTTAAATACAAGGAAAATAATGAAAATTATATGCAAAATAAAAACAGTTAAATACAAGGCAGTGTTGTGAGGAGGGGAATCAGTAGTAGAAAGTGTATGAACTGTTTCTTGAAGGAAGGTATTTTGTGAGGTTGAGGTAAAGAGTACATTTCAGGAAAATGAGTGTAAAGGTATGAAGACAGGAGGACTACATAAGAAATGAAGAAAAATAGGTTGGAACCATATTGTGAAGGGCTTTAAAAGATAAACAAGTAAGTTTATAGTTTATCCTAAAGGCAATACAGAATTCCTAGAGTTTATTGAGAAGGGTAGTAAAACATGATCAGATCTGTGTTTAAAGGAAATTATTTTAGCAGGTATGGGGAGGATAGAATGGAGTGAGGGAACATGAAGCACAGAGGCTAGAATCTAGGTTAACTTCTAAACTAGTGATGGACAAGCTATTTCCTGCAGGTCAGATCCAGGCCAGAGTTTTCCCATCACTGCCTTAAGCAATTCCCTAATCACTACGCCCCCACATCCAGAATTAGTGATTAGGGAATTGCTTAAGGCAGTGATGGGCAAACTACTGCCTGTCTGACCAGTAGGGAATAGTTTGCTCATCACTGGTATAAACTAAAGGTGATGATGAGGGCCTGAACTAAGATGCTCTGTGAACAAAAAGGAGGTGGATATAAAAAGTGTTGAGGAAGTAAACATAGCAAGATTTGGCAACTGACTGGATATGACAAGTAAAGGGAGAGTGAAGAATTAAGGATGTAACTTGAAATTCTGAGCCCAAGAGCCTATAAGAATGCTGGTGCTTTCACAACAGAAATAAAGATAGGTTTTAAGAAAAATAATAAATTTTCTTTTTCACATGCCAAGTTTAAAGTATCTCTGGGATACATAGTTTTAATTTTATAGATACACAGATATTGGAGATATCTGCATAGATATTATAAAAACAAAGCAAAATAATGAGCTAATGAGGTCACCAAGAGAGTATAGATAGAAAAGACAAGGACCCAGTACAGAGAATGTTTGTGCATGCCTATGTGTATGTATGTATGTACGTGTGTGTGTGTGTGTGTGTGTGTGTAGGAGGGAAGTGATTACAAAAAGAGGAAGAAGGGCCAGCTACAGGCAGTTTTTTTTTAATCTCACTCACTCATATTCATGCTTATTAACTCTCCTAAGTCACTGATATTTTAATGGCCAAATCTAATGGCCTCTTACCAATCCTTATCCTCCTTGAACTGTTTTGTATCCTCTGACATTATTAACTACCCTCTTCTCCTTGATCCTCTTTTCTTTCTAGGTTTTTGTGACACTCCTCTATCCTAGTTCTTCTCTTATCTACATGACCGCTCCTTGGTCTCCTTTAATGAATCTTCACATAGGTAACATCTTCTGAGCATGGATGTTCCAAAGGACTCTGTCCTGGACTCTCTTCAATTCTGCCTCTATTTTAGTTAGTTGTATCATCAGCTCCCATGATTTAATTAACATCTCTATGGTGAGAACTGTTAAATCTACTTATCCAGCCCTAACCTCTTTGGTGATTTCCAGGTCCCATTCTCATCTACTGTAGGTCTCAAATTGGATGACCTGTAGAAATCTTAAAACTCAAGCCTAATACTGAACTATTTATCTTTCCCCATAATCTTCCCATCTTCCTACCCGCCCTATTACTTTTGAGTTTACCACATTCCTTCCAGTCACCTGGGCTTAACAATCCAGAATTCTTTATTCTCTCATTCCACGTATCCAATCTAACATTGCTAAAAACCACTGGCTGCCCTATTTCTGAGAGCAAAGGTAATATCAGACCAGAGAATGCTATTTCCTGTCTGTTACAAAAATCTAGTCCCTTTTTCTGTCTTTCATAAGTGTGGAAATTTTCTGTAGTCCTGGCTGCTGGACTGGGTAAGTGTATATTGCTGCAATGGTCCTACAGGCTTGTGGGAGATAAATCACCTTATTGGGTCCTGATTCTAGGATCTGTTATAGGCCTATTCTTGCCTACTCAGAATTTTTATATACTATTTAATTTTGATTTTTTTTTCTTTTCCTCTATTTTTTTTAAACCCTTAACTTCTGTGTATTGGCTCCTAGATGGAAGCGTGGTAAGGGTGGGCAATGGGGGCCAAGTGACTTGCCCAGGGTCACACAGCTGGGAAGTGTCTGAGGTCAGATTTGAACCTCCCGTCTCTAGGCCTGACAATCCACTGAGCTACCTAGCTGCCCCCTCTTTTCCTCTAATTTTGATTTTACATACCTCATAACTCAGCCATATATCCCTGGGTGATCCATGTGTTTGCCAACACCCTCCTCGGGGGGACTGTATAATTGTCATATAATTCTACATTTATAAAAAAGTTTTGTTTGAGAAATATTTCAGGAAAAGAAGCTCACTAACTCCTTGAATCAAGAAAATGAATTGTTTGGAGAAAGTGTCATAAAGAAACCTACACTGCATCAGAAGATCCAGAATGAACTTTGTGATGTAAATGATTGAACTGAAGGGGGTTGAACACATTTATTCTGAATGTAAACTCTTATGCCAAAGGGAACTGCTGGGCTTTTTGTCAATGAGCCTAGCAAACATTGGTTTTGCTCGATCTCTTCTATTTCCCTATTACCTCTAACTATTGTAGTTTCCTCCTAGAAAGTGCAATATTGTATGCACCTTTAGTTAGATTTTTAGAGGTATAAGATAGTTATACTTAAATGATCCATTGGGGAGACTAGTCTCCCAAGGGATCAGAGCGGGGATTGTGAAGATGGGATTGATTCTCCCCTTGCTTACTTTTAAATTTAATCAACCAAAAGCATAGATATCCCTAATTAATACTAAATAAGGGAGGTCAGCAAGCCACTTACTAAAGTGGGTGACAACTCCAGAAGTGACTGACCACTCCCTGGGCAGTGCTAAGCAAATTTAAAGACTGAAACTGGGCCCCATAAAATGGAGGAAGGGACAGGAAAGGATGTAAAAAAAGGACTATAAAAGATGATGAACTTCCTGTCCAAGGGGTCTTTTTCCTGAATTTTCGGGTTGAAGGAGCTTGGACTGGGACTGTGGCTCTTGGATTGCTTCTGGCAAGACTGCTCCTGAATCTTCTTCCTTTGGAGTTTCTCCTGGTGAGTGAAAAATCTGACCTTCCTTTCCTGGCTTCTGGAGAGATCAGTTCTGGAGAGGCTTCCTTTACTTGGAGGAGGTCCCAAGGGTTGAAGCTTTGCTTAATTCACCACCAAGTCCTCCGGCTGAAGGGTTAACAAGCCCTGCATGGATTGAGCCGGGGACCAGAGCAACATTTAGAGTTATAAGCTAGATTTCTTACTCTGCCCTCTTTCATATTTCTCTATTTTCACTCATTCCACCTCTTTGTAAATAAAGCTACTGGAAGTCATTTTGACTTGGGCAGTATTAATTTTAAAATTGGCAACCACAGTATTATCTTAAAATTCTCATATATTTATTTCAACCATAAAATTTAATTCCTTACACTTCATAACATTGCTTATATGTCCCCTTCTTTCCTCTGACAAGTTGTTTAGTAATCTCCAACTAATGGGCATCTACTTCGTTTCCAGTTCTTTCCTATCACAAAAAGTGTAGCTATATTTTGGTGTGTAAGGGGCCTGAGTTCTTATTTAAAGTTTCTTTAGGGTATAAGCCCAGCAGTGCAGTGATGGGTAACCTTTTGAGCTTGATGTGTCAAAATTTGCCAAAAAACCGAGCATACCTCAGATGCTGTGTCACTTCAAGAAAAAAACCACAATTTTTATAGTTTAAATAACAAAAATGTATAATTGTAATATATAACTGTATTTAATAAACCAAAATAGGTAAATTAACATAGGTAGAATTGTCATCTATAGTGCATAGTGTGTCTACACTGCACTATAGTATATATACTTCTCTGTATGGGGCCGCATGTCATAGAAAATGGCTACGAGTGTCAGTGCTGACATGCATGTCATAGGTTTGCCATCACTGCAGTAGTGGAATCTCTAATTCAAAGAGTATGGCCATTTTAGTCTTTTTGTTGTTGTTGTTGTTCCAATTGCTTTCCAAAATGGTCATACAATTTAACAGTTCCATTAACAATGTTGTAGTATAACTATCATTCCACACAACCGCTTCAACACTGACTATTGCCATTTTTTCCTAAAATGAAGAGTGTGAGATGAAACCTCAGGGTTGTTGTGATTCATATTTATCTCATTATTAGTGATAAGAAGCATTCTTTCACGTGGTTGTGAATACTTTACAGTTTTTTTTTTGGAGAACTATTTGTTCATATCCCTTGAACACTTATTGGAAATGGCTATTTGTGTTTCTATATACACATTTGTTATTCCATCATTTCAGTCCCATCTGACTCTTCATGAACCTCTTCAGTGTTCTTGGAAAAGAAAATAGAGTGGCTTGCCATTTTCTTCTCCAGTTCATTTTATAGAGGAGGAAACTGAGGCAAATATGGCAAAGTAACTTTCCTAAGATCACACAGCCAGTAAGTGCCTGAAGCCATCTGAACTAAAAAAGATGAGTCTTCCTTTTTCCAGGTCTAGCACTCTATCTATTAGAATACCTACCTGCCCCAATACATACACACATTCAAGTGTATATTTATATGTATGTCTAAATATCTATGGTTGTTTATCTAAATTGTTTATGTCTTGGATTTTAAACCCTTACCAGAGAAACTTTCCCTCATTTGACAACTCCCTTTCTTATTCTAATTATGTTCATTTTCTCTGTGCAAAATCTTTTCAGTTTCATAATAAAATTTAATTATTTTACCTTTTATAACTGCTGTAATATGCTGTAATTGTATAACAATGTTATCTCTTATTTGGTTAAGAATGCATCTCTAGCAGTGAGAGGTAAATGATCTATTTCTCTTCTAATTTTATTATAGTATAACCTTTATTTATTAAGGTTAGGTATCCACTTAGAATATATTATATCTTTTCATTATATATCCTATGTCTCTTCTACATCCTCTTTCTTTGATTCATGATTTTTACAATTATGTAGTCTCTTTCTATATTTTCATCATGCAATCAAAACTTCCAAGGTATCCATTCTAGACTTCCTACTCTAGGCAGTTTCTTCTACTCCTTGTAGAGCTTGCCTCAAGGATTCTCCCTTTTCCACTACTCCCAGAACAATGCCAATTACTGCAGGCATCAGAGTGAACACTATTCTCATGGTAGGGCCTCTCCATAGGAATCCCTGTTTATGTGGCCAAACACTGATCCCTACCCTCCACCATTATCCTTTTTTTTCCTCATGTGTCAGAATCTTTTTCAAAGATCTATGACCCTGTCTTCCCACACACACCATTTCTACCCAGGAATTCCAACTCCCCTTTTCCTAAAGCAGGAAAAATGGTCTTTTCAAACAACAAATACCCACAGATAAAGCCCAACAAACTCTTATCTTCCTTCACAGATCATTCCTCTTTATCTATAAGAGTATTCACTAGTAGAATCCCTCTCACTACCAAAATAAGGCGTTTATCCTTCCTCCTTCCCCCCTTTTCAATCCTTTCCTTCTCTTTACCCATTTGCCTTGCAAACTCTTCTCTTATTGAGACCACAGTGGTCAACTTCCCCTCATTACTAGCTTTCTATTTGACCTGGACATTCCCCACATTTTTACTCTATTCGACTTGGACATTCCCCTGCTCCCATCCCTCCCTTTTCATGTATCCTATTGTTAATTTTATAAATTAGATATTATATTCCATTTACACACTATAATGTTAGAATTTAGTCACATGTGAAAATAGCAATTCATCTATAGGCAGGGTATTGCTTCATAATGTTCATAATGCCTCAGGCTTACTTCTTTCTCCATTATTGTCTCCACTGAATTGTTGCCTTCACTCCTATCTCAGTACAATTAGAAAGAAAAGGATAGTGTGTAGCTGAACTGGGGAACTATAAGATTAGGACTGGGAAGGTAGGAAAATAAAGAGTATCCCATGTCATCCTTTCTATCACTGTCTCTATCTTTATCCCCTCTTCCTCTCTGTGCCACTATTACCCATATTCTTTAAGAAATGTAACCCTAAGTATATATAAGAATAAATTCAGAATGAGAGAGGTACAATGAAAGTGAAGAATAGATTTAGGAGGGGTAAGGCACAGGACAATAATAAATTATATCTTAAGATGAAAGGAAGAATGTGTAAATACTTTTGCAAGAAGCCATATTGGGCCAGGATAGTTGCCAGTTACTGAGGCTGGAATGCAGAATACAGGGGTGGCATGAGCTGGTATGAGACCAAAAAGTCTGTAAAGAACCCTATAAATTGAGACTGATTCCTATTCTCAGGGTCTCAGTCTTGAGAATGGTGGTAGGGTAGGCATTTCAAGATTGCCTCTTAGCTAAGGTTAACTTATACCTAATAGGATTAGTTACCTAGGCTCATTGCTCATCCAGTGCTATCAGTATCCAATCCTATACATCATCAATAATATACAACTTTCTAAACACTAACAGGAAGATAAATATTGAAGATCAACTCTGTTAAACCAAACCCAACTTGACTTGAGTTAGAACACCAAGCAACTGGAGTCAGGTCTTTAGGCCGCCTGGCTAAGGCAATTAGCCTGGTAGGTTCAGTGAATCAGCTTCACCTGAAAACTCCTGAAGATTTATTATAGGCTTAGTTAGTTAAACAAGATTCTAGGATTCATTCCCAATCCTTTTTTCCTCTTTATTACAACTCATCCTTTCCCTAACCTTGTTTACTTTCATTAAATAAGTTAAAAAGAGAGAAGCCTGTACTGACCTGATCTGTGCTGAAGATTCTTAGGGGAAAGGTGTCAGTTAAAACTTCTCCTTTCATCAAACTCATTCAAATGAATATTGATCTTCTATCATTAGGATCAACATTATTGAGTTTCAAAGTGTAACCATTCCTGTGTACAGTTAAGATGGAGTAGAGGACACGACTATGAGATTTGAAAATGACGGTTTAGGTGATTAGATAGTTTAAGAAAGTACTAACATGGACACGAAAGTTCCCTAGAATGTGGTCAGGCACAAAATTTTTTTTTTGAAGAAAGGAGGAATAACCCAAAGGCTAACCAGACAACAGCCATCCTCTTCTGTATGAGTGAAACATTTTAATAGAGTGAACTTCGAAAAAGAAGCTGATGAATGACATCTGGCAAAGAAGCTGTCTGAAAGCAGTAGTAGCAAGCAGAGTATTCCAACTCTTCCTCCAGGACCAATGTTCTGGAGTGGCCAGGTGATATAAAAGTTAAATGAAGGCAGAATGGTGCAAGAGATGGCCATGGACTAAACATCATCAGAGAGAAACCAGGTCTCAGGGAGAATTGGAAGGATTATAAGAGTAATATGACCAGAATGAGAGGAAGTTTAGTCACTCTGGAATAGGAATTCAAAGTCCTCTTATGCTGGAAGCAAGTGCAAAAAAATGTAAGAAGAATATGTAAATACAATTAAAAAAAAAAAGAAAATTATGGATTACCTTGGGTGAGGTAGGCACGAGTAGAATAGGGTTAATTCAAGTATTCTGTTCTTTCAGAGCTAACCTAGGGCTTGCTGAGGCCTCCTATTTTGCTGCCCAGGTTGTACAGATTTATAACATGTATAATCTCTTTCCCATGTAAGGGTTGTAGTTTGCCATAGTTAGCACCTTAAATAGTAATTCTTAAAAATACCTTGCATTTCAATGAATTATATCATGTAGTATTAATTCTTCTAAAACATAAGATTATTACCTGCCAGCAAAAAAATCTATTAAAATTATAAATGCTAATTAAATACAGCAATCAGAATTAATAAGTTTTTTTCTCCTTGACATACTACTTCAAAACCTATAGAATTGTGAAACAAAAAGAAAATCCATACAAAAGTGTTAAAAAAGAAAAAGCTATCATCATTGGCAAAATGCATTCTTATCAAAATGGCAAATTACTGGTATTTATATTTTTTTATTTACCTCTTTCACTTGCATCATCTACCAGAACGATTTCTTCTAGCATGTGTCTTGGTGATCGGTTTATTACACTATGGACTGTTCTTAGAAGTGTACTCCAAGCCTCATTGTGGAAGACAATCACCACACTTGTTGTAGGAAGATTATCTGGATATACCTTTGTTTTACATCTAGAAAAAAACAAAATTGTAACAAAACTGCATTAAGATTTAAGTTAGTAAAGCTTTTGATCCCCCACCCCAACATGTTCTCCTGATTATTTATATTGATTTTGTAATCACGTGTTAAAGTAATGCTGTTTACCTCCTCCCAATAAAACGTAAGCTTCTTGAGAGCCATTCTTTCTGGCATTGTATCTCTAGCTGCACAGCATTTGGCTTATAAAAGGCACTTAAGTGCTTGCTGACTAACATACACTTTTAGATTCACATTTCCTTTTTGACCTAAGGTCCCCCAATGTACAATAGTTGTTCTATTAGGAAAAGCAGATCAACAAAAATTATGAAAACCATTACAAGATTCTACTATCTTAAAGACAGAATAAAAAGAAATTAGAAAATTCATTCTTAAAAAAAGAAAAGAAAGAAGTTGCTGAATAATTCTTCTAAATGAAATTTTATTTTATTAATCATAATAGCATTACATACATTTGAAAAACCCTTATGGGTGCTAGGAAAATAAATACAATGAATTTGTACATTAGTTTATTTTTTCTACTATCATAGTGAATATTTTATTCGAGCAAAAGATCAGAATGAAAATGCCAACTGTTCATTCTGACTCTAGGAACCTTTACAATTCCAGAAAGTCTATGAGCCATAGGATCCTAAGTGGTTTAGTAGATTTACAGTACTAGACTTGGAGTTGAGTTCAAATTCTGCCTCTGACAGTTATTAATTTTACTAATTATGTGACCCTGAGCAAGTTCAGTTTCTTCATCTGCAAAATGGAGATATCAACAGCATCCAACTTATAAAGTTGTTGTGATATCTAATAAGAATGTAAAGCATTTTGCAAACCATAAAGTGCTATATAAATGTAGAGTGTTGCTGTATTTTATGGTCACTACATTAAACGTACAAAGGTAAAAAATTGAATTTTTTAAAGCTAACAATATTGCCACCCTTTTTGATAATCATCTAATCTAAAATTTGCCATCGTCCTCAAATGAACTTTTCAGATTAACTAATATTTACATAATTACACCTGATATTGTAAACTTTTTCCCCAAAACTATAGATACCACCATAGTTTAAACCAGTAATTCCCAAAGTGGGTGCTAACGCCCCCTGGTGAATGCTGCAGCAATCCAGGGGAACAGTGATGGTCACAGGTGCATTTATCTTTCCTATTAATTACTATTAGAATTTTTAAAAAATTAATTTCCAGGGGGCTAAGTAATATTTTTTCTGGAAAGGGGGTGGTAGACCAAAAAAGTTTTGGAACCACTGATTTAAACTATAAAAAGATAAATATTTTGGCTAGAAAATATGTCTAAATATCAGGAAAAAAAGTCAAAAGTAATTTATTTATTAAGTTCTAGTCTACTAAGTATCAAGCATTGTTAGGTATTACAAACCTACATACTTTTCTATAGTCCTTGCTCTCAAGAAGTTCTTAATTTAGTTGGTGAGATAAGACTAATAGCACTTTAGGAAACAACATAATTTCTTAAGATTTAAAATGGAGACAAATAGGATATGCATAAATAGGCAGTTGCACATTACCAATGATGATATTTATTCAAAAAATGTTATAAAAGACTTCATCCAGGACATATATGGCAGGAAAAAGTTAAGACTGAATTCATAAAGTAAAGAAGTATGAAGGATGAAACAGATTGTTTGAGTGTAGTAGCACTGATGACAGAATATGAATCTTTGAAATATGTAAAAGCAAAAGGGATGACCTCTAGTGCAATGGATAGATACCCTATGTTGGATTTTAAGAGGATACAGACAAAAAATTGCACAAAATGAGAAGGCATAAACAGGTTATGATTGAAAGGGGTATCTAGACAGATGGGATCACATATTCACCAAAGTACAAATGCTGATAAAATTAATACTACATATGTAATAATTAGATAATAAAAGAGGCAATCAATGTTAAGTGAAATAATTCCTTCTATAAGCAATCACTTATAATGGACTGCCCTTTAACTAGCTCTCTTATATTAAAAAAAAAAAGTTGAAAACTTTCCTCTTCCCTATTCCCTTCCTTATAATAGGAAATTATCCCTTTTTTCCTCCTACAAGTCATACTGTTTCTTGGAGCCTTCACTCACCTGTTCTGCCCCAGCTTCCAATGCCCAATATAAATAATTTCCTGGAAAAAGAGAGTTGAAGGAGAATTTGCTCTAGACATTAAAAAAAAAAAAAGCAAATATATTGGCAAAACAGGAGTAATGAATGTTGGAGGGGATGTAGCAAAATTGGGACATTAATGCATTGCTGGTGGAGTTGTGAATTGTTCCAACTATTCTGGATGACAATTTGGAACTATGCTCAAAGGGCTTTAAAAGACTATCTGCCTTTTGATCCAGCCATGGCACTGCTTGGTTTATACCCCAAAGAGATCAAAAGGAAAAAGACACGCACAAAAATATTTATGCTGCACTCTTTGTGGTGGCAAAAAAATTGGAAAACGAGAGAATGTCCTTCAATTAGGGAATGGCTGAACAAATTGTGGTATCTGTTGGTGGTGGAATACTATTGTGCTCAAAGGAATAAAGAACTGGAGGAATTCCATGTGCACTGGAATGACCTCCAGGAATTGATGCAGAGCAAAAGGAGCAGAACCAGGAGAACGTTGTACACAGAGACTGATGATACACAGTGATACAATCAAACATAACAGACTTCTCTACTAATAGCAATGCAAGGATCCAGAGCAAGGCTGAGGGACTTATGAGAAAGAAAACTAGGGGCAGCTGGGTAGCTGAGTGGATTGAGAGTCAGGCCTAGAGATGGGAGGTCCTAGGTTCAAATCCTCAGACACTTCCCAGCTGTGTGACCCTGGGCAAGTCACTTGACCCCCATTGCCCACCCTAACCACTCTTCCACCTAGGAGCCAATACACAGAAGTTAAGGGTTTAGAAAAAAAAAAAAGAGAAAGAAAACTAACCACATTCAGAGGAAGAACCGTGGGAGAAGAAACACAGAAAAAAAAAACCAACTGCTTGAGCACATGGGCTGATGAGGATATTATTGGGGATGTAGACACTAAAATGATAACTCTAGTCCAACTATCAATAATATGGAATTAGGTCTTGATCAATGATACATGTTAAACCCAGTGGAATTGTGCGTCGGCTAAGGGGGGTTAGGAGGCCTTGGGGAAGAGGGAAAGAGCATTAAATATGTAACTATGGGAAAATATTCAAAATAAAAACTTAAACAAAAAATAAATAAATAAAAATTTGTGTTGGTAGTCAAAAAAATATTGGAAAAAAATACTAGTACAAATGATAAGGAGAAAAACTGAATCAGACAAGGAGGGCAAGTAGAAAGGTGTAAAAAAACTAGTATATCAGATATATTAAATACAGAAACATTGAAAGACAGTCCAGACTTAGTACATTAGAAGCTTTAAGGGAATATGTGTTTGACCTGTATGGCAAAGAAATTAGACAAGAAGAACATGAAAACAATAAATTGGAAATTACATCTAGGAGGATGGAAATAGAAAGCTAATTTTTTGGACTTCCACAGTTCCATATGAAAAAAACCTAAGAAGTTGATTAAGTTGATTTTAAGCTCAATTTAATCAACTATGTGAGAGAAACTGACCCCCAAAAAGCTAATTCAAAGTTGTTTTTTCAAACAGACAATAAATATCTCCAGCCTCAAGTGAAAAGAAAATCAAAACCTTTCACTGACTATGCTTTCATTCACCTCCTGCTTGTGCCCCTTGAGAGAAAGCTGCTAGGGGCTAGAGAGAGCCTTCTATCAGTTTCAGTGCAAACCACCTTCTACCTCCTACTTCCTTGGCCTGACCTCTCCCCTTCCATCTCCACCAGCCAGGTAGAGAACCTTTGGAAAATAGAACAGCATATTCCCTTTGACTTCAAGGCCTTCCATTTCCTAATACATTCTCCAGCCTAATCTCTAGCCTTTGAAACAAAGAGGAGTTATAAATGGGGCCTCCCATCAGACTATGCTACTGTTGTCTCCACTGATATGCAACCTCCTCCCAGAAAAGGAGCAGTACCTCTCACTCCATGGATATTCTCCCAGTAAGTCACAGCCTAAACATTTGTAGGCCATCATCCAAAATCAGATTCTCTGGCAGTTATGTCCAATCGTTTCATGGTCAAAGATTTTACATTTAGAGTACCAAAAGTCAAGTTAGTTTATGGAGTCTAAAATCAATGTGATACTTGTGATAATGAAATTAAATCTACCCTGCCTATTCTTAGATTTAATCACCAAAGGTATTAACACCACCACTTAATTCACAAGTGGGGAAGTCTGTAACCCACATGTGCAAAAGTGAGTGATGAATCAGAATTGACTGACTGACCCCTGGGCAGTCCTAAGCAAAGCATTTGTTGTGATTGGACATGTAAACGAGGAGGAAGGCACAGGAAGTGATGAAAAAGAAGTGTCTTTAAAAGGGAGTGACAACTTCCTGTAGCTCTCTTCTGGTTCATGACTTGGACCTGAAGGAGCACTAGCTGAGACCTTGGACTAGGTGAGACTGCTCTTAATCTCTCCCTTGGAACTACACATGGTGAGTGTAAAGACTAAATCTTCCTGGATTTCTCTGAAGGAACTCTCCTTTCAAGAGAGACTTCATGACTGAAGCTTTTGCTTCATTCATCCCTGGACCCCCAGCCCTCCAGCTTTCCAGCTCCAACTGAGGAATATTTAGACCTGCCTGGGTTGAATCAGGGGCTGGAGCAAATTACTTAGTGTGTTAGATTAATTATCTTATCTTATTCTCTCTCTAATTTTCTTACTTTCTCTTTCTCTTCTCATTTGTAAATAAACTACCATAAAAGCCATTTTTTAACTTGAGGTTTTCTCATTAGGAACTGATATTTATTCAATTCCTTGGCGACCAAAACTTTTAATATTCACCAAACAAAAACCTCTTTTTACCCCTTACATACTTAGCATATAGGCCCCACTCTTCTGCCACTAAACTACATTTCTGTAGAAGCAGAAGAAGACCACAAGGGGATAATAATAAATAGACCAGGTTACAGTAAGGGCAATAGGGCGAGAATTATATTTCCTAATTAGATATTATATAAAATAAAAACTGTCTACTAAGACATATAAATGACAAAAACATCATTTTGTCTCCACAAGTGATACATAGGAATTAAACACACAAAAATTCAAGAAAAGTAAAAACAGTTTTAACAAACCATATTTCTTTTTTGTTTAAATTTTATTATTTTTTCCCCCATGGTTACATGACTCGTGCTGTCTTTCCCTTCTTTCTTACCTGCCCCCCCTGGAGTTGACAAGCAATTCCACTGGGATATATATATATATACACACACATACATATATATACATAAAATCACTCAAAATCTATTTTCATATTATTCATTTTTGTAATAGAGTAATCTTTTAAAATCAAAACCCCAAATGATATACCCATATAAACAAGTGATAAATCATATGAACAAACTATGTTTCTTAAGCATAGAAAAACAGATAGCAATTAAAAATTACATAGAAGACTTTTTTTGTAATGGTAAGCAACTGGAGACAACAGATGCCCTTTAACTGGAGAATAGCTCAAATTGTATTTCATAATATTACTTATGCTGTAAGAATAACAATCAAGATGAATAAAAAGAAGCATAGAAAGCTTTTAGATGAACTGATACAAAGTGAAATACGCAGTCAGGAAAATAACAAATAATGACTATAACAGTGTAAATGGAAAAAACCACCACAACAAAACAGTTCAAAACTGAATGCTGGGGCAGCTGGGTAGCTCAGTAGAGTGAGAGTCAGGCCTAAAGACAGGAGGTCCTAGGTTCAAACTCGGCCTCAGCCACTTCCCAGCTGTGTGACCCTGGACAAGTCACTTGACCCCCATTGCCCACCCTTACCAATCTTCCACCTATAAGACAATATACTGAAGTACAAGGGTTTAAAAAAACAAACCAAAAAAAAACTGAATGCTGTGAAATTATAAAGAACTTCTTAATCTAAAAGAGATATGAAAAGATACCTCTTTTTGTAAATGTAGAACATGCACATAATGTTAGATTTGCTCCAATTTGATGGTTAATTTTACTGAATTATTTTCTTCTTTCTCCTCTTTTTATATAAACTGCTCTGGGTTCCCCAATTGATAAAAGGACATGAATAGGCAATTTTCAGATAAAGAAATCAAAACTATCAACAAACACATGAAAAAGTGTTCTAAATGTCTTATAATTAGAAAAATGCAAATCAAAACAACTCTAAGGTACAACCTCATACCTAGCAGATTAGCTAACATGACAGCAAAGGAAAGTGGTGAATATTGGAGGGGACGTGGCAAAACTGGGACATTAATGCATTGCTGGTGGAGTTGTGAATTGATCCAACCATTCTGGATGGCAATTTGGAACTATGCTCAAAGGGCTTTAAAAGACTATCTGCCTTTTGATCCAGCCATAGCACTGCTTGGTTTATACCCCAAAGAGATCAAAAGAAAAAAGACATGTACAAAAATATTTATGCCATACTCTTTGTGGTGGCAAAAAATTGGAAAAGCGAGAGAATGTCCTTCAATTAGTCATTTTAGACCAAGGAGAGGTAACATTTCAGTCACTTTGAACCAGAATATTCTATAGCTGGATGTTAATGGCTGAGTTCAGCAGTAGTACACTAGAATTCCGAAAGTTCAAGGCCTCAGACTCAAATCCAGGTCAGGAATTTGCAAAGGCTCAGACCACAAATATAGAAATCATGTGTGCCCATGGATCAGACAATTTTTGGAGCACTGAAAGCTTGTAGATGCCCCAGCCTGAGTTGTCTCTGAGATCCTATAATAATCTAACCCTCCTTATCCCAATAAAACAGCAGCAGGACCATCCCAGCTCTTTTCTCCCAAAATTTGCAAAGCCCAGCCCTAACATGAAGGCCAAAGTCAAGAAGTATGCCAGAAAAAATAAAAATGTTATCATGAAAAGACTGTTATAGTGACAAGGAGATATAACCCTAGAAGAGAATGACTAAAAAATATTTACAAGCAAAGTCTCAAAAAAAAATGTAGGTTTGGGAAAGGGTTTACTGCAATGCCTACAAATTATGCTAAATCATTACCAATGGATAATGGCGGCTCCCATAAGCCATGTATCAACTGATATTTTCCCCCATATTACCCTAAATGCTTCCATTTCTACAAAATTCTGCACAAGTAACATTAAAAAATGTGGGAGGCCAATAAGAGAAACAGAGTCTCGAATAGATAAAAATCTGAGATTCCTCTTTGTGATCCCTTTTATGATCCACACCTTTTCTTATTAGAAAGCAATTTAGTCTTACTAGAAAGCTTTAAGTTCTTAGCAAAGCAGCAGTCAAGAGGTTAACATTCTCCCCCCTTGGTCAGAAATGCAGCTACTTGGCAAGTCAAGGTCGAAATCTCAGTATAGCAGGGGCGTTTTGCTCCAGAGAAAAGTATTCCCGGACTTAGCTTGCTGATAATCAGGTAGCTGAAAGTCCAGCCTGGTTCTTATCTTCACCTTGAAGCTTCTGAAGCCTCTTTGTATTGTCTAAGTTGTAATGGCATTTCTGGGCAGCTGTAAATCTTTCTCTGTGCTTTTCGGTGAAAGGGATTTTGAATAAACTTGTGACTCAATGGTACTTCGGAGAAGCGGCTATGAGCTAACAGAAAGATCATCTCCCATGTTCCGTTTATCAACTAAGCTGTCCTTATCAGATTATCAGGAAATGAAGAAATAGCTTTCAACATAAAAATTCCATTTTTATTGAAATGAGGCTGATATTCTTTTTTCATAAGATCTCTACATATTATAAAAGTTTTCATCTAGAAGTTGACTGATTAAGGTAAGTCAGAAAGAAAGCAAAATAGTATCCAAAAAGTAACAGATTTCCATTTTTAGCAACAGATTAGTACAATTTTACCACACCTGGATAAGCTTGAGGTTCTGAAAAAAATATTTTCCTGGACTTTAGTCAAACATCTTTTGTCCATCAGAAATTCACTTTCGTAAGTAATATGTATCTAACTGTCTGGAAGAAATTTTTCTCCCTGAAATTTGAGTTTATTTTTCCTGGAGCCAAAGCATTAACATATGCTTAAATAGCCTGTCCTTATCCTGATTAAAATCCTGGCATATCTGATTTGCTCACATCTGATATAGTAGATAAAATTTGACCATTTAATTAGATTAAAAAGCTGTTCTGGGACTATGCTTAGAAAGGAGTCTGCTGAAAAGGATTATCAACTTTGATTACAATAATTTCAAAGAGAAGCTTAATTGTTTTTTATTTTATTTTGTTTTATGTTATTATTTTATTTTATTTTATGCCCTTGCCTTCCACCTTAGAATCAATACCATATATTGGTTTCAAGGCAGAAGAGCGTTAAGGGCTGAGTAATGGGAGTTAAATGAGTTAACCAGAGTCACACAGCTGAGAAGTATCTGAGGCTAGATGTGAACCTAGGAGTCTCTAGGCCTGGCTTCTCAATCTACTGAGCCTCCCAGCTGCCCCCAGCTTAATTGTTTTAAATGAATGGTCATATAACAAGGAAACCAACTGAGTAAAAACTACCTTAGTTATAAAAGACTATCCAAGCGAGGCTGGTCAGGAGAAAGATGAGGAATAGAGAGTAAAAGGAAGGACAGAAAACATTGAAGCCTAAGAAACACCTAAATTGCAAATGAAATGGAGGAGCAAAAAAGGGAATGAGACAAAACTGTGGTTACTCCAACGATATCTTCCTGGAGACTATAAAAATACCATCATGTGGTCTGCCTAGACATCTCCAGTGAGGAGAAAGAAAGCTCAATGGTGGTACTGCCTCCCCACACACACACAAAATGATACCAATTGGGAAGATGGGGAAGAATAGTGCAAGATAATGACTAATACCACCCTTTCTTTTCTCTTCATTTTATCAATGACCCTATCAGGTTCCATAGACTTAACTCCCATCTCTATATATATGACTCAAAGTTTTAGGTCTCTAGTCCTAGTCTCTCTCTTGAGCTTCAGTCCTATAACACTATTAGATACTTTGGAAAGGATTTCCTAGAAACATTTCAAATTCACCATATCCCCCCAAAAAACAAAAAACCCAAAGTTCACTATTGTTCCTCCTAAATCCACCTCTATACCAAACTTCCTTCTTTACACTGAAGACACTACTATCCTTTCAGTTTTCTAGTGTTACCCCTCCCCATTCCACATATCCAATCACAGTTGTAAATCTTACTATTTCTACCTTCATAACAACCCTCACATCCAACTCCTTTTCCCTAGTCACACAACCACTATCTTAGTTCAGGCCCTTATTACCTTATTACCTTTTACTTGGATTACAGCAATGGCCTAATTGGTTTTTTCCTCCAATCAAATGGCTCCTTAACACAGCTGCCAAAATGACTTTCCTTAAACACAGATCCAACCATTTCACTTTCCTGCTCAATAAACTTCTGCTGCTTCTAAGATTAAATATAAAGCCCTCTGTTTAACTTTTAAAGTCCTTCACAATCTAGCCCCTAATTATCTTTCCAGATTCACTCATTGGACATTGTGCATGTTCTTCATCCTGAAATCTAGCCCAACTGGCCTGCTTGCTGTTCCTCACAAATGATACTTTCTTATCCTATCACCTTGCTTTTGCCTTGGTCTTTCTTCATACCTTGGATGCACCACCGCTTCACCTCTGCCTCAGAATTCCTTCTTTCCTTCATGAAATAGCATAAGCATCACTGTTTTACATAAAGCCTTTCCTGATGCTCCTAACTGCTACTACCCTGCCTCCCAAAGTACCCTGTATGTATTATCATACTCTTGGATCTTGCCACCACATATAAATGCTCTGCTTGCATGTTTGTGAATTCTTAAATTCCCTTATTCTACTTCTCTCTTTCCTTATAATTCCAAATCTTGGAGGTGCTTAATAAATGTATGTTGAATTGAATATAATACGGTTGTCTCCTCCAATTCAACTGAGTCCAGGGAGAAGAACAAAGGAAGGATATCCTGGAATGACAGGAGATTGAGACATCACAATGGGCAAAAACTCTGGTTAATACAACTTGAAATTATTTTTGTCACTGAAAATACAAATGATTGGGGGGGAAGCATAGAATCTACTTCTTCCTCATCATTTTCATTAAAGAATTAAAGAATCACAAGATTTATTTTTAGAAGGGTCATACATATCATCTAATTCAATCTCATTTTACAGAAAATTAATCTGAGGTTTAAAAGGGTAAAATCACTTACCCTGGCTATACAGAGAGTGAAATGGCAGGAGCTAGAAACATAACTAGTACATATGTCTTTTAGGTCATAGCTACCTAAGAACTATAGAAAGGTAAGAAAGAATTAAAATTAAATATTAAAATTATTTCATAATATTAAAAATTAAATATCCTGCAGTAAAAAGGATGAAAGCCATTAACAACTCACATATAACACTTTACAAAGTGCTTTCCTAGGCAATGTAAATATAAGAGCTAAAACTGAGATAAGAGTTCCTTGGGGAAATCTTTATATTTATAGAGAATAAAATATATTTTATTTATATTTATTATAATAAAATTTATTAATATATTTATATTTATAGAGAATAAAAAATTCCAATAATGCTTCTTTAAAAAACTTTTTAGTGTTACACATAACAACACTTTCACTGCTTCCACAGGACAAAAACTAATCAGCAAGAACCTAAGGATTCCCAGATGGTCCATTTTCTCTGAGGCTACCGCAGGTGAGTTCCTTCTTACAATGACTTCCTCTTCTAGTTTCTCTCCCTCTCATGGAAGCTTCCCTAAGAGCAACCAGGAGGGGAGCACAGACATTTGAAAATACATTTTTAGTATTACTGTAATATAGCAGATTAAGCCAGTCAAAAGATAGAAAAAAAATAAGGGAGCAAGGTCAATTTTGCTTTCCATTGTCAACTCAGGGAAAGAAGGCGAAATTGCTGCCTCACTAAGTATGTTTTTGGCCAAGCCAGGAAAGACTGGATGAATTTAATGCTTACAATTATAATCATAGTAGAGAAGCTATTTTAAGGTTTACAAAGAACTTTACATACATTGTTTCATTGAACTCACTAAAATAGTATGTAGATTCCAAATCCTCACAAGTGCTATATAACATAGAACCTCAGAGAGCTTAAGTGACTGTCTACAATTTAGATACTAGAAAGCCGGTGATCAGATGGCTTCTGCTAACTGTAAATCCAAGGGTCTTTCCACTACACCATGCAATCTCAATTTATAAACATCCCCACCATAAAACTCAGCTAAAATCTCACTACTTCCAGAAAGCTATCAGGTTACCACTATTCAACTCCTAATTTATTCAATTATCTCTCCTGTAGATAAGACTAAAGGAATTCCAGAATTAAAAAAGGTACCAGGTGTTGTGAGGAAGATTAGTTAGTAATTAATTAAGTATTAAGGTTGGACCTAGCAGGAAGGACTGGAGCATTCCAAGATGGAATGAAGGAGCAGGAAGTAGTGGGCTTGTGCTCTGAGAGAGACTCCATTAGTGGTTGGCACAAACTGTTGCTAGCTCTGGGAAATCTCAAACCTGCATCCTGATTCCCAGGGATCCTGAGTGGTGGTGGTTTCTAACAAGTGGACGAGACCTAAAGAGCAGCAACCAAGTGGAGGAGTTTGGGATCTGGTGGACAGCATCACAAGCACACTCTCTCTACTTGGGTACCTTAGAC